>NW_026535966.1:0-421058 GCF_028551555.1 Melozone crissalis
TAAACGTGCCCACACCCCCTCTAAATGTGCCTAAATCCCCTCGGAACGTGCCTAAATCCCCTCAAATCCCCTCTAAATCTCCTCAAATCCATCCCAAACCACCTCAAACCTTCACTAAGCCTCCCCAAATCCCCTCTAAACGTGCCTAAATCCCCTCTAAATGTGCCTAAATCCCCTCTAAAGGTTCCTAAATCCCCTCAAATCCACCCTAAACCTCCTCAAATCTCCCCGGAACCTCCTCAAATCCCCTCTAAATGTCCCCAAATCCACTCTAAAAGTTCCTAAATCCCCTCTAAATGTTCCTAAATCCCCTCTAAATGTGCCTAAATCCCCTCTAAATGTGCCTAAATCCCCTCTAAACGTTCCTAAATCACCTCAAATCCCCTCTAAACCACCCAAATCCATCCCAAACCTCCCCAAATCTCACTGAAACTTCCCCAAACTGCCCCAAATCTCCTCTAAAGGCCCAGCCGAGGTGGTTTGGGCGCACCTGGAGCTGTTTGATGGTCTCGCCGCCGTTGCCGATGACGAGCCCGGCCTCGCCCGCGGGGATCATCAGCTCCTGCACCGCCCCTAAACCCCCTAAATCCCTCCTTAATGTTCCTAAATCCTCTCTAAATGTTCCTAAATCCCCTCTAAATGTTCCTAAATCCCCTCAAATCCCCCTTAAACCTCCCCAAATCCACCCTAAACCTCCCCAAACCTCCACTAAAACTCCTCAAATCCACTCTAAAAGTTCCTAAATCCCTTCTAAACGTGCCTAAATCCCCTCTAAACGTGCCTAAATCCCCTCTAAACCTTCCTAAACCCCCTCTAATTGCCACAAAACCCCCTCTAAGGCCCAGCCGAGGTGGTTTGGGCGCACCTGGAGCTGTTTGATGGTCTCGCCGCCGTTGCCGATGACGAGCCCGGCCTCGCCCGCGGGATCATCAGCTCCCGCACGGTCCCGTTGCCGTTGGCGGCGTCGGGGAAGGGTCCCGGGGGTCCCCCCCGGCCTCGGGACACGATGTCGTCCAGCAGCGCCTTGGCCTTCCTGGGGACCGGGGGCTTTAGGATCACCGAGGGGGTTTAGGATCATTTGGGGGAATTTGAGGGGTTTTGGGGGTCGCTGAGGGGATTTAGGGGCATTTGGAGGGGATTGAGGGGAGGTTTAGGGGAAATCTGGGGAGGTTTAGGGGGCATTTGGGAAGGTATAGGAACCATTCGAGGCGATTTAGGAACGTTTAGAGGAGACTCAGGAATGTTTAGAGGGGATTTAGGATCCTTGGGGGAGTGTAAGGGAGATTTGGGGACTTTTGGGGAGGATTTAGGAGATTTAGGGGTGTTTGGGGGGATTTAAATGGGATTTTAGGGGGATTTGGGGAGGATTAGGGGGGATTCTGTCATCCAGCAGGGCCTTGGCCTTCCTGGGGACCAGGGGGTTTAGGAGCATTGGGGGGATTTGGGGGATTTGAGGGGATTTGGGGGCTCTCGGGGAGGTTTAGAGGTTACTGGAGGGGATTTGGGGAGATTTATGGGGGATTTGAAGGGATTTAGGGAGGTTTAGAAGGGATTTGGAGGCCTTTGGAGGAGATTTGGGGAGGTTTTGGGGGGATTTAGGGGCATTGGGGGGATTTAGGGAGATTTGGGAGGGATTTGGGGATGTTTGGGTGGCTTGGAGGGGATTTGGGGGTGTTTAGGGGATTTTGGGGGCTTTGAGAAGGTTTAGGGGTGGTTTTGGGGGGGTTAGGGTGGATTTGGGGAGGTTTGGTGGGGATTTGGGGGGATTTTGGGGTCACTTGGGGGATATGGGGGGATTTAGAGGGGATCTGGGGAAGCTTAGGGAAATTTAGAGAAGATTTGGGGGTGTCTTGGGGAGGTTTAGAGAAGATTTGGGGGGCTTGGGGAGGTTTAGGGGGGATTTCAGGGGTTTGGGGGAATTTAGGGAGATTTTGGGGGAGGTTAGGGTGGATTTGGGGCGATCTGGGAACATTTATGGAGGATTTAGGGAGGTTTAGGGGCGATTTGGGGAGATTTGAAAACGTTTGGAAGAGATGAAGATCTGGGGGGATTTAGAGAGGTTTGGGGGACATTCAAAGAGGTCTGGGGAAATTTAGGGGGATTTTTGGGGAGGTTTGGGGGGATTTAGTGGGGAATTGGGAGGTTTAGAGAAAATTTTGAGGGTCACTGGGGGGATTTGGAGAGGTTTAGGGGTCACGAGGGAAAATCTGGGGAAGTTTAGAGGGGGTTTTGGGGGGTTTAGAGGAGAATTTGAGGGTTTAGAGGGGATTTGGGGAAGGTTGGGGGAGATTTAGGGAGGTTTAGGAGGGACTTGGAGGGATCTGGGGACATTTATGGGGGATTTGGGGGAGTTTGTGGAGGTTTAGGAGGATTTTGGGGGGGTTAGAGGGGATTTAGGGAAGTTTAGGGAGGATTTGAGGGGATTTAGGGGGGATTTGGGGAGGCTTGGAGTGAATTTGGGGGAGTTTAGGGGGCTTGGGGAGCTTTAGGGGGGGACATGGGAAGGTTTGGGGAGATTTTGGGGTCCCCAACGGCGACTTTAGGGTCTTCAACCTCAATTTCGGGGTCCCCAGGGTGATTTTGGGGTCTCTAAAAGGGTCCCCACCCCAATTTCAGGATCCCCACCCCAATTTCGGGGTCCCCCACCCCAATTTCGGGATCCCCCACCCCAATTTCAGGATCCCCAACCCCAATTTCAGGATCCCCACCCCAATTTCAGGATCCCCAGCCCCAATTTCAGGATCCCCAGCCCCAATTTCAGGATCCCCCACCCCAATTTCGGTGTCCCCCACCCCAATTTCGGGGTCCCCCACCCCAATTTCAGGATCCCCAGCCCCAATTTCAGGATCCCCAACCCCAATTTCGGGGTCCCAACCCCAATTTCGGGGTCCCCCACCCCAATTTCAGGATCCCCCACCCCAATTTCGGGGTCCCCCCACCCCAATTTCAGGATCCCCAACCCCAATTTCGGGGTCCCCCCACCCCAATTTCAGGGTCCCAACCCCAATTTCGGGTCCCCCACCCCAATTTCGGGATCCCCCACCCCAATTTCGGTGTCCCCCACCCCAATTTCGGGATCCCCCACCCCAATTTCAGGATCCCCACCCCAATTTCAGGATCCCCAGCCCCAATTTCGGGGTCCCAACCCCAATTTCGGGATCCCCAACCCCAATTTCGGGGTCCCCCACCCCAATTTCGGGATCCCCCACCCCAATTTCAGGATCCCCAACCCCAATTTCAGGATCCCCACCCCAATTTCAGGATCCCCACCCCAATTTCAGGATCCCCAGCCCCAATTTCAGGATCCCCACCCCAATTTCAGGATCCCCACCCCAATTTCGGGGTCCCAACCCCAATTTCGGGGTCCCCCACCCCAATTTCAGGATCCCCAGCCCCAATTTCAGGGTCCCAACCCCAATTTCGGGATCCCCAACCCCAATTTCGGGGTCCCCCACCCCAATTTCGGGATCCCCCACCCCAATTTCAGGATCCCCAGCCCCAATTTCAGGATCCCCCACCCCAATTTCGGGGTCCCCCACCCCAATTTCAGGATCCCCAACCCCAATTTCGGGGTCCCCCACCCCAATTTCAGGGTCCCAACCCCAATTTCGGGTCCCCCACCCCAATTTCGGGGTCCCCCACCCCCCAATTTCAGGATCCCCCACCCCAATTTCGGGGTCCCAACCCCAATTTCGGGGTCCCCAACCCCAATTTCGGGTCCCCCACCCCAATTTCGGGGTCCCCCACCCCAATTTCAGGATCCCCCACCCCAATTTCGGGGTCCCAACCCCAATTTCGGGGTCCCCAACCCCAATTTCGGGGTCCCCCTCTCACTGCACAGCCTCCGGTGACCCCGTGAGGGACACGCTGCACTCCGGCCGCCCGCCGGTTTCTGGGGGGAAAATGGGGGTTCAGGGGGGTCCCCCCAAACTTTTGGAGTGATTTCCCCCCAGTTTTGGGGTTATGGGGGCTCCCCCCAAATTTTGGGGTGATTTCCCCCCGGATTTTGGGATGATGTTCCCCCAGTTTTGGGGTGAATTTCCCCTAAATTTGGGGGTCCCCCCGATTTTTGGGATGATTTTCCCCCGATTTTGGGGGGTTCAGGGAGGTTTTGGGGTGATTTTCCCCAGTTTGAGGGTTCAGGACGGTTTTGGGGTGATTTTGGGGGTGATTTTCCCCAGTTTTGGTGTTCAGGGGGGTTTGGGGGTGATTTTACCCCAATTTTTAGGGTGATTCGCCCCAGTTTGCGGGTTCAGGGGGGTTGCCTCCAAATTTTGGGGTGATTTCCCCCCAGTTTTGGGATGATTTTCCCCCAGTTTTGGGGGTTCAGGAGGTTTTGGTGTGATTTTACCCCATTTTGGGGGTTCAGGGAGGTTTTGGGATTATTTTTGGGGTGATTTTACCTTAATTTTGGGGGTTCAGGAGGTTTTGGGGTGATTTTACCCCATTTTGGGGGTTCAGGGAGGTTTTGGGATGATTTTTGGGGTGATTTTACCTTAATTTTGGGGTTCAGGAGGTTTTGGGGTGATTTTACCCCATTTTGGGGTTCAGGGAGGTTTTGGGATGATTTTTGGGGTGATTTTTACCTTAATTTTGGGGTTCAGGAGGTTTTGGGGTGATTTTACCCCATTTTGGGGGTTCAGGGAGGTTTTGGGGTGATTTTTGGGGTGATTTTCCCCAATTATGGGGTTCACGGAGGTTTTGGGGTGATTTTTGGTGTGAATTTTCCCCAATTTTGGGGTTTGGGAAGTTTCGGGGTGTCCCCACCTGGTGAGATTTGCACTTTGCACCCCGAGTCCTGCTGGATTTTGTTGATTTGTTCCCCCCTTGGCCGATGACTGAAAGGGAAATTTGGGGTTTGGGGGCGTCCCCAAATTCCCACAAATCCCTGGGACCACCCCCTAAATTTTTGGGACCCCCAAACCCAAAATTCTCCCCAAAATCCCCCACAAAAATCCCCAAAAATCCCACCCAAAAAACCCCAAAATCCCCCCACAAATTTCATCCCAAACCCCAAAAAATTCATCCCAAACCCACCCCAAAATGGGGTTTGGGGGCGTCCCCAAAATTCCACAAAGTTTTGGGACCCCCCCCCCCCAAATTCTCGGGACCCCCAAACCCCAAATTCCTCCCAAAATCCCCCACAAAATCCCCCTCAAAATCCCCCTCAGAAACCCCAAATTATCCCCCAAGAACACCAAATTTCCCCTCAAAAAACCCAAAATGGCCCAAAATGGGGTTTGGAGGGTCCCCAAATCCCCTGGGATCCCCCAAAATCCCCCCAGACTCACTGAGGCCCACCATCCCGTCAGGTACCCGGTACCCCTCTGTCACCGTCGTCCTGGGGGAGAAAAATCCCATAAAAATCCCAAAAATCCCATAAATATCCAAAAACCGGGAAACCCCAAAATTCACCCCAAAATGCACCGGGAAACCCCACAATTCACCCCAAAAATTCACGGAAAAGCCCCAAAATGCACCCAAAAAATTCACTGAAAAACTGCAAAACTCACCCCAAAGTGCACCGGGAAACCCCAAAATTCACCCCAAAAATTCGCCGGGAAACCCCAAAATTCACCCCAAAATTCACGGAAAAGCCCCAAAATTCACCCCAAAATGCACCGGGAAACCTCAAAATTCACCCCAAAAATTCAGGGAAAAGCCCCAAAATTCACCCCAAAATTCACCCCAAAAATTCACTGAAAAACTCCAAAATTCACCCCAAAGTGCACCAGGAAACCCCAAAATTCACCCCAAAAGTTCACTGGGAAACCCCAAAATTCACCCCAAAAATTCACGGAAAAGCCCCAAAATTCACCCCAAAAATCCACCGGGAAACCCCAAAATTCACCCCAAAATTCACCCCAAAATTCACGGAAGAGCCCCAAAATTCACCCCACTGGCCAAGGCTGAACCTATTAGTGATGGTGGCAGCCCCTCAGGGACAGCAGATAGAAGAAGGAAGTGGAGGGCAAAGGATGCAACAGAATCCTGGGAGGCTGTGGTCCTTTGGGAGGCCCACACTGGAGCAGTCTCCTGACAGGAACTGCGGACTCACAGAGAAGGGAGCCCACGTTGGAAAAGGCTCCTGGCAAACCTTATGACCCTATGGGAGACCCACACTGGAGCAGTCTGTTCCTGAAAGACTGAACCCCATGAGAGGGACACGTGCTGGAGGAGATTTTGAAGAACTGCGGCCTGTGTGAAGAACCCATGTTGGAGGAATTAACAGAGGACTGTCTCCCGTGGAACAGACTACATTGGAGAGGGGGAAGAGTGTGAGGAGTCCTTCCCTCGAGAAGAAAGGAGCAACAGAGACAACATGAGATTAACTGACCACGGCCCTCACTTCCCCATTTCCCAGATTCCTCCCTGCACTACTGGAGCATGGAGGTAGAAAAAATAAGTAAGATATTTTTTTTATTTGGGTTTTATTTCTTATCCTGCTCTGATTTGGCTGGTAATAAATTAAACTTATCTCCCCAAATCAAGTCTGCTTTGCCTGTGACAGTGACTGGTGTGCGATTTCTCCCTGTACTGTGATCTCAACACAGTTATAATATTTGTTAAATTTTGTTCTATTTTCTCTCCCTTGTCCAGCTGAAGAGGGGAGTGATAGACTGGTTATGGTGGTGTGAGGAGCCAATTCAGTTTTGCTATGCCTCAACAATGGTTGTCAGAGAGATGTGGGGGAGGAGTTGCACATGTGCCACGTCCAGGACGCAGCTAGGAGAAGATAGAGGAAAGCCTTATTTCTGGGGGTACTTTGCCTGGCCACCAGTTCTTGTCCCACATGGGACAGGCAGTCAACAGGGAATCACTGAAGACACTGTGCCCCAGAGACATTGTCCAGCTGGATGGCAGAAGGTCCCTGCTGATGGACTGCCACAGGACATTGGGCCAGTGGTCTTCTGTCAGCAGGCAGACCCTGGGAGGAGCCAGAGGCATAAAAAGTAACTGCACCTTTGCCTCTTGACTGTTTTGGGCACTTCTGGAACTTGCTTTTGGAGCCTGCCTTTTGGCTCTCCTGCCCTCGCTGGCTCCTCCTTGCCCTCGCATCTGTCCTGCCTCCCTGTGTCCCTGACCAGCGCCTTGCCTGCTCCATCTCTGTGTCCCTTCCTGAGTCACCTGTGTCCAACCCTGCCCGCCTCCAAGCCTGCCCACCACTGTGATCCTGACCCTGCCCAGGCTCCTGGACCTCCTGCCCGAGTGTCCCTCACCTTGTGTCTGCTTGTCTGTCACCACAGGAGCCGTGCCCAGGCTGGCATTAAAATTGTCTGTCTAGAAATGGTCTAGAGGAAGGCAGATAATGGAGGAGGCAAACTCAAGTTCATTAATCTGAAAAGCAGAAGACTAAGACAAGATCACACAGACTTCAAACAAATAAAGTATTTCTGAAAGGCAAAAAGAAGTAGTTCTTCCTTTGAATGCGCAAAAGATAAGACTTGGTGTTGAACCGTCAATGAACCAAATCAGAAACTTCAGGCTTGAACTGTGAAACACTCTCTAGTGATTTAAGTAATGATGTGATAGAACAGATTGTTTGAAGAAGGGATGGTTTTGAAATTGTGAAGATGAGAAAGTGAAAATACCTAACAACAATAGCTGCTTTTTGTCCGAGGGAGCAGATGGATAAAATGCCTTCTTGAAATCATTCTCAGGCAATGTGACTTAAAATATGTTGGTGAGATGACTGAGCCCCATAGTATGATGAAATAACATGAGGGACAGATTTTGTACTGTATTTCCTCAGATAAATAGGTTAAAAAATCCTTACTCAGTGCCATTTGGAGTCCTCCTGGAACTCTATGGGTGGGTCAGTTGCTTGTGTTCCAGAAGGATTATGTAAGATGGGAACAAGATAAAGGAGCCCTGATGGTATCCTGGCACAATAAGGGAGAATAAAGGTATATCTACTTGGAAGGACACAGAGAATAGGTTTATATTTACTCCAAACTGACAAGAAATCATGCCAAGTGCATGAAGTACTGGGCAGTTAAGGGAAATAATTTGTATGTGGTTTCCAAAAAGGAAGAAAAAATAGTTTAGAAAACTAAACTCGAATGTCTTACAGTCAGGACAATGTTCTATACATTCATCATGTGGAAAAATCTCTTTACAAGTTGCAGAGGTCTTTCTTTCCCTCTCAAGTGTGTAGGTGGACCTGCTCACTTTGGTGTTTGCTTCGGATCATCTCATTAAACTCTTAGTATTCAATAATCACTGCATGTACAGTCTAGTGAGTTAAAAATTAATTTTCACTTTTTATGCCAAAAATGATACTTCCTGCTTTCATAGAAACTGTCTTTCCAATTGGCTAAGCCTCCTTTGAGAATGGAACTTAAATAACAAAAGACGAAATAAAAGGTTACAGGCAGTTTAAAAATGTATAAGTTTTATGACTGGCATTTTATTTTCATTTGCTTTTCATATTTTTGGTTGTATTTCCCAAGAATCTTAGCATAAAGCTTCTAATTCTTGTGTATGAAACATTGGTACACATTGAGACCATTCCTTGCTCAACCAAGGTCCCAACCCTTTCTTCTGGAATGAATTTCACTTCATAACACTAACTGGTCTTTGAAAGAATTCTTTGTTTTCTATTTTACTGTGCATAATTTCTTGAGTTTTTCCCTGACATGAATTTCTAAATTAAAATGACATCACAAATTATGCCCTGAAGAGTGTCTTGTTTGACTCATTTGTGAATAAATTATTATTTTGGTGTATGTGATCTTATTGTTTTAAAAATTTATTTCAAACATTTTACATTTCTAAAGGAGTTTTTCTTTTTTACATTCATGACCTTAAGCCACCCTGCATGCTTTTTCTACCAATAATTTCATTGAAATTAATAAACATATAAAGGGTGAAAAAGTCTTCAGCAGTGTTGCCACTTGAATAAGTTCTTAAATCCAGAAATAAAAATAGGCATGTGCATAGTCTAACTGTTATTTTTAAATGCCCTGATTTCTGTTTGTAACAATCTGTTTATAAATTTAAACTCTAACCTCACAGAACTCTACAATAAATTGTTCAAATACATGTATTCTGTTCAAAATATTGTAAAGAGAGACAAGTATTTCTGAAACTAATTTTATGTGGTGTTAATAATAATAAATTCTTATTAATAATTCTTAGGTACCCATTTTTCTGTATTTCAAAGGTATTTTCTTTTTTCCTGAAGAAGATGAGTAGTAAGGCTTATTTCTTTATAGATATATTTCAGTATTATTTTCTGAATTGTTCCACAGATAACAATAATTCTTTTTAGAAATTCTCATTGAAGCTGGAACAGCTGTGCTATATCTTTCTGGATGTGTCACCCTTCTCTTATCACCAGGAATAATGAATGAGAAGGTCAAATGAACATGTACTTTTGGCAGAGGACAAATAAAAAGCAAACAATCAATATTGTTTCTAAATACAAAAAGTAATGAAAAGAATTTTAATGGGAAAAGTGACTCACAATTATAAATACAGCAGCCCACTATGTAGAACTAGTTTTTGGCTGTCCTTTCTACTCTTTGCTTGCTGAGCTGAGTTGCAAACTTCTATAAATATTCTACATGTTATCCAAATGCCACTAAGTAACTCTGAGATTATATTATTTGTGAAAGAAAGTTCCAGTTTTAAGCAGTTTATTAAAGGATTAACATAAATTGATGTCACATATATATTTTGAGAGTATGGCTTTTAAAAATGTCAATTTACTTTAGAAAACCTGACCTGATCAATAAAGTTCGCATTGGAAACGTATGGTAAATTTTCTTTTTTAAGATACTAGTGGATGATCAAAAAGTAATTCTCAGCATCTAGAAAAGAATACAATTGCAAAACAACTTAAATGTTCATTCAAGGGATTGTAGCATTGTAGAAGTAGAAGCAACCAAACTTTTGACAAAAATATTTATTTAGAAGTCTGTCTACCAATTGAAAAATTTAAGACATAAATAAAATTTTTAAAAATCTAAGAAAAAATAATCATCCCATCAGATGGTGTCTTGAGAAAGGGAAAGAAAATCATCACAGGCATGGCAATGCTGAAACATTACTGTATGACTTATTAACTGGGGACCTGATAGCGTTCAGTTCTGACCATGCACAGCAGTTCAGAAGTGAGATTATGTTCCCTCACATGCAGCATAATTTCCAGTGATAATTAGTGCATGAATATAATAATTTTACTGATAATTTATGTAAGTAACCAATAATCAGTTAGAGGCCTAAATATATAATTTGTTTCTTTCAGTAATTTTTTCTTCAAAACAATTCTAAATGAAAATCTAACGCACTTCATATAGGTCAAACTTACCAAACTTTTGGAAAGTGTTTTCTTCTGGAAACACTTTTGGAAAGTGTTTTCTGCTGCTCCATTTGTCTCTTAAGGTAAGCTAAATAGCAGAATAGATTCCTATGGAATTCATTCAAATGAAAACAAAAATATTCCTAAAAGAAATTTGAGCGTTAATATTACTGGAGAAATTCAGAGAGATTGTACTGTTTTTCCTGAATCATCAATGTCAATATCTGTCTCACTCAACCCATTTTTACACAGTATCTGCATCAAGGGCTCTGATCAAGGGTTACTCATGGAGGCTTCTCTGGGTTTGCTTCTGTGTAGAGTCCTTTTTATATTCCTTACAGAACATGTTCATTCACATTTCCTATTCCAGTTCATTCTCAGAGATATAATAATCTTTTTTTGGTGGAATGTTTATATACTTGTTTATTGCAGCTAGTTACCCACCTTAACTACCAAAAATATTAATCTGCTCTGGAAATAGAGCTGCTTTCATTTTTGAGATGCTTCTTTTGTAGATATACAGATAATGAAGGAAATATGGGGCATGAACTTGGACTTATTCAGTTATAATACATCAAAAGGTGTCAGAGAGAAGCCAACCAAATATAGATCATGTCTAACCTGCAAAAAGGATGAACTTAAACCATAGTTTATAGCCTGCCATCTCTTCAGTACAGATTAAACGCTGTGTATTATTTACTGTAGTTGTAAAGAATGGTGTACAAGCAACTTCGTTTGGATTTATAGACTATTAACCCATTTAAAAATGAAATACCTCTAATTTAGATTATATTTAAGGAATTAAGGTATGAAACTGTATATTTTGATTAAATATCAGAATTTTTTTTTAATTTGAGAATCTGCCACTTACAATATGGGCATAATATTTCTTGTAGGATTCAATCTCCTGACGAATGACAGTTTTCTAAAGCTTTCCTCACATCTTCTTCCCAAGTATTTATGCTTGTGGATATAAGATACAGTTTTTCCTAGAATCTGACAAGTGTAACCTAGTGCTTCCAAAGAGTAGTATCCTTTCCTGGGAAAAGGAGGTGACATACATGAGAAAATGTTACAATTTTCTTACCTCAATGTCCAGTTCTTTGTAGAAACTGAAGCATTCAACAGACTTGATTTCCACTTCTTTTGGACTCTTTGAGGGTCCAAGAGACACAGGAAGCAAGGACTTGTTCAAAAAGATGTGTTAAAAGAATATCTAATTTTCATTGAAATTCTTTTACATAGGGAGTGCTCTGTCTGGTCTGCAACTTGTCTCAAATCTGCATCTTCAACAACAAAATAAACCTTTATTTTTTCTTCTTTTTTTTTTTTTTCTTTATTTGGAACTAGGTTTCTCAACTATTCTCATTCACTGATGCTGTATTATCTGTAAGCACCTTGTGAGATGCTACAACAGACAAAAGCCCTTCGGGCCATTCCATCATCCTCATCTTTGTCCTGTGTTTCTATCAATGGAAGCAAAGGTGGACATCAAGAACATAAGTTACTTATGTTTATTGAGCTATGCAGTACAGGAAACATTACAGATACAGCAAAAATTTGGATAGCACCAGATGTAATAGTTAATTAGGTAGAAAAACCTTCAGCATACTTTCCTTGCATTCATCCCTATAGAAATTCTTCTGTTTGAATGAGACTTTCAGGCAGTCTCATTTTTTTCTATTGCAACAAATACTAATATTGAAGAAAATTCAGTGAAGTAATATTTCTGGGGTGAAATAGACAACTGGGGGTTTGAGTACCTCTGAAATACACTCCATCAGCAAATAGAAAGTCAGCTATGGTGATGTGATCAGTCATAAATGTGGCTTGGTTAGAAGGGGAAAATTGTCTGCTGAAAAACGGCAGCAGAGAAAGATTGGAATTGTGAGTCTGGGAGCAAGGAAACAGAGACATCCTGAGATACCACCATTTAGCACAAAACCATGCAACTCTAGTAACAACTTATGGTCTGAGGAGCTGGAAAACTGTTCATAAAAAACATATATTTTTTTCAGAAACAACAGCAAACATCATTTTTCATTCTCTGTTACAGGTGAAAAATTAAAATTAACTTTCATTAGTTTCTCGAAGAGGCATAAGCTACTCTCTTATGTAGTTATTTTAAAGGACTTAATTTTTCTTCCAAAAATGGGTGTCTCTCTCTCTCTCTCTCTCTCTCTCTCTCTTTTTCTCTCTGAGACCTTACCAGCTGGGATGCCTGACTGATTCCAGACTCTGTCACATGGATCATTTTTAAAGGGAGAGTCTGTCTGTTATCTTATTGTTTTTGCCTATCCCCACCTTTTCACCTCAAGGGTCTGCTTAATCTGGGATCAGCTTGTCCCTCACTTTTGGGATTGTTTGTTTCCTTTTGAAATTGATTTTGACTAATTTTTATGTTTTCATACAGCCATACAAGTAATCTATAATAGGTATATCAGTTGTTATTGTTGATACATTGGCTTGATGATAAACTATAGTAGTTTTAATTGTAGTAGTTTTTAACAGCCTCTAGGTATTTGCTGATGTTGTTGGTTGTATGACAATACCAATTGATATTGAGTGATACCATACTATTGATTGATTGTATAATACTGTTTGTTGATAGAAATTAGTAAAAGATTGATATATAGCAATTTATATTCATTTTATTATTCATCAGTGTACGTGCTACTAGTGATTTTTGTGACATTGGTGGCAATCTGAAATAAAGTAGTGAAATTTAGAGGATAAAGCTGTGTTTTTGTGTATTGTGTCACCCTATGAACTCACAGTCACAGCTTCTATACACCTGAAGGTTGGGTAACCCTTGAAGGTATGAAAAACAGTCAGGTCCCCTTATGAACTTTTTGAAAGAGTTATAAGATATTGCATAAATACATAGTAAATGTCCTGACACTTTATATTGCATTGGATTAATTTCCTTTCTCCAGTTTTCATTAAAGTACAAAACATGGCAAACTTCGCTGAAGGATGTCTTGCTTTGTAGTGCATGTAGGAGCACAAATACATTAAAACATACTAGTGGAAAAAATTCTGTATAATTTACTGTTCATAAATTGACATTTTTAGGAGATAAAACTATGAGAGACAGAAATTTCTCTTCTAGGTGGGAACAGTCTACCTCTCTCCTCCCTGGTGAATCTTCCAGTCTAATCTTTCTTGAATGGCCTTATATGGTCTAGGGATACAAATTTTCTATTCTGCTCTGTTGTAGCGTGTACTCATACAGCTTTTTTCTAGTGGTATAAGCTGTGCAGATTTAAAAGTTGTACAAAATTCTTGTTACAGGAAAAACAATACTGAAATGCATAGAGCGTACCTGTTATTTGTAAATAAAAAATGTACATCTTTAAACAAAAAAAAAAGTCACTTGAAACAATGTATATTAGTTATATTCTGATTTCTTGAACAGTGCTCCAACCAGCACTAGATGGTGTACAGTTGACTTGTTTGCTGAAGTAATTTTTCATTGAATGCCAGAAATAAAAGCAAAATGTTTCTTCTGCTGTTTTTGCTCTGGTTATAGGAATGTCATCGTGGCTGTAGTTAGAAGAAAAGCCAGCAGGATATTGAGATGTTAATTAGGAGGAATATGAGAGGAAAATAATCCCTCAAGGCTCAAAGGATTTCAGAGGGACATGTGAATGCTAAAATTTCAGCAAGTGAACCACAAGTTCCTGTGAAGTTGAAAGGGAAATAGGAAGGAAACACCATCAAATAGTTCTGAAAGAAAGGAAAGTATATTAGAGGAAAAGCATTAAGAAAGACAGAATGGTAAAATGAAATTTGAAAGAATTCCAAGGGAGACAAGAAAATAATCTAATCTAGAAAAAGCTGTGTTTGGAATTAAAAGTTACACTTTCTTTTGGATGTAACAAGCTCAGAAGGGCTATTCAAAATTATATTTCAATTTTGTATTCAAGATTAATAATAAAAATATGGTCTTTAAGGGCTTTTAAATATATCTTTAAATACTCTAGTATTTAGACTGTGACATTTCTTATTTAGTAATGTTTCTTCTACCTGCTCTATTCTGAAAGAAAAATTATGTGGCAGCTAGTTTGTGGCTATTTTTTCATTAAGCAAATGTGAGCTATATTTTCACAAAGAGGAACGTGTTTTCCATTCTGTAAAAAAAAATACAGGGTATTTGAAAGGTAATTAAGGTTCTGCTGACATCAGTTTTTGGTGCAACAGCTGCAAGTGTAGGAGGCCTGAAAAGATAATACAGTCCTACGCTGTACATTTTTTGCCCAAGTTCTCTTGATATCACCCACCCTGTCTAATTTTCTGTTGGATTGCTCAAATTCCACTAGCTTTCATCCCATGTATTTTAGAGCCTATGTTTTTGCTATTAATAACACTGATCCTGCATGTAATTTGGTAAAAATCTGAGAGTGTAATTTTTGACATACATGCAGATATATCTAACCATAGTTCATTTATTTCATTTTGAGGTCCTTCAATGACAAAAAAAAATGCCCTAGAGAAACAATAGTGCTCTTGCATGCTGCCTTAATAAAGTAGTCACACCAATAAAGATGATTTCATGCACATCACAATTAACAGTGTCAGTGCCTCTATGAGAACGATCATTTCTCAGCTTCTAAAACCACTGCAACCAAATAGAAATTCACAAGCCATGACTTGCAATTAAGCAATAAATGGAAAAATGTCTGATTTTTACTGCAACAGTTGATAATGTGCAGTACAGGCTGCTGAAAAATAACTGGACACCTCTATTTTATATAGAGAGAGATTTTTTTTGTCTCACAAAAAGACAAAACTTGATTTTCCTTAACTATGTTTTACATGGAAATTAGTTACTAAAGCATGACCATGGAGCACATACACTCGGACTAATTATTTTGGATATTGACAAGCTCTAGAAGGTGAGGACGTAGGAAGCAAATTAATAATTTCTCTCTGTTCTTTTATTCTTGAAGATCACTAGTTTTTCAGTGGACTGTTCTTCGTGCAAGTGAAAGAATTTGACAGCATCTGAATAATTCATTTTCATCCTTAATTTTTATTCAGTACTAACATCAAAAAATACATTTATAGTTTTACTTTCTAGAAAGTCTGATAATAAAGTTAATGAACATATTCTACATATTAATTTGTATTCCACATGGAATGCTTTTTTAAGTTAATGTTAATCCGTTCAGTAATAAATTGATTTTCATTACTGCTCTCTTCATGTTTCTTAAAACTATTTTTTTACAATACCACCATTTAATGAAAAAACTGTATTTCTAGCTATCAGAAAAACAAAGAATACACAAGCAAATAATATCCTTGTCTCAAAAACATTGTGATTTTGTTATTTTTACTGGTATTTTATTTAGTTGGGGATTTTATTAGTCTTCATGTGCTTTCAATGGATCACAGAAACATTACACACTCCTGCTATTTCCCCATTTATGAGGCATCAAGATTTAGTGATTGGGATGGCATTCCTCTTAAGAAAGACTATTGCATATGGCTTTGAGTACATAAAGTAGTTTCACAGCTCACCTGTGCGAGGAGAGGGAGATGGACACTACTTTTGGGTAAATGTTCTCTCTCGGGAGTGTTCCAGTTGCTTTCTGGGCAGGCTGACTCCCCCCAAACCTCTTGAGTAGAACGGCTCTGATGGTGTCTGCAAGACAAAGCAGGCAAGTATGGAGAAAGTTCCATTTTAACTAGAAAAAACAAGTAGGTTGCATTTCTAGCAATATCACCCTGTGTTTTTAAGAAACAAAACAGTCCAACACAGATTTTAAAAAAAGAAAAAAAGGCTTAGTTACTACTCCTAGTCTTTGCATTACACCAGATGTTGGCTTAATTGGTCAAATACTGCCTGTTATGATTACAGCAAAGTGTACTGTAGCGATGGTTATAAGAGACACTGACACAAATCGCTGGCCAGCATAAATCAATAGAGTTCCATTGACATCAGTATTTGTAGGTTGATCTTCACAAGCAGAGGTTTTGGCCTGTAATTTTGCAATTACAAAAAAGGCGGAGTAAATAAAAGGTGTTTTCACATTATTATTTTTCAGACTAGAAAGGTACACATGAACATTTCAGCCATCTCCATACATATTGTATTGATACATATCCATGATAAAACTAAGTGGATTATCAGAAATTTAAAATTCATATTTTATATTTCCATCCACCATAAGATAAAAAGACATTAAAAACATAGCATCAGGATTATGCAGAAAAAGTACAGGAAATTTAATCTATTAAGACCTTTTCACATGTCTGAAGTTCCAAAAATAAATCTAATGTGAAAGCATTTTTAGAGTAAAATTTCACTACAATATTTAATGACACAAAATCAATATGTTTCTTGTAAATGCCATCATTATAAAACAGTGAAATAAAATCTTAACTGCCTCACTGACATGAAAAGAAAAAATCATTGTATGTAAACACGAGAACATTACAACAAAGTGTTGACCTTCACTCTTTAATAAGGAGACTCAGCACACTGAATATATGCTGTTTTGAAGGGCCCCTTGAGCTTATATTATTTTATTGTGAACTCTGTGCCTAGAACCACTTAGCCAAGTAAAAAGATTAGCCAGGGGCCTCCCATTCCTACCAAGGTCTGGTACAAACTGTAGGCAACAGATTATGTTGAAGGGCCCTTCTGTTGGGTGCTTTCATTGTTTCTTTCCTTGGAGTACTCCAGCTACAAGACAGCTAGCTGATTACAGGCATTGTAAACAGTCTGTTTTGTTTTGAAATTTGTATGTAGGGTAGTGAGCTTTGTAAAACTTCACACTAAGTTATTTTAGAGCTGCCATTCAGTGCTTATTAAAATTCTGTCTTTCTGGCCTTTATCAGGCAATGTCACTCAGCTACAGTGATTTCACCAGGGGTGAAATATTCCTTATTCAGAAATGGAAATCCTAAATTCCAGGAACACAATGATACAAAGGCTCTCCCTCTGAACTAGGCATGTCACTTTTTCTTCCCCAGAAAATGAAGTAGGCATAAAAAATCCATTTAAACAAAGAAACTGCAGCTAAAATTTAAACTATCTTCGACTGAGGTGACAAAAATGGTTAGAGGAGCAAGCATGTTGTTCCCAAAATGGATTATAATTATAATTCTTTATAATTAGCACCATCTTTGAATTTTTAAATATATTTATCTTTTAAAAACATTCAGATCTCTCATTTTCCACAGACCCCCACCCTTTCTTCTCTTTCTGCATAAAGCTAAAAGAAAATTAAATGTTGGCAGTTACAGTAGCTACATAAGTGTGGCAACCATCCAACATTCATACAGACAGATCTGGAATCATCTTTCCATGTGCGAAAGTAGTTGAAAAAGATTTTAGCACTCTAGACATTTTATCTGGGTAAGATCTTACTCAGTGGAAGGTGATTGGCATCAGCTCTTATGTTCAAAGATTTTAACAGAGGATGTGCAGAGTCTAATAAACGGTTCTCCTTGCACTGTTCAGCCATTTATTTTTTAGGAAAACCACATGCAAGGCACTCTGGGTCAGATGCCAGGGAAATGCTTCATTGCCATATGTAGATGAGGGTGTCCTCTTGTACAGACCAACTATATTTACCAAAGTAATTGGTAATTGTTACATAGAATATCATTTCTGCCACAGAAACATGACCACTGGAGATCTAATGAGCTGAACCTGTGTCAGAAAGGAGCAGTTTTATTTACTGCTATGAATCATTTAAAGTATCCATCAGTGTGTAATTTTTCTCCAAGAGGCAAGTTTACATGGATCAGTCAAATATAATGCACCACAGTTTCAAGGGTATCTGAGCTCATTAGTACTTCCTCACAATTTATTGAAATCTGCGTTGAGAATATAGATCCAAATAATGGTTTTTAAAGGGTGATGAATCAAAATAAAGGTATTTTTGAAAGGACAATCACTGTAAGATAAGACACTTTGGAGTAATAAATTGCTGTCAAAAATTTTGAGACTAGATGCTGCCCTCACTTTCAGTACTGTCAATCAAGAATAAGTCTTCTGAAGGCAATGCAATTATTTTAGGTTTAAATCTATATGTCTGCAATCACACAGTGGTTGAGTTCTCTCCCTAAATTAAGCCAGTTTTGTTCATGCACCCTTTTTTCACACAAAACATATATTGAGGTAAATGTATAGAACTTTTTACTTTGAGAAAGAAATATAGATTATTAAGGTACTAGATCATTATCATACAAATTACTTAATTCTGGGTGCAAGTCATTCCCTCTGACGCTCCCCAATTCTCATACACAAACACAAGCCCACACATGCATGTATAAACATGAGCTCCTGCAAACAACCCAAGGACATAGGCTTTGCTCAAGGACCACCACTGAAGCTTGGAAGCAAAATAACAATTTTCAAAACCAGAGGCAGGCAAAGAAACAGTAGTGAGATATGTGATAATGAGTTACAATAATGCACACATCCCCACGTTTTGGCCAAAACCTTAGGACTCCCTGTAAGACAGATGTTTACTCTAAGTAGAATAGAAAATCTAGCAGTGGAGTGGATTTTATTAACATCTTACTTTTTTTTTTTTAAGCCTAGTATAAAATCCTCTCATAGGAAAAATGGAAGGAAAGCTTAAATAAAACATGCATCATAAAAACTCTTCAAACAACGAAAACATCGAGGAAGTTCTTTCATTTGTCTTTATTATTTTTAAAGTGTTATTCAAAGATGTCATCTAATTCATCACTTTGCTGGCTTTTTTAAGAACTCTAAGCACAACAAGGTACTTCAAAAGCACTTTTCTGTCCGGACCAAAATTTATCTCCTGTAAAACAATGAGTCAAGATTAATTTTTTTTTTACCTTGTTTGCCTTTCTATTGTTGCATAAGATTATAATTTTTTTATTGTCCACTCTCTCTTTCTGTTTTTAAGAGTTCCATTTGTATGGAATATTGCATGCGTAAATCATTCTTGGCAGAAGTAGTAATAATATTGACCACACATAACAATTCATCATTATGTTTATCCTTGTGCTTTCTCTCTCCCTGCCCTGCATATGCTCCCCACCGTGCCTGCAACACCCACGGAGAGAGGAAAAGCTGTGCATTACTGTCAACAGAGGGATTTCCACAGTAGAACTGGCACAGATACAATGTCACAAATTCTAGTGACAAAATAGTAGCATGTCTGGAGAGGCAAGACCAGGTGTCAATCTTACAGACTTTGGTAGTCTTTGGTTTAGGCCTGAAGGAAGGGTGAAAGCACAGCACCATAAAAAAACAGCCAAACAAAACAACCCAGAAGCTTTACAATATAGTTTTGCACTAAAATGTGAGCATCCCTGACCTCATCAAGAGACCAAAGGATAAGACTCACCATTACTTTAATAATTTTAATTATCAGTATGCACTTACTATTCTGTGTATTTTGAATTTGTAAAGGATCCATTAACTACACTTTCTACCAGATGAAGTATCTTCTTACTGTTAATACAGAGTATTCTGTGGTGTTTAGCTGTTCCAGGTATTCATACAATGTTATTTCTCTGTCTCTTTTTTATCATTTTAGGGATAACCTTTGAGTTAACCAGTGCAATGTCATCCTGTGGCTTAAGCTTGATTTACCAAAACCTGTTAATACAAAGGACACAGAAAAAAATATTTTCCTTCCTAATCTTTGCAGGAAATTAATCTTTCTATTGGTTTATTAGGTAAAGGATTATAAACTTGTTAAGCGATCAAAATACAGGTGTGGAAATGTCTTATGCTCTAAGGCCCAAACCCTTCTCATTTCCTATATTAATAAGCCAGTTTCTGTGTCTTTTGAAATTATTCTCCAATACTCTAAAAACTGAAATTCAGTTATCAAGTAAACAATTTCAAACTTGCATGTTAATGGCATATAGAACTTTTTTTCTTCTGGAAGTCCACTTTTGTTTTGTCAAAGACATTTCACAGGACCAGCTGTCCCAAAAAGTTGGAGTTTTCGTTCTCTTTTGGTAAACTTAAATCACTGAAAACTAACCCAATGTTCTTTCTTGACTGCATGAGAGAAAGAAAAGTGCTAATCTCCCAAACTACTGCTTCAGGGAGATGAATTTACTAATTTCATATTTTATGTGTCAAAAATAATTTTCAAAATATTATCACTGTAGAAAGACTGATTTCGATATTTTGGAGTAATAACATACAGAAGGATAAACTGGTAACTCAGTAAGCATGAGAAAAAAAGTACAAGTCTTCTTGGCTTTTGTCTGTTACAAAAAGTGTTTGCCCTTCTTTGAGTCAGTTTTGCACCTCTTTTCCACACTAACAACCTCGTATATTGTGATTGATCTGCAAGCTGTACACTTCAATTGCTTGCAACTTTTTGTCTCCATTACACCAGCATCTATTTTATATGCAAGTCCTAGATCTGTGACTTCATCATATCCATGTCCTCCCACCAGATACAGACGCGCTTTGTCCTGCCTCTTTTCATGCTGGAGGAGTTTTTCCTAGGGGTTGCTCCTTGTTCTGAAACATGAAAATGTGTGAAGCATAAAACTCCAGCTGTGAATACTTACCTCCCTGCAGTGTTAAAAAGTTCAATATACAAAACACCTGGTTTCAAGCAAAATACACTAAGATATATGGCAATGAGACAGATTTAATATACCCCATAGGGCCCTCAAGCAGGTTTTAAATTAAAGACACAACATAGTTGGTTTCTTTTCTCTTTTTTTCTTTTTTTTAAATGAGTCTTTATTTCATGAATAATGAATTGATACTTCTTCCTGCTGAAGAGAAAGTCATAAACAAAAAAAGCAATGTTCGATGAGCAGAAAGGATGAGGATTCATTGTTATGCAAATAAAGTCTGAAATAGAAAGTTTACATTATGAACAGAATAAAAATCCTTTGTTCCATGCAGAAGAAATATAGAGGGTCCCTGGAAATCTTGACATGAAGTAAGTTCTTCAGTTCACTTAAGGTTCACTTATACATTGGCACACAGACTACTATTTGAAGGTAATAATAAAGTAGAGTCGATTCCTCCGACCCTATATTCTGCAGACAGTATTTTACATTTATATTTGACTATGCTTCCATACAATGCTGTTCTAAATGCCCAGCAGTATAGATGTACCCGCAAATAATTGACAAGAAATTCACAAGAGAATATAATTAGGACATTCAAAAAAATCATAGGTCACCAAAAGTTGTTATTATGGCTTCATACAAGAAATAAAGAAACAGTATTTGTGTTTTTACTCAGGTCCACATGCTCTTTTCTCCTTGCCTTGTATCTTGCCTATTTTGTAAGCTCTTCCTCTTTATAATACTAGTTTTGTCTTCAGAAGATAGTAGGTATAACAATAAGAATACAATCTTGCCCAAAATATGGGCATGTGAACAAAAATGCATCCACTTCATTTAAATTCTAAAAGGACAGAGTTCTGGTATTTGTAAGGCACATCTTTTAAGTGAAAAATGTAGATTTTCAATATTTTTTTCTTTGGGTATCAAGTGTTTGGTGCCTGAATACTCAATATAACCATGCAGCTACCTGCTAGGTAGGATAATTTATTGTATGATAGAGAATAAACTTTGGATCCTATGGATGAGCTTGACAGCTGATGCAGGAGACCAAGTGAGCTTCACCATCGTCCATAGCTAAGACAAGGCCAGAAACAGATCTTTTGGAAGTTACAGAAAGCTCTTCCTCTGTGAGAGAGTTCAATCACAGTTTGACTCAATTTTTTTCTGACTCAACACTATGAATTTAATATTCAAATGTCTCTTAAAATAGAAAACTGCTTGTCAGGTGCCACTTCTGCACTATAATATAATGGCAGCTGGACATGAACATTGCTAGCGAATGCAGAAATGAAGTGTAGAGCAAGCACATGAATCTTATGCAGAAACCAATAACAGACTTGAGAGACTGAATTCATGGAGACGTTTCATGAATACGTTAAAGAATTTTATGAAATATTTATTCATATTTTACATTTTCAGTGACCAATCATTGAAAAATTGGAAGGTTTCAGAAAGACTCAGACAGTAAATTTCATACTCTGTTTCTGTTAAAAGTCAAGATTTCCCAAATGTAACTTCTAAATTTTCTCACCTTAGTGGTCAACACCAAGTAAAATAAATTTATTAATTTAAAGCTCCTTAAAGAAGCCATTACCTTTATATATCTCTAGAGGCATATGAAGAAAGAGTTATTGGAATAGATAAGGAAGAGGTGTAGTGAAGCTACTACTATTAAAGAAGATTTTTATAATCTACAGTAACTCTGCATTAAATAAATAAATCAAATTACCACTTTATGTTTCTGAGGAGTTCAGTAGCAATGTGCATACCCACACCATATCAAATTCAAATTATCCTTAACTTGTCTTAAAATCTGGACTGTATAACTTCATTTTTACTGAATGCTAAGGAAATAGACCCAGGCAGCTGCATTGTTCAAATTATGCTCCACAGTATACCCATAGAGCTGCCTCAGCACTGTATTCTTTCATTGTGCTTGCATAAAACTTTGTTTACATTTCTGCTTAGATAATAAAATTAAATTAATTTTCCAGCAAATATTATTTAAATCAACTTTATTATTGCTAAGAAAAATGTGGTTTTATTCTTCATGTTAATATCAAAATATTCCAGTCACCACCAGGCTTCCTGGAAGGTAATAAAACAAGATGTTAAATCCTTTTATTCCCTTTAGTTGATATAAAGTGAGTATCATAAAAGCAATATGAAGTGTTTTCTCATTAAAAAATAGATCTGATAACATTGGTTAAATTTTTTTATGCTTTTCCTTTCTTATTCACAAAATTAACTGTCTTGTTTACATCTAAGCATCACCTATTATTTCATAATGCTTTTTATGGCTCTACCCTAAGCGCAGATCATCAGGACTTAAATATGTACATGTATATTTATCTATGTGTTAATGGAATTTTCATAATTTTTGGTTATAAAGTTTCAAGTGTGGCTAAGATTTTAATCAAATAAGACAGTTTAATGGCTTATTCTTCTGTGTTTACTGCTTCAAAATGAAGAAGCCTTCCAAAAAGATAAATTTCATTCATAGTAAAATGTGGTCTACAACTTGCCTTAGTGCTCTGCTGAACATTTGACCAGAATTCCAGGCCTTATTTGTTCATTTCAGATGTTTAAATGCTGATCAAAAAGAAATCACATTTATATTTTTTTACCTGATTTACAAAGATCTTAAGTACCAGAAACTAAAAGAAATTCTTTCTTGAAAAAGGAAAAAAGAAGTGCTGCTATCAGGGAATATCAGGATCAACAGTAATATTCTCCCAAGAGTAAGAGGTGTACTGTGTTGGTGCTTCATTATAATTGGAAAAAGTAAAACAAAGCATGATCTTGCATTAATGGGACAGTGTACTCTAGCAGAACTCTCAGGTGAATAGATTGAAAAGTCTTTCTTTGATTAAGAGTTTACAACATCAACTAGATTAATTGAATTTTCCCTTTCAACTGCATATTGAAATATTTATCATCCTTTTCTGTGTTCATTAATGGTGTTCACAGGCTGATTGTGATTTGAATGACTGTATTAAATTTTGTAAATTTAAATAAAATCACTGAGAAAAAAATAATTTTTGTATATGGGACTCCTTTAGAAGATTCAGCATGCTTACGTATTTCTCATATTTACAATTTATTGTTTAAATAAGTATCTCTGATCTCTTAAGTGATGAAGAATATTTTGAGCAGAAAATCATGAATGCCTAAGAAATAACAGATCAGAAATGCTGTTACATAGACATGATAATTCCACCAAATAGCAGAATAATTTTAGGATTAAAGTCTGCTTCAATATATTCAGTAATTATCCAAATATTTGCAAACAGTGCAATCTCAAAAATAAACTCCATATATAATCTCTAATTCATAAAAATACCTACAAAACTTTTGTTTTCTTTTTTTTTCTTTTTTTTTTTTAATTGAGAAAACTGTATTTAAGAATTTTTTATCACAAAGGTTAAAGGACTAAATTGTTACAAAGCATAAATGTTCCATGAGATTTCAAGCTTTTAGTGAATGGGAATGACATGTTCTTACAATGACAGATTTTAGTAGGTGTTTCAATTTGAAGTAACACTGAAACTTACTTGTAAGAACAGTATCAGTTGCTTTGCAATTATGTGATTCTTTTTTGTGTGTTTTAGTAAAAGAAGATTCAGAGCCTTCGGAATCCTTTTTCAGAACCAATTTTTGATCACATTTTGTTCGCAAGAGAAAACCGTTTTTCTGCAGTAAGAAAAGGGAAACATTAAGTGAATGCCTGCAAGAAGAGGTATGTCTCAGATGCTTCGTCAGTTGCTACTTTTGGAATGCAGCTGCTTTCTGAATCGATTTTCTAGGAGACATCCTAGAAATAGACCATGAAAATATTTACCATTTAAAACTCCGTCCTGCATTCAGAAGTGGGGAACAGAGAAGTATGTATTTTTAGGGATGATTAACTTTCATTCTGTTATTAGTAATCAGCTTGAACTAATACAAGAGATGACATAAATGAAATTGGATTGGATGGGACAATTTCATTTACAGATTGGTGAAAGACAGTCATTGTGCATTGACATCGAAAAAACAGATTTTTAGTCTTGTTTGGGAGAATTATTCAGCTATAGGAGAGAAGTGCTCCACTGATGAATTTGCTATTTTTAAACATATTAGGGGGTAATTTTCTGATTTATATTTCATTAAAAATAGATTTTAAAGGAAAAAACTGGAACAGTTCAGAAATGACACTAAGCTGGGGGAAGAGGTTGACCTGTTAGTGGTTAGAAAGGCCCTGAGGAGGGATCTGGACAGGCTGGGTCAATGGGCCAAGGCCAATGGTGTGAGGTTCAGTAAGCTGAAGTGCAAGGTCACTTGGGTCAAAATAACCCCAGGAAGCACTACAGGCTGGGGGTAGAGAGGCTGGAAAACTGCCTGGCAGAAAAGGACATGGGGATGACGGGCATCATTGGCTGGACATGTGCCCAGGTGGCCAAGAAGGCCAACGACAACCAGGCCTGTATCAGCAATGGTGTGGCCAGCAGCAGCAGGACAACGATTGTCCCCCTGTACTCAGCACTGCTAAGGATGCACCTCAAATCCTGTGCTCGGTTTTGGGCCCTTCATGATAAGAAAGGCCTTGAGGTGCTGGAGCATGTCCAGAGAAGGGCAGTGGAGCTGCAAACGCTTCTAGACACTAAGTCACAGGAACTTGGGGTGTTTAACGTGGAGAAGAAGAGTCTCAAGGGTGAGAAGGGTGAGCCCCACTCTCTACAACCACCTGAGGCTGTAGGCAAGAGGGTCATCCTCTTCTCCCAGGTAACAAGTGACAAGACAAGAGGAAATGGCCTCATGTTGTCCCAGAGGACATTCTGGTTGGAGATCAGGGTGAATTTCTTCACTGAAATGGTAGTCAGGCATTGGAACGGGCTGTTCAGGGAAGTGGTAGAGTCATCATCCCTGGAATTGTTCAAGAGCTGATTGGATATGGAACTCTGTACTATGGTTTATTTAGCATGGTAATATTCAGTCAAAGCTTGAACTTAATGATCTAAGAAATCTTTTCCACCTTTATGATTCTATGCTTCTAATTACTGTATTTTTACAGTAACTACATTTAGTAAAATAATACTTTTAAATAATACTTTTTTTGCTGAAGGCGAAATTCTCTTGTATCTTATTTTGATAGTGAGCAAAATGCTTAAATGTATAAAAGGTGAAATGGCTTACAACTTCTGTGTTCTGGCAAGGAATTCTGTCTTCCTGAAGAAGTGTCCACATGAAACCTGCAGAAGACGATACTTTTATTTCTGCCAGATGAAATGTAAGATTCACACTGCAAAGACAGAATTCTGCATGACTAAATATATTTTCTTTTCAAAATCCCTTCAGCCTTGGTGAGGTAGGATATTACACGTTTCCTCTGTGAAAATCAGTTAATACCATTCCTTCACCCTGACTATCTAGAACAGTCGTGGTTTAGCCCTTTGATGATAAATTCCATGGGACATAAATTTTTGGAAAAGTCTTTGAAAAAGACTAGAAATGTCCTATGACCTCTGTAGCTAGGACAGTACTGAAAAACAATTAATCAACATTCATTTCTCTTCCTTGAAACTGCCCTTTCCTTTGAGGAGAAGCACAGCTTGTCTTCCCATTCTGCAGATGTTAGTACTGTGAAATAACATATTCAGAATCCCAAGCACTATATGAAAAGGATTTATTTAAAAACAAACTAAAGTAATTATGGTAGACAACATTTATACTATTCTGATCTACAAAAGAAGTTTACTGTTCTCTTAGATTTTTATTTCTGTTGAGTTTCAGTATAGCTGAATTTCTGTATTATTCCACTGAGTTATCACAAAAATAAGGATAAAATAAATAAACACAGAAATACATAAATTATTCTTATCAAGATGATGCCAAATGCTCGAAAATGAAAGAGTACTCTGGAAATTTTAATATTTTTTTGCCTACACTCACAGTAACTGACTTTTTCACATAAAGCTTTGAAGGAAAGTATGGTGTGGGATTTTGGTGGGGTTTTTTTGTTGGATTTGGTTTTTTGTATGTTTCTTTGGGATTTTTTTTTTGCTTTCTTTTTTTGCTGTGCTTTTTTTTGTTTCCCTGTAGAATAGCATAAACTTCCTTTAGCTTGCCTTATTCCCTAGAAAATGTAAGATTAGTGCCCAATAGTCCAATATCTGATATAATATTTTAAATAGGTGAATTTATATATTTTATTTTACATTTTCTTGCTCAACTGTTGAGTTGCTCTTCCCAAATATTAAGCCAGTCAGAGCAGTCCTTAAGATACATCTTCTACCACTTTTAAGTTATGAATTTTTACCTGATATCCTAATGTAGAAAATTTTCTTCTTTCTGGAAAGAAGAATTAAGTCTTGTTTATTTATGCTACTGACATAAGCTTTTAATTTGTATTTGTGATCACAATCCATTTTCTGTTTTTTTATCTATTTCTTTTTTTTTTTTTTTGTCTTTCACCAGAAGAAAAAGTCTGTCTTCAAAAGCTTTTTTCCAGCTCACATTAATCAGATCTATTTCATTCTAACACAATCAAAAAATGTTTGAATAGTAATTGACTTATGAGGACTCTTATGCATCTTCCATAGCAGCAGAGACTTGATACATTGATGCACTCTGCTTCTACTTCATACCTAATAAAATATCGAGATTAATTTTCTGCTGTGGAAGCCTCAATAAAGAAGCTGCAATCTCTGGGGGAAAATGCTGAAGCATTAAAATCTAATTTGTTTTAGTTAGTTGAAGGATGGCAATGGTCCTTTTGACTGTATTTATACTAATAAACTGAGCAGGTCTGGAGACTGGTTCACACAAAATATCTGACTGCCTTGTTGCTCAAATGCCTCTTAATACATACATTTAACTAGAGCAAGAAGCATTCTCTCAAAGAATGAGAGAATGAGAGAAGGTGGAGAGGGGGCACACGTAGGTCAAGGCTGTTATTAACATGCATATGAATAATTCCTTCATTTTCTGGAATGAAAAAGAGTATAAACCATATGGATAGGGGATCTTTTATGGTATCCATCTTCATGGACAGAGGGTATGTCCTGTCTCTTTGTGTTGTAGACATTTTTTGCATTTAAAATATTTTGATAAGCTACCTGCAGAATGTTTTAATGGAAAATCCATATTTTTTCCAATTATTATTAGTTAGTTTCTCTGATTATTTTTTATGGTTACTTGGCTTTACATTTTTGCTTTTGCATTTTTGCTTGAGCTTGGTCTCTCCCTCTTTCAAAACAAATGATTACTTCTTTCTGAAGACATAGGAATTTCTGTTTTCCTAGTCTTTTGACACAGAATACTTTGTGTAGAATCTGTAGCTTCTCTGAAGTCTTATCCTGGTTATTTCTCCCTTTTCAACACCTTTGATTCAAGTGCTGGCATAAAGCACTAGTATAACAAAATTATTTTATGACAGCTTCTTTATGAACTTTACATTTAACATTTGCTCTGAACCACACGTTAGTATTTAACATTGCTTCACAATGAGATGTGGAGGAGTCCTGGTTATGATTCTTTTTGTCTCCCTTTCTGGAATACTGAGGATAGTATAGACAAATGTCTTTATTGTCTTTGCTCAGGGCCTTCAAAATATCTTAACTGGGAACCAGGTTAACCCTACTGTACCACCATGTTTGCCTTCACAGGCTGCCTTTAAACACTGCTGGGATAAGGGAAAATAGCAGAGACAAGTGAGACCAGTGCCTGATGAAGTTCATAAGCTGTTTGCTCATAAAGAGTACAAAAAGATGGATCACCTGAGTAATCTTTGAGCAGTTACAGAATCACAGATCTACACTGGAATGCTTTCAAAAGTGACACTGCTACCTTTTGCCCAATTCTTTTTCATGCTTGATGCTCTCTCTATCTGGCTCTCTAATCTGAGAACATGTAGTGAAGGTGTTGGTGTAACACTTTGTAACTCCCAATCCATTTAATTTTCCTGTGCAGGGATAGAATGTAAGAAAACAAAGATAGTGCAGAAGGTAGCCTCACCCCTGAGGAGTTGCAGCTGTACTAATCACCAAAGATTAGGAACAGGCCTGTCCTTAACAGGGCACAGCTGTGTCCAATAAGGAGATAAGTGCTACAAAAGAGTGTGTTAGCTAGTTGAGAAGAGAGTGGGAGTTTGTTGGTTGTGTTGTGAGGAAGAAGGAGTCAGTGCTGCAAGGAACTGCCCATGATTTCTCTTCTCACGAAGAATGTGTGGAACTTTTGCAATAAGAAGACAACATTTTCCTAAATAATTTGAGATGCTTTCATTTCTCTTCAAAGTAGTTTCCATATAAATGAAGTCCCACATTAAAATATTTTAATATCTTAAAAGTAGGAAATATGTACCTTACCTTCCTTATTCTAAATTAATGAAGTAATGGATCTATAATGCTAACTGTCCGATTATGTCCTGGTTTAAGAATAAGTTCTCCTACATCATATACAGTACATTAAAGAGATTTTATCTTTTTAATACTGAATAAATGGGTTAGAGAAGGAAGCCAAAGGGCAAGTACTAGGTTATGTTAGAAATCGAAAATAGTCTAGAATTAGTATTAGGTTATGTTAGAAATCTAAAATATTCCAGGTGAAGTTCCACTTGTCCCACTAACAGCAAAGTCAATATGTTTACGAGCACAGAGTAATGACAGTAAAGAATAATCTGAATAGCCCTTTATAGGAACTACTTCACATAAGATAAAATAAACTTTATCTTTATAAGAGAACAACCTAAATTAAATTACTGAATCTTGGGATAACCTACTATAAAAGCAGGTGTGAACTGGTAAACTATAGCTTGTATGGTCAATCTGTCTATGTGATGCCTCTATGGATGATATTGGCTGAGGTGATTCCTTATTTTCTACCTTTATACCATATATTTAGATGTATAATGGTGTAAGTAATTTCTGGGTGTACATGGACGAATGACCCAATCTTTGTTATAAATTTCTCCATATTTGACTAGTGGCCGATAATAAATTATCATTAATTATAACATAAATAACAAAAAATGTTGTGGCATTTCCTTTAAGGAAGCTAGTGGGAAGAAGCATGACTCATGGTCACACAAAGCTTTCTACAGACACTTGTTAGGGTGTATTTTTGGTATCACACTTGTATAGACTTCTGCACAAGTTAATATAGTCTTTTTACATAATATAAATGGCAAAAAAATTATTTCTGAGTGCAATGAGGAGCCAACATAAACCAGTCTGTTGTCTAATACTAAAGAAACCATGACATTTGGTGAAGAAATAAGAAACTAATACAATCTTAGGACTCACTGCTTCTGTCTGGACTCATTTATTTTATTGCTGCTGTCTAGCAAGAAAGGAGAGTGAAAATACTGTATTTTTCTCTGTAGCTAATGTAGGCACCAAAGGAGAAAATAATCATTAAAAGGCTGCTGTTCCTGCTCATACACTCATGCATGAGCAGGAACAAGCACAGTGAGAGAGTGAGAAAATTCACTAACCAGATTTCATCTGCTTCTGAATTGGGGAAAATAGGGCGAAGCCTCCTTTCACATATGTCCAGAATCAGTGTTGCAGCTTTGTGCAGCAGAGCACAGTATTTATTTTAAACAAATATTTACTTTTGGTTCCTTACTCTATTTCTCTTTCTCTATGTTTAAACCATACTGTATATTCTGATCTTCCCTGTACTCCCCTACAGCCAAACTGTTTTGAAGTGAAACTCAGAGCACTTGAAGAAAACGGTTGGAGAAAAAAGTCTTTCCATCCCATCAATGATCACAGACCAAGGGAAGCCAAATATATTCAGGTGTACTGTTCAGATAGGCCTTTAATTTTGAAACACAACGAATATGGAACTAATTTCTCTTAAAAGGGATAGATGTATGAAATTTTTGGAGGAATGTTAGCTGAATAAGTGTATAATTAAATACATGCAAGGGTGACAAAATCAATAGCTAATAAAGTTATGTTCTGACTGGAGTATTACTGGACATTTTCTCAGAGTATTTAATGGTCATATCAGTCCAAAGTTCATATTGAGAAGTAAATATGAATACTTCATGCTTCTGAATTCAAATTCCTGTTCCTAAGTGGCTTTTGATGATGATTCTTTCTGACAATCCTGTAAAATTAGTTGTAAAACACTATAAATTATTTTGAATTCTAAAATCCAGTATTGAGGAAAATAAGATCAGAGCTCTATTTTCAAACAGCAAAGAAACACAAAGGAAGATAAAGAGATAAAATGGTAAGTAAATGAATGTACTTAAAGGACAAAGCGTAAAATTAACACTGTATCCTTTAATATGTGGAAAACTATACCACCCTTGGTGATAGGGAGTTAATTCAAAAGGCTATTATACATCTTCTGAAATGACTTTTCAGGAAGGAAAGTTTGCTTCATAATAAATATCTTGTTAATCTAAGTATCTCTTAAAGCAAAATAGAGAGGGGGGGTGCTTTAGCCATCTGGTTAAAAAGAGTGTAATCAGTAATTTTCCACAGCTGTTTACTTTGATTCTAAATGTTTTGAAAATGGGTAGCATGTTTCATCTAAGACACAGAATTGGAGGGACAGTACAGGTGTTAGGCTATCTCTCTGCTCCAACACGAACTTGCCCCCCGCCTCTGAGAAGACACATCCATCTTCTTTTCAGTTATAACAGAGTCTTTTGAGGCTTGCTCATACTGTGAAGCCTCATTCTGTGTTAGTGATGCCCATGTAAGTCCTAGGTTGTTGCTTATAAATGTAGTGAATCATTCAGGGTTACATGATGATATTACTCTATAGATCTATCACATATTTAGATAACACTATATTTAGTGAAACACAGCCTTCTCCAGAACAAAACAAAATAGCCAGTTACCTGAGACATAGAAAAGGCTGAGATACTCAGTGATTTTTTTTTCCCTTAGTCTTTACTAGAAAGTGCAGCAGCCACACCATTCAAGTTGCAGAAAGTAAAGACAGTAACTGGGAGAATGAAGAACTGCCAGCTGTAGGAGAAGATAAAGTTCTAGAAAATCTCAGGACACCAAAGGTACTTAAGTCCTTGAGACCTGACGAGAGGCATCCTTGGGTCTTGAGGAAACTGACAGTTGAAGTTTCTAAGCCACTGTCCATTATACTGGGATGTTGTGGTGGTCTGTTGAAGTTCCCACTGAGGGGAAAAAGGGAAATATAACCTCATTTTTTAATAAGAGAAAAAAAAGGAAGTACTAAGGAACAACAGATCAGTCAGTCTTACCTCAGTGCTGGCAAGATCATGGAGCAGATCCTCCTGGAACCTATACTTGGACACCTGGTGTTCTGGTTTGACACTGGCAAAATGCCAGTGCCCCCCTGAAAAATACACCTCCCTGGCATCTGCTGTGAGATGGTACCCGGGAATAAACAAAGCAGGCTCCTGCTTAAGGAAAAAAAAAGAAAAAAAACTTTATTAACTAAGCTACAGAAACTAAACTACAAAAGAAAAAAAAAAAAGAAAGAAGAAAAACACAAGGAAAATGAAAACTCCACAGAAACACTTCCTTATCCTCCTCCCACCAAATTCCCAAGTACATTTACATTTCCAAAATTATCCACACTCGGTCTGGCACCACCCTTTAGAAAAATCAAATCTTCAGCTCATAAGGGATAGACGGAGTCCTTCCTTGTGCCACGGACTTCTTGTCACAATCAGCAATCCGCCCGGAATCTTGCTATCTCGTGATATCCCCTTTCCATGCCAAGGTGCTCTCACCACCAGGCATGGGATGGGGCCGGGGCCTGCCCTCAGGGCCTTTTAAGGATGCCTCGTCTCGTTCCAAGCAGAGCACAGTCTCATCTCTGGGACCTCTGTCCCCCCCCATGTCTTCTATACCCCCTGGGGCCGAGGGGTCTCAAAACCAAACTCTCTTGACGCCGAGCCTCCGCTTCCCCCTGCAATACAGCCTCTGCCTCACCAGGAAACAGTCCATGGAAATACAACAAAAAAGAGTCCAGCAAAAACTGCCACTCCATCTTCCTCCATTCCTTCAACATCTCTCTTCTCCCTTTGCCAGACCCTCCCTTACTGGCCTGATTTTCTTCCTTCATCTTCCACTCCTGTCCCTTTCCCAGGAAAGGCAATGTTCTGCGAAGCCTTCATTCCCCAAAGGGTTAAAAGCTCTGCCAGGCGGCCGGACTGCCCGCTGCCCCCCCTTTCTCCTCCCAGCCGTGCTGCCTGCCGGCACATGATATCAAGTTTCAAGATATAGAGTTCGAGCACGGGCTGCATTCTCTGGGGGGGGGGGGAATAAACCGGTCGCTCAAGGGTCTGCCACCCTTCCTCCGAACCCGGGCCTACCGTAGATGGGTCACGTGGCTTTCCCCTCCCCCAGCCCAGCCAGCAACTGGGCCGGGGGAGAGACTTCTTCACGCCGGAAATCCCAAGAGGACTCCGAAGGCCAAGAGCCCTGCTTTTAACCCCTTGGGTTCGTAGTCTCAAGAGGCGGATCCAAATGTCCCACTGGTCAAACTAAGTGCCCATCTTAAATTCCAATTACCCATTGGTAACCACAGCAAAACAACATATCCCAGATGTCCCATTTCCGGTCAAACCACGACAATAAGCAAAATTAGCATATTGAAAAATCTATCTAGCCAAGTCTGGGAAATACTAGCAAGCATTGCTTGCTCCATAGTGAAAATTTAAAACTAATATGCCATTATGCATCAAATATATTAAAAGAAAGAACCCAAAAACTGTGACATGCACAGGCTTCACCTTGACTATTTGTACAGGATATTGGAAGGAAAAAAAAAAAAGGTTGAAAGAAATCTTGGATGAAAAAGTGGAAAGGAAGTTAAAAACTGAGACTGCTGAAAAATGTTGCTGTTTTTCTTTTTTAATTAACCTAAAGAACAGACATTAAAGTAAAACTTAAGAGAAACTATTATTTTACCAAAGAATCCTTACAAAATCTTTACAAGCTTTATAAAAACTCCTGTTTGTCCTTATCAACCCACCAATTCTAGAGTTTCTTTACTTAATTTTAATGCCTTAGACCAAGACATTAAATGAGTACGTACATAGTTAGATATGTTTCTGGGAGATCAAATCCAGTATTTGGATGATCAGATCAAAGACATGGTACAATATAATCAGTTGTGTGAAAGGAGATGGAAAATTAAATTATGTGGCTTAAACACTACTTTCCAAAACTTGGGTTTCTCTTATATTTTACTAGATCATTTTATATAAAATTCTTAAGGAAGACCAATGATACAGTTGTTGTCAAAGTTCTTCTATACCTTAAATTATCTCAAAAGGTTTGTTTTCTTGATCTATCAGACAGATTATCCACAAATCTTATTTTTCTTTTGTCAGTCTAGAATCTTTATCTGATTTTTCTTTGCCTCAGCAGACTTGCCACTTACTATGGGCTGCTTCATAGGAACAGATTCTCTCCTGGACAAATTGACTGTGATTCTGCAACTAGTTTCCTCCCATCTTGTACGTTAGTTTTATGTAACAATAAAGCAGCACTTATTATCTGTGTATTGTTTTTCACCTAGAGAGCTTTTAGAACATATAAGGATCCTGAAAGTTTCATGAAGCGTAAGATTTTACTGACATTCTATGGTTAATTTTGTTATTTAATCATATATTATGCATTAATTTTTATTAGTGCCTCTTTACTGACATTCAGAGGCTATGTCTGCAAAATTTACAAACCACTAGTATAGAAGTTCATAAGAGTTATTGTGAGATTTCTTCTTAAAATCCATAGCTACAGCATCATTGCCAGATGTAGACAAGTTTGCCAAGAATTTGAGCATTAATCAGCATTTTTTGTGGGTGGATGTAAAACACAAAAGGATGTTGTAGGCAAAACCAGAAAAATCACATTTTTCTCTGAACAGCTGTATAATAGCCACTTTCAAAAGCTAAATAGTAAACACAGAAGGAAAGAGTTTCACACCATAGAATGTAAGACAAAACATTTCTGGCTTCCATATTGTGGGAGTTATTATAGAGCAAAAAAAGCTATGTAAAAATTGCCTGTGTGCTTGGACAGCTGACTCTTCAAGAAATAGGTTAGAAATCAAAATCACTTTCGGAGCCATGTTAGTTGCCAACCATTTAGGCATTTGGAACTAATTAAGGAGTACACACAAATACTTTATAATCACTAGCTTGTCATGTGTCTATTTTGTAAAAGATTTCTTGTAATAAATGTTTTGTTCTGTGTGTAAAAATTTGAGTTGTTTTTAAATCCTGAAGTCATATTTACCTTAACGTTGATATATCATTCCTATGTATATGTAATGTGCGACCATAATTCAGAGTTGATAGGTAAGGATATCTTTTATTAACCAGTTATTATTACTGAAAAACACTGACAAGCTTCTGAGTAGAGAAGTTTTCTTCATAGCTGAAAGAGAAAAAGCATATTTGAAGCACAAAAAAAAAAAAAAAAGAAAAAAATTGCATAGAGTATCAGAAGCGCCAAATCTTTGAGAAGATAACTGGCACTTACAGTTAGGGGAGGTATTAATGAAGACTGGGAGAAAAGAAATGAGGCATATGTGTCCTTGGAGCAAAACAGATGCAAATTCTGATTCAGTAGCTGAACGTGGATGGGTATCAAGGACATTTTTCACTGTGGAAATACTTTTAAGTTTTAAAAGAGTTGTTGAATACCCATGTAAGGAATACATTCTAAACCCCATCTCAGTAAGACAGCTGTGGTAAGGTGTTTTGCCTGGTGAAACACCTCTCACCCTCAAAAAAAAAACAACCTAGCATTCCTAATTGTATCTCTCTCTTTAACATCTGAAGCTTTTGCCAGATGCAAGTTGCTGTTACAGGTTTTGGTTTTGATTTTCTGAAAATAAAACATTCAATACCAAAAAATTGTACGTTACGAATTGAACATTAAAAAGCTATATTAAATAAAGTTTTATTGTCCTATTGACAAAGAACATGAAAAAATTGCTTCTTCTTGGTCCTGCTTTTTTGTCAATGATTTTTTGACCTCCTGGTCCATTATTGCCTGATACAACCCTCTTGTGACTTTTGGAGATGACTTCTTTATCATCTACTGAGTATTGCTAGTAGCATGCTGAATGTCCTCAAGAAATACAAACCCCATCAATAAGGAATTTCAATGTCTTTTAATTCTTGTTATTTATTAATAATCACAATATTTAATTTCTTTTTGTTACCGAATTATTTTGTTATTTTTGAAATGTCTCAAAAATTGACCATGGTATATCCACAGAATTATATAATAATAGAATCATTGAGGTTGGAAAATACTGTGATGTCCAACTGTTAACCCAGTACCATCACCATGTTCACCACTAAACCATGTCCTCAAGTGCCATAGCCACAGGTTTTGAACACTTCCATGGTTGGCAACTCCACCGCTTCCTTGGGAAGTCTGTTCCAGTGCTTTACAACACTTTCTGTGGAGAGATTTTTCCTAATATCTAATCCAAACCTTCCCTGGAGCAACTTGAGGCCGGTTCCCTGGGTTCATATTGACTATAAAGGCATCTGATTTTCTTCTTGTAAAGCAAAAAGGCAATGAGAAAAAAAATTATAGTGAAGCAAACAATATATGATGTTGATGAAACAGGAAATGTGAGTTTCCTTTGTCCTTCTCCTGCATGCTCCACTACTGGAACTTGATTTCTTTCACATCAGTGAATAGGTATTATGCCATTGCCCTTTTAATGTCCTGTAAGAGATCAACAATCAGTGCATGTGAGGCTGTGTTAGTATGTCATTGCACTGTGTCTGCCAGTAGTGAGACACTCACAGCAAATGCATAATACTTACTTTCAAGTATCAGTTCCGGTTAATTTTGATTTTCATGGATTGATCTCCTTCAACATGAAAGACGGAAGTCAGTAGCTAAGGTGTGCCAGACCAGGATTCAGATCTACTCAGTCAAGCAAGGATAAAAATGAACCATTTCATTTTTATCAAAACAGAGAATTTCTACGTGCTACTTCCTGACTGTGTGATTTACCCAAGAATTGTAAAATTTAGTTCTTGGCTACTTTATTTCAGATTTCCACAGTTCAAGTGAGACTGCAATTTCTGTTCTGAAATAAATGGGTGGGATTTTGGTTTTGCTTAACCTGACAAATTTTATCCAGGATATTTGGAGCTTTAGCTTGACCTATGTGACAAAGCTTGTTAGGTGTGAAGAATCTTACCTGGATACTACCAAATCTCACTGGAAAAATTGGGCAGCAGCTTAGCAGTGCTTTAAAGATGGAAGTGCATTCTTAAAGAGATGGATTGGTCTCCAAGTGATTTGGAGGATCATATTCTTTTCAGAGAAAATTCATTGCTGTTGAATTACTTCTCAGCTGTATTCAGAGCTTTGACAGGCCATAAACAAACTTCGGTTTCTCCCTGGCTAGCCTGAGTGTCTGTGGTAGAGTCCTAATGGGTAAAAGAAGGAAAAGGGAAGGGAACTAGAGTGCAAAATCCCTCCATAGCTTGTTAAGATTAGCATACTTTGCAATTTAGGTTTGGAAGGAAATTCCTTTTAAAAACAGGTACATAATTTCTATACCTTTTCTTCACAGTAGAGAACCATGGAATTTCTTTATAATTCTGCTCTTGAAATTAATAGGAAATAAACTAGGTCAGTATTCAACAAATTAGGGAATTGTTGTACAAATATTGATTTATGTGCTGTGCTCACAGGATTGTTTCTCTTATTTGTTGTTTTGAGTGTCCAAGTGAAGATATAACATCAAATTTTTTTGAAAGAAGCAGAGTATTGTTCTTAAAAGGACTGGTTTGATTCCTGTGTAACTTGCAAAGTGTGTTAGCAAGAATATAAGAATCTGGTACTGACTTTTCAAAAATTGAAAATTTGTAGAAGTATACTAATTTTTATTTTCTTCTTTAGTTCTAATATTTTTGTATTTTAATATCTTGTCATAAACCATACCTGTCATTCAATTTATACTGCAGTGATAAAAAATGAATCATTTACTAAACATGCCTGTGTAAGTGGCATGAATTATCTGTTGGCCTGACCGCATTGTATTAGTACTGAAAAATTGAATTTATCTGTTTATTTATTTTGTATTTTCGGGTACAGATTGAAGAGCTGGATTATCATTACTTTCTGCCTTTGTTCTTTGATGGGCTTTGTGAAACGGAATTTCCATATCAATTTTTTGCTCGTCAAGGAGTCCATGACCTGCTGGAGCATGGTGGAAGCAGGATTCTTCCTGTTGTTCCTCAGCTCATTATCCCAATAAAAAGTAAGTGAACATGTAGGAGAAAAGTGCATAAATTGTATTTATCTTATGTAAATTTTTGAAAAGTTGCTAATTAAGCTGTAAAACATGACAGCCTGAACATCACATGAGAAATTACTGCAAATGTCAGTAAATTTCAATATATAAGGCCAGAAAGCTTATGCCTTCAATCACCTGATATGTGCAGTATTTCAGAATAGACTCTCTGGTTAATGTTTCTCTTATTACAGGGTTGCTCTTGGTCTTTGGAAACGTGAAGTGACATTTCCTTAGCTGATTTTCTATATTTACAATGTAAATCTGCTACTGTACAGACCAGTTCATCTAAAATGGCAGGAGAAGTCATCAGGTGGCATTTTAAAAATATTACTTTTGAAGGTTTTATTTTGTCAAACATAGTTTTTTTGCATAAAGAAGAATTGTAAAAACCAATGAATTATTTTAACACAAATTTAATACCACTAAACTTCAAGTGTATTATCACTAAAATTTATTTTCTTGAACCACCTAGTCTTTTAGATATACTGTTTTGTCCTTTCATTTCTTTAGGTCAGTACCTTGAAGAGATATTATTCTGAACCATCATCATTGTCTAGTTAGTTATGGTGATTCTTAAATCTGCATGCTACACTTATATGAATATATGCTCATTTTTGTTAAACTTGGCTTCTTTTTTATGATTAATCATTAATGGTATCATTGCTGCTCTTTTTCCTGTCCATGAGACAGTTCAGCATTAAATACAGTTTTGTAAAACAGGAGGTGAATATAGTTTGGAGCCTGATAATACTGAAATAATAGTGTGGGAAGGGTCAGAATTATGGTTTTTTCATTCAATTTTTTCTCAATTTAAAAAGATTGATTATAGGTGTCGCTATCTCTATGTTACCATAGTTTTGAAAAATGTCAAAAGGATTATATAATCAGAATGCTTACTCTGTGACACTTGAGAAAGGTTATGAAAGCAATGTTACCATTTTTTCACTCCGAAGGGGAAACATGTAAGGAGAGGAATGATATCACTTCTTCAGAACTGTATTGCCAACATCACCCACATGTATTTGCAGTAGTATCATGTTTTTTGAATGGTGAAATTTCTTTGGAAAAGGCTGCAGGTTTGTGACAGCATCTCCTCAGTTGGGATTTAAAAATCTTTCTGAAAACAGAATCTAGCTTAGATTTAATTACCTGGAAGCTTTAACTGTTACATAGCATTTAGAATTAGAAAGAGTTTTCTAGTTAAGGATATTTTTATGGGTTTGATATGTAGTGTTAAGTCATAATTTATGGTGCTGGAGCACATTCAAGAATCTGCTAGCTAAATTTAATTGTTGTTTCTGCTTTATTTTATTCTAAAGTGCTTATTTTTTATTTTAAAAATGCTTCTCTATCCGTTTTAATATGTGGAGAGTCTAAGTGTTATCAATGATAAAGGCTTCTTCCTAATTAAAGCCATACTAATAGTAAAAGAAGACACCACCCGCCATCTCCAGGAGTCTGAAAATGTGTACTTTTAAGAGTTTTTTTAATTTGCTATGACTGTGTAATACAGCAGTGTAGTCGTAGCTATACATTTCTGTGACTCAGCATCCACAATAAACTCAGCTCTGTTTTACACAGATTACCGTCTCTAAAGTGTCCCACTGGGTGAGTTATTTCTGATTAACCAGTCTTCTTCTAGACCACTACCATCTTTTTACCGTGAAGAGTGAATCAATTGATTGTTAGGAAAGTTAATATATATGATCTAGGGCAAAAGGCTAAAAGGAGGTCAGAAAAACAACTCCACAGATAGAATGCTTTTAAAAGCAGTTTTCTCTCCTGCATAGACATCAAAGGAATATGTTAGTAAAGACCTAAATGTTCTCAAAAGCCTTTAAATTAAATATTAGAATTCTGTATTATATTTTAATGATTTAAGGAGGAATTTGTCTTCCAGCCATCCTTGCTTAAAGAGCACACATTTGAACACTATATCATTAAAAATGAAAATAATATTATTTAATCCATCTGTGGGTTATTCTAAGCCCAAATCCTTTCATTTTTTTTCTTGTTAACCAAGCAGTGACTTAAAAAACGACAGGCAATTGAACTGAACAGGCATGGATTCCCTTCTAAAATACCTGAAACATGATTAAAATAATGAAGAAGAATGCATTCAGTTAAAAAAGAATTCCTTTTTTTTGTTTGTCACATTGGAAGGAACTTTTTTACTAGAAGGAATATTTTTACTGGGAATTCAGAGGAAGAAAAAAATCCCTCAGGTTGGAGGCATTAATTTCTGAGAGAGAAAAATGTTCAAAATACATTTTGAGTTCTCAAAATATAAATTAAGAATATATTGTATCACGCACTGGAAAAACATTATAAAATAGTTTATAAATGCAGTCATTGCATGACATAAAACTCAGAAGAAACAAACTACCTGTTTATGTCAAACTTGTAAGGAATCCAACTAAAAATAAATACAGCACAAACACAGAAAAACAGGATTACTTAAGATATAGGACTTTTTGCTCCCTTTCACAGAAGATATAGGCAAACCCATTGGCTGAGTTATTTCAGCTTCAGCAAAGATATATAAATTGAGATATATGGCAAATAGCAAAGTACTTTGCAGCAGTACCATGAAAGTTCTGACGCACAATAAACAGGCAGATATCTCCTTTGCCAGGAAGATCCGTATTGCTATTTTCACATTACACACAGGTAAAAAAGCGGAGGAAGGAGGCTAATTTTGCCCCACATTGCAGATTGGATTGGTGGCAGAGGGCTGAACAGAACCCGGGCACAGCCCCCTGGGCTGGCAAACAGAGATGTCTGTAGGTTACATGAGGGTTCCTTTATTTGTAGGAAACAGAGGAGTCTGTCTAGCCTTTCGATGTTCTTCTCTGTGGTCATTATGGGAGTGTAAAATTCCCTCTGATGTTCATTTTTGGGAAAAATTATTACTTTTAATATTACATTTCCCATAACAAATGGATCGGAAAAGCCTGAAGTCCTTTTGCCGGCTTTTGTTAGGCTTCTGCAGCTCTCAGATTCCTGACTTCAGGGCTCCCAAATGTTCTCTGCGTGAGACACACGCGTAGACATAAACACTGAGGGAGCCAGAAGTTTCTGCACCTCTGTCTGCTGTTTCTGTGAGTGACATCAGCGGCATGCAGCGCAGTGCGTGGAAGCGCCTCCCCTGCTTTCAGAGGCAGCAAGCATGCTGCCATTCGCATTTGCTTTGCTTGCAATGTAGTTGTAGGAGTCTTCAACCCCTGCATGCTTAAAATCACCAATTGTTCCAGCTCCCACACTCTGATTTTTGCTAATGCAATTGTTTATGGAGCAACTTGGTGGTATGTGCATCTAGATGTGTAAAAACAACAACAACAAAAAATAGCTAAGGAACCCAACAGTAAAATAAACCAAAATTATTTTTAAAGTAGCATTACTTTTAAAATCAAATCATTTCAATAGTCTAATTTATAAATGCACTCCGATATATGAAGGAACAGTACATCAGAGCTCATTCATTGGAATGAATGGCTAGAAACGATCAATAGGAAGATCATCATATGGTTTTGCTAATGAAGATAATATTGTGAAATTAAACACTTGAGTATCTTGGGTCACTCACTTGCCAAAATCTTCTCTGTTCTGTGCTGTGAATCCTAAAACAGATATGTAGACAATCTGAACTTAGGCCTAAAGCTAGAAAAGCTCTCATCTTTGCACTTGTAACTTAGAAGGAAGTATTGTTTCTACAGAGTTCCAGTCAGCAGACCGGTTCTTTTGATTGAGTCCAGAAAGAATAATCACCGTCCTAAGGAACACTGAAGTTTTCCTTCTTGAGACTTTTACCATGTTGTTAAACATAGCTTCTGTGATACAGTAAATCAAGGATACCTTAAACTTTGTTTAAAATATTTAATTAAGGTAATAGATATTTTTGTGAGTCAGATTTAGAGAATTGAATAGAGCACTCCTCTCTGTGTCACCTAGAGTCCTTTTTAATGTTTAATAAAATTCCAAATAAAACTGATTTCTCTTTTCTTATTGTTCACATTCTGTTTGCACTTGATTTCCATTTTCTTATTGTTCATTCTATCTGCATGAAAAATGTTGTCTTGGATTACAGTGTAGTTAATTCCTATTTAATGTCAAATCAGTGTCACTTTTGCATTTAGATATGTAAAGCTGGATGTGTTGCTAGCAGCTGTTCTAAGCATATTCGTAGTTCTCATATATTCACAGTATTTAGGAGTACTTAATGACTGTTAAATGCTTCCTTTCACAAAGTTCTGCAATGTTTTTATGGAATAAATATGGTTTTCTGGTCTGTTGTCATTTCCTTTCTCCAAATCATATAAGTTGATTTCTCTCACCTACAAAAAGTAAGTTAATACACTAATCTATTGTAATTTTCCTCCTGGCTGACTGTTCTTGAGAACCAGTACTGGTTATTAAGGTCACAAACTGAAAGATAAAAGCAAACAAGCCGGCTTTTATAGACTTAAAATGCTTTTAAAGAAATCAAAGATCTCTGATTTTTTTTTAAATTGTTCTGATATTCAAATACTAAAGCATTTCCCCTGCGGGTTTCATCAGCCAGTGCGAGTAGTTGCAATTAGGTTTATGTTCGATTCTTCTGCCCAAAACTGGTCATTCCAGGTATTTTCAACTGTTTTAGGAAGTAGCTCCTTTATTATCCTCTTTGCTCTTTTATATGAGGAGAAACCGTGTTCCTTATTCAATAAAGAAAAATCTCATCCATGTTTGGAAAGTGAAATCTGTAATTAACATTTCTGACTTTTAAAGTTGGAGTTAGAGGTATTTATTCCTGAATTCATAAATGTATTATATTTAGCATTTATTAGTAATGAATTTCATCTGCAATTTTATCACCCAGTTTTTCTCTACAGTTCTTCAGAGTCAGCCCTTGTCTTTGGCATCTGGAATAACTTGATATTATCAGCATCTTTGTTATCATCAGTGAAGATTCTTCCAAATCACATTTGGATCTCGTGAAAAGGATGAAATTCAGCACAGATTCCTGCAAGGCCTTACTAGCGATATTCTTCCTCTGCCCACGGTTTCTAACTCTAAGTCAGTATTTATTTCCACGGATGCCATGGAGGTTCAGTGAGGGACCCTATTAAATTCCTTTTGAAAGTCTAAGAAAACTGTTTTAGCACATTCTTCTTCTTCAATGATCTAGAGAACATTTAGAATTCTAGATTGGGATTTGCAGTACAGATGCCTGTACTTTGATTCTGCAGACCTTTTTTCTAAATGGCATCACATTTCAGTGATAGCAGACCTGTTTTCATCAGGACAGTCGATACTCAGTGCAGTTTTAGTATCTTAGCACAGAAAAAGGAATGTACACCTAGGAATGGATAGAAACTCTAGACTGGCATAGCCAATAAGCAGGTTTTTGGGACTCTCTTCTAAGTCCCAATGCTATATAATTAAACTGAGTCCACAAATGTTAATAGAATTCAAGCTTTATAGGAGCTGATGTAGTAAAATGCTACAATTGGAAGCACAGCTAAAGCTGAAAGAAGCCACTGACTGACTTTTCCTTCCCTATTTTGCTATATCATGTTTTTTGAAAGCATCGGTGTTTCGCTATGTATCTGAGCATTTTCTGTGCCTTAGATTGGCTTTACAAAAAAAGGTCTTTGATGACAAAACTGGCATAAAGTTTTCATGTCTTACCCCCTATTTATCCTTCCCATGGTTCCACTGTAACACATCATTCTTTCAGTTGTACAGAAAGAAATTTTTGTACATCTGCATTATTTGGATCAGGCTCTTTCTGGACTTCTAAAAGGTACGGAACACAAGGCTCTTATTCTGGTTTTTATTCACTCTTGATTGAAATGCTGTGTTTTGTAACAGTCTTCATTACTGTTCTCTAAGTTTAGCATAATACTATTCTGTAAGTACAGTTAGTCAAGTATTATGCACTTTGAAGATTTTGAACAAAATTTTCTAAACGTATGTATCACTTTAGTCAATGGCATTTTGAGAACATCTGATGTTAGGACTTCTTTGAACCTAACTCTGTGAATTTAAAATAGCACCTTAGTTAACAGGATTAAGTAGATCACAACAGTCAAGCATTTTCATCCTGAGTGCTTTTTACCTCACAGGACGGTATCTTGTTCTGCTTCAGGCAAAGAGTTGTCCTAAACTGTTGCCTCATTTACCAATTGAGTGAGAGATATGAATGCAAAATAAATTGGTTTTAATGTTTGCTTGCAAGACCTAAATGGAAAACGGAAATGTTGGTGCACTTCTAAGCATAGATTCACATGGTATTTGAAAAAGAAGTTGAAGAGAAGAATTACATTATCAACATAACTTTTAACATAACGACCAAAATCTAGAGTTAGTAGTTGAGAAGAGACAGAAGTTTAGGCAAACTGATTCGATTCTGTAAAGCTCAGGATATCAATGTGCTATCTGGGAGAAAATGTTGTGATTTGCTCTGTTCTCTTCAGTGGAACTACATTGTGTCATGATAAAGATCCACTGTGCATTGGCAGAAATGCTGTCATGTTTCCTGACCTCTAGAATCTATCCATTTTATCTGTCAGACGAGAACTGTGGCTTCTATTATAGACAATGTCTGGGACTGAGATAGGATTTTCCAAACTGCCACATAAAAATAAAAGATATCAACTTATATAATTCCTAGGTCTTTGAGAGGTAAGGAGTTACTCAAGAAAAAGATTTGAATGTTTTAAAATAATTATTTCTATTGCTTTATATGTAAACATCTAGCTAAATGGATAAGCAAACAAGTGGCGTGTATCTTAAGGAAAGCTTTTGCTCTTAATGGAAATTAACAAAAGAAACACTAAATTTACATCAGTTTACATGAATTACCAATAAAATTTGTCTGAAATTAAAAATATAGTGAATTAACATTGATGCCTTGTGAAGGCTGACCTAGAAGAGAGGCTAGACAGCATTAAAGTCTTCGCTGAAGTCAATGAATTGGTATCTTATGTTGTCTCATTGGCAACAAGCTTTAATAAACAGCACCATGGTGTTTTGAATATGCTTTCAAATTTCATAACTATCTCTTACTTTGGCTTTGAATGGTAGAAATAGCACAAACTCAGATACTGAGCTTTTAAATCAGATATTAAGCTGATATCATTGTAAAATTTTCTTTAATTAAGAAAGTTATTATGAACTTCAGAAAATATTTGTTTGGAAAAGCTATAGCAGTACGAAATAACGTATGTTTGAATGAAAAATACTTCATTATATACTTCAATTGAGCTATTATTTAAGCTGGAGGATTTCTTGGAAAAGTATATCCTAAATCAGAAGCAAAATCTTTAGTTCATACCATTAAAGTAGAAAACATCAAAACTACCAAGCAACAGAGTGAATTTATTGGGTTGGAGTTTTTTGCTGCTTAAGAGAATGTTACAGTAGTTAAAGGACCAAAGAAAAAGATGTACCGATGAGGGAGGAAAGTCCTCTCAAAATCCTTCAGGGAGCAGAAAGGTATCTTTAACTGAGAAGCAAACCAGTTGTGCACTTTGCAGTTATTGTGAAGATCCATGTCTTCACAATAACAGATCCAGCAGACTTCTAGGCCAAGAGGCAACAGCCTAGAATGCTTTCTAAAATTGAATACTTTGAATATTATGCGTCTTCCCTTCATTTGGGCTATGTAGCTGTAGTGTACCAAGATTCCTAAATGGTCTGCTTTAATCCTGTGTAAGGATACTTTCTTCAATTTATGTTAACCTCTAGATGCCACTGATATTTTCCCATGTATTGGAATATACTTTTTTCATATACTGCATTCATATTTCCTTCCTTCCTTTTATTCTTGTGGGAGAATGGATTGTAGTGATGGTAGTACACGTAAAATCATTACCAGATTTTAAGAATATAAACAGGTATTTGAAAGTGGTGTATCTTGTGTATCTTTGGGGCAGGGACTGCCTCTAATTGAATGTTTATAAAGTGCCTAATATAATCAAGCCAGGAGCTGGTTGGCTGCTATGTGGTGATGTGGTGGCTGCAGACCTTTTGGGCACAGTGTTCATGTAATGATAGACTTTTCAATTATCAGAGAAGGAAGGAGATAGGTCAGCAGACCTGCAGCCTTAGACTTACAGAGGGCAGACTTTGGCCTGTTCAGGAGTACATTTGACAGATCCATCTTTGGGATCTTTCTAAGCTGGGCTAATGAAGGCCCACTTACAATTCCCAACAGAGTATAGTTTAATTAAATTTGTCCATTGGAGGACTCCTCCCCCTCCCTTTACATTTTAGAAATTAATTCTGCTTTCTGCCTGTTGTTCTTTTTGCATCGCAGATGCACTGAACCTTCGTAACCGACAGGTCCTCTGCACCACGCTGAAAGTCATCCAGCACCTGGTTGGTGGTGTCAGCTGAAGTGGTGGGGGAGGCCTTGGTGCCCTATTATCGGCAAATTCTCCCAGTCCTAAACATCTTTAAGCGCATGAATGGTGAGTTATGCTAACAGACACTGTGTCTTTCAACTCCTAAGGCAAAAAGGGGCTTGAGGCAGGGTTAATTAACAATGTAGTTAAGATTTATTACTGTATATAAACTCAAATCCATTTGGAGCTCTAAATAATGTAAACTCTCCCTCTTACTATTCCCTAAGGATGCACTGAAATTAACAATTTCATTTATTACTCCTTGCACATACAGTTTATTTAACACAGTACAGAAGCAGTGAAGCAGTTCTATAACCTTCCAATAATGAAATTGTAAACTTTGTAACAGCCTTTTGAATACATTAATAAATTGCAAAGCTTTTTTCCTCCCTCCAACACGTTAGTTTAGTCCAGCTGTTTTAGTCCACCTGGCTGCAAATGGTGAGGGAGAATTCCTGGGAAAAATGGGAATTACAAACTGGGAGAACTGGGAATTGTGAGAATTCAAACTGGGAATGGGGCTGGAGAGATCCTGGCTGCAAATGGTGAAAATTCCAGGGAAAAATGGGAATTCTGAACTGGGATAAATGGGAATTGTGAGAATTCAAACTGGGAATGGGGCTGGAGAGATCCTGGCTGCAAATGGTGAGAGGGAATTCCAGGGAAAAATAGGAATTGTGGGATGGGAAATTGGGAATTCAAGCTGGAAATGGAACTGGGATTGGGGCTGGAGAGATCCTGGCTGCAAATGGTGAGAGAGAATTCCAGGGAAAAATGGGAATTGTGAGCTGGGAGAACTGGGAAAAGTGGAAATTCTGAACTGGGAAACTGGGAACTGTGAGCTGAGAAAAGTGGGAATGGAGCTGGGAAACTGGAGTGGGAAATTGGGAAAAGAGGGAATGGACCTGGAAATGGAAATGGGAAACTGGGAATGGGACTGGGAGTGGAACTGGGGGAACTGGAACTGAGAATGGGAAACTGGGAATGGAATTGGGAATGGGAAATTGGGAATGGGAATTCAAACTGGGAAACTCGGAAAAGGAAACTAAAAAATGAACTGGGAATGGGAAACTGGGAATGGGAAATTGGGAATGGGGCTGAGACACTGGGAGTGGAACTGGGAATGGGGCTGGAGAGATCCTGGCTGCTCATGGTGAGAGAGAATTCCAGGGAAAAATGGGAATTCCCAACTGGGAAACTGGGACTGGGAAAAGTGGGAATTCAAACTGGGAAATTGGGACTGGAGCTGGGGAAACTGGGAATGGGAAGCTGGGAATGGGAATGGAAATGGGAAATTGGATTTTTGGTGGGATCAGGGTTATGGGATTTATACAGTCAGGGTTTATGGGATCATTCCCATCCCAGGTCTGTTCCACGAGGCCCTGGCCCAGCACCGTGAGGAGCTGCAGCTCCCGCAGGGCTCGGGGTTGTGGGATATCAGGGCTATGGGGTTTGTAGGATCAGGGCTATGGGAATTTTGGGAATGTTGGGAAGGGGTTTGAAGGGGATTGGGAAGGGATTTGAGGAGACTGGGATTGGAATTTTGGGGATTTGGAAGTGGATTTGGGGGATTTGGGGATTCTAGGGATGGATTTGGGGAGTTTTGGAGAGGAGTTTGGGTGGGAATTTGGGAATCCAAAATTCCGATCCCAGAATTCCCAAAATTCCATTCCCAGATCCCAAAATTCCAATCCCAAATTCCCAGCCCCATCCCCAGCCCCTCTCCCTGCCCTGGCGTCTCTCGGACCCCTCAGAGCAGCAAATTCCTCTCAATTTCTCCCAATTTTAACAATTTTTTCCATTTTTTTCTCACTTTTTCCTATTTTTACCAATTTTTCCCTTTTTTCACCATTTTCTCGCCATTGTCCCAGCTCCATCTCCAGCCCCTCTCCCTGCTCTGGCGTCTCTCGGACCCCTCAGAGCAGCAAATTGCTCACAATTTCTCACAATTTTAACCAAATTTCTCCCTTTTTTTTTTTGGTTTTTCCCCCAATTTTCTCCCAAAATTCCCAATTTTCCCCATCTTTAACCAATTTCCCTGTTTTTTCCCCCATCACCAGCTGCAGTACCTGTCCCTGGCCCGCTCCCTCAGTTACCCTGTGGAGCAGGAAATTGCTCAAATTTCTCCCAATTTCTCCAAATTACCCTAAAATAGCAAAAAAATGCACTAAAATGGGGCTAAAATGGCAAACAATGGCACTGAATGGGACCAAAATCTTATCTTCATCTTTCTAGTGATAAGACACTTTCAGCCTTCTTTTTATAAGTGTCGAGGATGCTGGTCAGGTTTGACAATAGACCTTCAGGCATGAATTCTTCATCGTCTCTTTCTATTCTTGCATTCTGTTCTTCAAGGTATTTCTAGAAAAGAGGTGCAGAGAGCTTTATTAGCTCTGTCATGGCCTGTATTTTACTGATTCTGCTAAAGCATTTTGAGCAGTCATTGCACAGGTTAACTGATTTCAGTTAAACACCTTCCTGAAAGACGCCTCTCAGAAGCAGGTTTAACCTGACAGGATGTTACTGCTGACACTTAACAACCAATTCTGATTATTTACACCAAAGGTTTTGTCAGAAAATTTAACTAGAATCCGCAGGCTTAGTAGCAGCTAAATAACTGATACTTCCTTAGAAAGAGTAAGCTCTAATTTCCAAGTGTTTAACTGCAAAATGTCTCTAGAGAGATTTAATTCTGAATATCAAATTTTAGCTTACCACTATAGATTCTATATGAGTAGCAACTGTTTCTACAAGACGACTCAAGTTAGCATCAATTTTTCTGTTCTCTTCTGTTGTTCTTTGCAAAACGACTTGATATCTAAAAGGTAAAGATACTCAGAAGGTCATGTCCATAATTGGAGAATTCCTGACATTTACAACAATCACTTCAAGTCTGATTTATCATCACGTTTAGCCATACTTTTTTTTCCATTAGTATTAATTTGAACCGAGTTACAATACATTAATGCTCAACTTAAAGAAAAACCCTTACGCGGAAAACAGGAGTTCTGATACAGCAGACAAACATTTTAGCAAAATACTGTTGAGGAGAAACATCTTTCAGTTCTTAACTTGTGAAATTAACACACTGAGATGGATACCTGATGAAACAACTGTATGTTACATTCCAGAAAATATCTTTATCCTTAAAAACCAAAATAAACAAGGCAGACATGGAAGTTAGGAGCCTTACTCTCTTTCGATATCATGCAATTCAGCTGTAGCTTCACTGAGCCCATCATAGACACCACTCTCAAGTAACTGTTTATGCTTCTTAAACAATTCCCATTCATTTGCACATTTCTTGTCTTCTTCTTCTATCTCCTGTTGTCATAAGGAAGGAGAAGAAAAAAAAACGGCCTCTCTCAAGTATAATTCGGATCTTTTTTTCTTTCTGTTACCTGATTATATCCTAATACTTGAATTCAAAATTCACGCAAATAGTTCCAAGTTCAGAACTGAAAAAAGCCCCAAGGATATCCCTCCCAAACCTAAAGTTTCTGTATCATCCCCATCCCAGAATAAGCCTAACCATCTCTTTATTCCTTTAACCACATTTAAAGGCCTGTGTTGCAGCTACTTTCCCTTCCGAGTTAAAGCTCACAAAGTGTTGTTTACATAGTCTAAATAGCTTAGAAATGGCACATTATGAACAACTGTTTCTAGGTTAAAAAATACAACCACATCTGAGTAAGAAAATAGCTTTTCTTTTTTGTCTGAAAGAGAGTATAATTCCAAATAATCATCTCTTCTAGGAGAATGACACTGTTGATGCTATACAGTCCACAAAACCAAACAAAATTCTGACGTCAACTCAACGTGCAATTTTGGTAGATTACTGAAACATCATCCTTCAAAAATAATTCTAATACTTAAGACTTACAAACAGCATTTTAAATATTAGAAGAGGAATTAAATGACTAAGCGTCTGGTGGCAAGTGTGTATTTTATGAGCTTAACTTTGGAGAAAAGTATATGCAAGAGCACAGATCAAAAGCTAAATGTCATGTGGTTTTGAAAAATAGAAACTAAATTAATTGCCTTTATAAACCTATATATACACCTGCCTCAGCAGGTATTAGCAGTGAAATAGCCCTGTTTCATGGCTATAGCACAGGAGTTTGGATTTACAGGAGCACATATGGTAAATATTGGTGTAGTTCAAAGAACATTTTTCTGCAGGGCACCACGGCCCCGCTAAAGCAGTGTTGTCAGAGAAGTTGGGAGCTACCAAAATAGCCACTCAGTTGTTAACAGAGAGGGTTATGTTTTGTTGCTGAACTGCAAGTGGGGAAAAGAATAGGGACTGCTCCTGTGCTGGCAAAGGAAGCTAAAGGAAGTAACAGTTTGAGATCATTAAAACAATTTAACATGCTTTTGGTCAATGTTTTCCTTCGTTTTTACAGAAGCTGATTAAACATGTTAACTAAAAACTGTAAAAATGTATTTATTATATACAAATCGATTAGACAAGACAGGTTCTGTTGATCCTAAAATTTCCTTCAAGCACATGCCCAGAGACATCCTGAGGTCAGATGATTGTTGCTGCTTTTATTACTGGATGCAGGAATTTATGATTTACAGGATCTGCTACAGTAGGATGCCAGATTCTCTTACAAGAAAGTGAAAATTGATTCAGTTAAGGTGGCAGTCAAATCACTTTTCTGAAAAGAATGAAAAAATCCTCTAAGAGGGAAGGAAGAAGGCAAAGGCAGAAGCTCAAACAAAAATGCAACCCAAAAATTTATCGATAAATACAAAAATTAAGGATAAGGCTATCATTAAGGATAAGTTGTCATCAAGGTGTAAGAAGTTCTACCTTAAGCTTCTGCTGGTAAAGATCATCCAGCTCTTCAGCTTCTGCTGTCAGCATTTTCACACTGCGTTTCTTGTCCTCTAGCATTACATTCACCTAGGATGAAAACATAACCAAGGAAGTATGGTTCAAAAAGAATTCCAACATATAAATCCATGCCATCACAAACCACACCTGGTTAAACAGGTTAAACCATTAAACTACGCTAGGCTGGGATGGCATTATCTTTCTTCATAGCAGCCTATGTTATGCTTTGTTTTGGATGAGGGGCTAAAACAGTGTTGGTAACACACCAAGTTTTGGCTACTGCTGAATAGCGCTAGCACAGCAGTCCAAGGCTTTCTGTGCTTCCCAGGGCCCCTCACTGAGCAGGGCAGGGACAGGCAGGAGACTGGGAAGGTGCATAGCGAGGCCAGCTGGCCAAGAGGACATTCCATACCGCAGAACACCATGCTCAGGTAGACGAACGAGGAAATAAAATTCTCCTTCTTTCAATCTGTCCCAAATCCAATAGTACTAAAAATCTTCCCGATGACAATTTGTCGGTGATGGTAAGCCACACAATCAACTGGAATGGGCAACTTATTAGAAACAAATACTTCCAATGGTTATGGTCAAGTATATGTAAGCTACATAAACTTTAATTCAGGGAATACACGATATTTCAACCAACAAAGATCTCAGTTCTTAGAAAAACTTTTAGGTTCCATTACAATAAAAGTAGTTTTCTCACAGTTTCTCCCCCTCTACTTGTCCTCAGAAAAACCCCAAGTAATTCAAGAAACCAACCCAACACATCACACTTTAACTATGCAAAAAGTTGAATGAAAGAGGCAGATAAGGTTTTAGGGTTGGTATCTTAGTGTTAATCTTCTTTAACTAACTCACCTGTTCCAAAGTGTCTTCCAGAGTAAATTTCCGTTGAGTGGCTTTACTAATTTCTTCCTCAGTCTCGTTGATGATCTCCATGAGGGGAGCCTGTAATACGTATACAAGAAGATTGAACAAATGCAATTTGCTAATCTGAACCAAGATGCACCCCAGTACATCTTTCCCTTTTATTTTTTTTAGGCTACTGTATTCTCCAATACCAAATCTCTTTCATATACTGCAATGTCATTATGGTGACTCATCACACAAGCTTTTCAATGACATTTCATTGTGAGATTGAGAGACCTTCCCAGCATTCCCAAAGAAACACATTTTTTTTTGTGAGTGCTATCTAAAGCCTTCAGTGTTGATTCTACTTACCATGATCTGAGTTTTGTATTTGAGTAGGAAATTTGGTCCTAAATCAGGATTAAACTGAATGGTAAAGTCGTGGCCTTTGGAATTCTCAGCACTTACTGGAATTAATTTCAGCTTTCGAGCCAGTTTATGATACTCTGCCAGTTGCTTTTCAATCTGCTCAGAGGAGAAAAGGGCACAAATCATAGAAGAGATACAAGTGAAAAGATGTGCAAGAAGTATTCATATAGTACTTTAAACAAGTTCCTGAGTTGCTCTCTGTAGCCATAATTCCTTGCTACCCCACAGTATTCAAGAGCTGCATGCAATGCCAGCACAGCAGTTTGCTGCATTAGGTACTGTTTTATGGTTCGTTCAGAGTTTGCACACTGAGGTTTCTTAGTGTCTGTGGCTGAGAACACTGAATGGTTTCACCTGAGGTTTTCCGTATTGATCTGCCATAATTTTTCCTGCCTCAAGTTTTTGAGAATTAGCTGATTGGGAACTAAAAATGTGCTGGAAAATAATACTAAACAAATGATCAGTTATAAGGTCAATATGCCTTCTCTCATTAGTTTTGACAGGAAATGCTACACAGCCACACATCCTAACAACAAACTAACTTGAGCATGCCTTTAAACAAAGCTTATTAAATGCTTTAATTTCTAATTAATGAGTGCTATTAAATGCAAACATTAAAGACCCCAGGGTTTTTTTTTATATGCTTCATACTTGCACCTGAGGATTTAAGTTGATAAAAGTGCTTGATAAAGGGTGACCCTACCAAACATATTTGAAATTTTTTCTTTAGTTCTCCAATTGGCAAAGCAGAAGCTTTTAAATCCCATCACTTCCAGGACTATATCTTTTCACTCTGTTTGAAGGGATTGAACTTGGCCCTTGAAATATGTTACAACTGCTACACAAAGAACTAATCAGGCCCTAAATGCATGCAAAACTATTGATTCAAATTCACTAGTTTTGCCTTACTTCCTTGCTCTGAAATATTAACATTAGCCTGTAATTTCTTGTGTTATCAAAGCAATGGCATGCTAATGTTATCAAAGCTCTAAATGCTACAGCAGTGACAGCTTACCATGCTTCATATTCTAGACACATCTCTTACGATGCAGGAAAAAAGTACATTTCCACTCAGTGCAAAACAGAAAAAGGGAAAAAAGCGCAACATTTTTCAGAGATACTGTAAACAGAGGCCATTCTTGTCAGTTTTGCCTGGTTAGATACACGTATGGTGGTGTTCGATTATTTAGGAAAGAAATTATCAAGAATCCAATTTTAAGCTTGCATGATGAAAACTGGCAGCCACCTCTGAGTGTTGTGGGGTTTTCACATACCGTGTCTCTCTTCCTAGCATATTTCATCTCTTCATTCCACATCAGTTCTCGTTCTTCTTGCAGCTCCTTATTCAGCTTGTTAATGGTTCGCTGCAGCTCATTTCTCTCGTGATTTATTCTCTCAATGTCTGCAGCTGAGTACTTCTGGTTATCTAAGATGTGCCGGAGCCGGGCATTCTCCCGCTTCGTGGCTTCTACTTCTGCCTCTAAGTACATAAAACATTTGTGAAATGGACATAAAATACCAGCCTATATACATAAACCTCACCTCTGTATTGTATGAGTAAATGACACAGTTATTACATAACATTACCATTTCATTACTCCAGTGTACAGACAGCTATCAGACAAAAAAAAATTTTTATTAGCAATCCATTCTGGAAAGTTGATTTGTAGCATCATGCTACTCCAGGTACCTTGCTCTGCTCTCAAGCTAAGAACTACAATTATTTGAAGATTATTTCTAGCTTCACTGTCCTGACTGTGATCAAGTCCTCCTTACCTGCTGCCTCAACTTCATCATTAACACTTTCCAGTTTTTGATCAAGGATGGATATATGAGATTTCATTTTAGCGAAATAAGCCTGGTATTTCTGGACGTCTGCTTCAAGGGACGATTTCACATTTCGTAGCGTTGCTATACGATCCTAGGAAATGGGTGAAAAGAACAACCACTCTTAGATAAATATAAAATAATGACTTCAATTTCCAGATAAGACAGTAGAGTAATTGATCAACATCAACAGCACAAATATAGAATAAAGAACTTTAATAATTTTTTATCTCTGTGACAGCGAAGTCCAGTCAGGACACCTTTAAAATAAAAGCAAAGAAGGCTGAAAAGATTCTTGCATTTCAGCATTATGTCTCTCATTTGCATCAGACAGTGCTTTAGACAATTCTTACTACAGGTAGTCCACAACTTAACTCTAATAATACATGGAGGGCAGATGAAACAGGGGCATGGAAAACCAGGAATAAACTCAGCACATTTTGCACAGTTGCCAGGAATTTCAATTTGCCACCTGCACAGCCACTAACCCATTTTTAAACTCAGGATGTATTAAAAGCAGAATCCAGCTTTTCAAGCAAAGTATTTTCCATAAAATATATTTGTTACCACTGAATCCCATGCCTCATATTTGAATACCAACACACTTGAAAAAAATAATGTTGAAATTTATATTAAAAAATTTGGTTCAAGTATTTTATTGATATTTCAGTCAATATAAGACCTTATTACCTGTAAATACCTGCACATTATCAAACAAATAGGTACTGAAGATTCCACAGAAAAAAGCCTTGTTCTCTAATAGTATAGAGTCTGTAAAAATCTGGCCTAATTAAAATCTCAAAGCACTGAAATTTTTCCATTTGTTATGTATCATAAGTATCTTCATTCAGAAATGGTCGATATTATAAAATTCAACTCCACCATAAAAACAGACACAATTTACTAACCTGCTCACTTTCCTTTTCTTTTTCTAGTCTTGCAATCTCTTCTTGAAGTCTTTTGTTCTCAGCTTCTAAACTTTCCATCTGGGATGGATCTACATTAAATAAATCCTCTGTGGGAGAGCAGAAGAGAGACTCGAGTTACAAATTTATCTCAATATCACCACCTCTTTTGAGTACCTGAACTTGAGCTTCAGCACAGTAAATACCCATTATCTAGATAATTATTTTTCACTAAAAAATAACTAAGAACAACCAAGAAACTTACCAGAAAAACCTTTCATTAAAATGTAACCAGGCAAAAACCCCAGAAGAAACAAGAAGAGAAATGGGTTTCTCGGTCCTCATGTCAGAAAGAGTGCTCATGCCAAAGTCACTCCCAAGAGGTAAGGGTTTCCAAACTCTCATGCAGCCCACACCTCAGGAGAGTGTACAAGTCAGGACTACCTTGTGAAGCTAGAACAAATCAAACTTACTTAACAACCTCTTTCTTATCCATATACTGCCTTGCTTCTTGAGGCATCTTTTCCCCAACTTAATTTGGCTTTGCCAAAAAGTGGGATGATTATTTTTTCCCAATATCCAGTAACAGTGTGGTATCTTGTTTCCTCTCCAATTGATGGCCCCAGTTTGCAAACAAAGGGCCCTTAGTCTGGCTTTTCATAGGAGAGCAAAGAAAGTAAGACATGTTTTTCTTCCTTTTCTCACATTGTGTTTGTAGTTCTGCAGGTGGTGAAATGAGCGAGTCAAAAAAACCCAATAATTTTCTACCTCCCTGAAGACAAACACAGGTGCATGCTGAATCACATACTGAACCCTCACAATAGAGTTTGGAACTCTTGCAGACTGCTTTCAGATCTTCAAAAGCTGAACTGTCTTGTCAGCTGTGCATCCTCTGAAAATATTTTTCTTTTTTTTAATTGTTAGCTTTTCCAGACAGAAACAAGAGCCATCTGCATAGATGGAGTTCACATCTGAAGAATTGTATACTGGTTTTCTGTGACAAAGACATTAAAAAATCAGGTGACACAGCTACAGCTGATAGCAGATCATGACCTATCCATCTGTACTGCTCAAAATACACTTAAAAAAGAGAGCATTAAGTTGAAGTAACTGAAACATACTTAGGTGTTTCAGACTCCCTTAGATCACTTTCACTCATAAACTGAACAAACTGATGCTAGGAGAAAGGAAACCAGTAACACAATTGAATACTTAGAATTTAAAAACTTACTTAATTTTGACTGCACTTCAGCATCCAACTCTTCAAAGGTATCTCTCCCTTTCATGGAAAGATCATAGCACTTCACACAGTAGTCCATGAAAAGCTGAAAACAATTTAAAAATCTTTCATTTCAACAATTCCAAGACCTGTAAAATATCTAGATAGTCTAAAGCTACTCAATCAGTGGAATTAAACAGACATCAAAAATATCCTTAATGCTTCGATTGTACTTTTGTAAAATTAATTTTTTTTCCTCCCTTTGAACATAGAATGTGAACAGATTATATATTCAGGCAGAAGGAGACAACTATAATTCACACTAAGAAAGGTCTGGAAATCCTGTATTTCTTAAAAAGATATTTAACAAATATTGTAGATAGAATATTTAAGAATTTTTCATCTTGATGCATATGATTCTCTCAGGCTAGTTTATGGAAACTGCAGGTCTGTTTAACAGACCTTTTCTATAAATATGACCATTAAAATTCAGATCTGCAGGTCTCAAAGTACTCTTATCTAGAATTAAAGAAAGGTTACCCAAAAAGAATTTGCTGGACACTAAGTCGCAGATGCTTCAGAAGCCATTACACCAGTATTGTGAATTTTGTATCTATATATATATGCAGAAGTGCCAATGTAGAAGAACGTATTTCGTTTAAAAGCATTGTTAGTTGCCAACCATCATGTTGTAACCTTAGTCCAAAATTATGATTTTACTTTATTTTTGCAATTTCTAATTAAATGTTTTAGCTTATAATGCAACCCTCTCCAAACACCTGCTGTGATTTAACACTGAGTTAAATCTGAGTAGTTCTAATAATCCATGATAAATTAAAAAGAAAGCAAGCTGTTGGATTAAGAGCTCAAATTATACTGCCACCCTATTTTGTGGCTCAGAAATAAAACTTTACAACCAATTTTTACATAGTAAACTGAGTAGATATTGGCACAAGTCACTATATTTAGAATTAAGTCACTGTCTTTATACTGCACTGCAGTTAACCTCAGAAGTCTTGAGTGCTAAAGGAAAATATTTCGGAAACTCTAAAAAAATAAACAGCATAATGATGCCCTTTCTCTACAAAGGACAACAGTATATACTTGTAGAATAAGGTGAATATAAAATAAAGAGAATATTTTGTTTAATACCCAGTCTACACCAATAGACTGATCATCATACCTGCTCGGGAAATAGTTGATCAGGTTTTTTACACAATGCTACTCTACCTCCTAGAAAGCATTGTGAATATAAAAGGGAACAGATTCCATAAATACATGACCCAGCAATCTAAACTGTAATTAAATTGTGTTGTTACAGCACGTGGCAAAATCCAGTTAAGCAATTCTGATACTAATTTCCTTTTTATGGTACCTTTTTATGTACAATTCCATCATCTGTCTCTCCTCCCCAGCTCTGTGTGTCATCGAACGACGGTGCATTTTCCCTGATCGCATTGTACAGCTGAAAAGCAGAGGTGCACACAACAAAGAGCAAACATGAAGACGTCCATTAGTTTCCATGCTGGTTTTCGTGAAAAGAAGCAGAGTAACACTGGATTAGGATTTCAGCAAGCAGGTTGGAATGAACCTGTGTTGAGCTGACTAAACACACAGGTAAAGAGGCATGAACTAGACAGTCAACACTGCCAAATTCTCTCGTGTCTTTTGAGCAGAAAAGGACAGGGTTTTCCTGGGCACTCAATTCAGCAGTGGTCAACTTCTGCCACAGATGCCAAATTTTGCTCAGTCCTGAGTTGGCAGCAACAACTGTTAGGACTACTAAAAAACCCAAACAAACCAAACAAAACCAAAATTAAATAAAAAACACCCCACTCAAACCGAAAACTTGCCACTCTGTATCAGAATCACAGAACATTTGAATCATTTCAATTGAAAATTCCATCCTTAGATTTCAAATTTAGGAGAGAATGGCAGATGTCACAACATTTGCGCTGGAGATACACGTTCCATTCAGTGATTATACTCATTAACTTCTCACATTTATTGTATGTACAGATCAGCATTTTGCCACCTCCTTTTATACATTAATTTATCCAGTGCATACATGTAAAGAAAAAACCCTATCATAATATAACATGAAAAGCTCACTTTAAAAGTTACCAAAACATTAGGCCAAGGGTCAGCTCCCAGATGACAGCTAAGAACATATATGTTTACATATATGTTAAACAAAGATTTGTAGAAAATATGTACTGAATCTGTATTGAAACTAACATTCCAGCCTGGAAAGTGAAAATATTTATCTTAAGACAAACATTACCTTGACACAATCAATTAACCAAATCAAAGCTGCCACAATCTGAGGCCAGGTTCGTGGTGCTCCCACAGCGTACATGGAGTTTTTTGACAGAGCAAAGGGGTACCTGTACGGCCAAAGAAGATACACTTTTAATAGCTGTGGCAGGCAGTGATGAAAACAAACCAGCACATTTTGAAAACAAAGCAGCATGTTTTTCTATGTAGATGAAAGCACAGAAGGAAGAGCAAACTCAATTCTACTGTACTTCAAAGGAAATTAGTTGAGTTCTTACAGTACGATTCTATTCAATTATCATGGGTTTCTCATTTTGCAACTCATAGAATAACATGGCCTGAAAGGGACCTGTAAGGATCTACAAATCCAACTCCCTGCTCCTCATAGGACTGCCTACAACTAAACCATATGATCCAGAGTGTCATCCAGATGCTCCTTGAGCTCCCAAAACTTCAAGTGACTTGTCAGAATTAGTCATTTTATCCAGAATTACACCCTTGGTGCAGCAGAGTGGAATCCTTTTCAACATTTTAAGCTATATCAGCAGTTTCAAATGTTATAGATTAAAACAAAACTTTATTAAAATGCTGAGAAGTGTGCAAAAAAGATTTGCACCTACATTTAAGGAGCCCTGGCACTCTGACACCATCATGGGTATACAGTCCCTGTTTTTTTTTTTAAATGAGACTGAAAATTCACTGTTATCAAGAGGCAGAGGATTTTCTTTCCAAGACAATGTTGGGGCATTAATGATTTCAAACACTGAACAAATTCAGCAGTAAACCACTCAGCTACTTAGTGTTTTTCTCCCCTCAACAGTAATTTTGTTATTTCCACATTCTGCTTTGAAGGCAGAATGAGAAAAATTGCAGGAAAACATATTTTAAACTAAATTAAATTTGTTTAAACTAAAATTAAATTGTCTTGATCCAAAATTCTGGAAATTTTAGTTCTTAGATTCTGACAAAATGAACAGAAAGGCCTGTAAAAGAAAATTGTGCCTTGTCCTCCAAAGTTCTATACAAATAATCAATTAAATTTTACATGACAAAGCAAGATTCCCAGAGCTTATAGTTCTGTAAATTCAAATATAAAATGTATAGCAGATGCTGAAAATCAGAGAGTAAACCTAGAGTTAAACAAAAGTGAAACAAAACAATCACAACATTGTACTTTTAGAGTCTCATCTGAATAAATAAACCTATCCATTCCCCCCAACTATCAATGCAGAATTCTTAGCTTTTAAATTTCTAGCCATAGCATATCTATTCAGCCCAGGAGACTAACAATAATCATCTTACCCAAGGGCTTTGAAAATTTTGGGAATTTCCTCTTCAAATTTTGAGTCAGGCAGTTCATAAGAAGGGCAGAGGAATTTGTAGATAAAGGTGAAGATCTTTAAAAAGTCCTTAACTGATGGAGATTGTAGTGATTTCACGGAAACATCGTGGGCATAAGCATTCTCAACAAGGAACTGTGCAAAAGAAACACGGAATACCAGTCACTAAATAAAATTTATAGTTGAAACCAAGGGAAATAACCACTTTGCCTAGCACATTTTACACCTCATAACATACATGCAGAACAAGTTCATATGTTACCTCATAAAGCTTTTGGATACATTGTTGGATGAATGTCTTGTCATGAAGGGGCCTGGGATCCTTTATCTTTTTTGTCCCAAACACACCGTACAGGCTGCTGCTTGACCCTCCAGTCCCGCTCGCGCTAGGGACAGACAATGAATACAGGTCTTGTGACAATACATAGAAAGAAGAACTCTCTTCATGTTTAAGGCACAACTGCTAGCTTTATGTTTTCTTTCCATTTGTTATACAAAGTGATACTTGAAGTTTTCTCTTTGTTTAAGGTCATTGGAAAAACATCATCAACCTGGAAGTCACAATGCCATAAGTACAACAAAGATTACTGCATCCTAGATGAATACTTTCTTCATTTTATTGAAATAAATAAACTTTTAGAGAGCAGAAAAATACCCCAAAGATGAAAAAAAATAATGTTGGTGACTGTAAATAAACTCTAAAAATATTTAAGGAATATTTAAAAGGAATAACCCCTGCAACAATGGGGTACTATCAAGAAGATACCCATAACACAAAGTCATGAGCTAAGTAGAAAGATTATAGAGTTTTGGAAAGTTAGTATCTTAGAGAGAGGAAACTAATGCAGAGTATACTTCAGATGTCTTTCTTCCTTAAACAAGAAAATGCATTGAGATACTCTTAAGGTCTGCAGTGCACATCATTCCCAAAAGAAAAAAAAAAAAAGCTCCCAAAGCAATTCCTGCTCCAGAGCATCATTGTTTAGCGACCAAGGACTGGAGGAAGGCAGACCTGAAGGTCTGCTTGCCTCAGATCCATCATTCCCTATAGTGAAAATCTGTCAAGAAAGAAAAATACCAAAATTAGAGGACCATTTTTGTTTTAATGTACAGTGCAGACAACAAAAGCTATCCATACCTGTTCCCCAAACAGCTGGCTTTTCCTTCTGAAGCTACAGATGTAGGTTTGCTCATGCTCAGCTTCTCAAAGGTGCTTCTGTCCTTCCTGAGGAGCAGAAAAAGATTCAAGTGACTACTACTACCAATTCATACAAGAGCTATAGTAAGTAGCTCTTATAGTACAAGACTGTAAATAGAATCTAAAATATTTAAGGAATATTTAAAAGGAATAGACATAGGAATAGACCCCAGCATAGACCATACATAGCTCATACAAGAGTGATACAAACAGTCATATATTCCTAAGCGCCTTCATCCCCCAACATCTTAGAAAGGTTAACTGATGCATCCAGCTATCTCCTCAGAAACAGGTAACAAAGTGTTACAATTTGAAACATGACACAAGTACACAGAAAGGAAGTATTTTTGCAAAAAAAATTATGTTGGACTCCACAAATATATAAGAGCAGCCACAGCCCTTTAAATCAACCATTTTATTGATAAAAAGTGTTACTGTTTCTTCCAAACCTACTGTTTTGCCTTTCTTTATATTTGGTCATTTCAGACCTACGGGTCCCAAAAGCAAAAGAGCTTGAGAAATTTTTCATTTCAGTCCACTGGGAAAAAGGCCACACTACCACGAGTACACAAATACTGCTTACAGCACGTCTGCTGTACATCAGCTCCTGAGCTTCTTGTTCTGAGCCCGCCCATTCCTCTGCAACTTCCTCATTTGTAACTAATACATATCCCTTATTGGGAAAAAAAAAATTATATTTGGATACCAATTGCTAGTTAAAGATGGGACAGTGTGCTGGGAAAAGTGCCAGCATGAAGAGAAAAGGGAAGGATGTTTTTAAGAAAATACCTCCTAGTAGTCCTTTAGGTGAACTTTTAATAAATTGGGATACTAATGAGGGAATGAAGTATCTAGATAAGAGAAAAATGATAAGATACTGTACAGAAATATGGCCTAAAGAGAGTATTGCTGAAGGACCTATTTATTGGCCCTGGTACGGGACAAAAGAAAGATGGCTATGTATAGCATTAATTAGATATGTCAATACCAGAATAGAACCTTGTGACGAAGAGATTAGATATGCTAAATGTTGGTTAGAAAGGGACAAACAGGAAGAGGAAATAAAATTATATAAAATATCCAGAGAAAAAGAAAAAGAAGAAACTGGGCTACCAGAACGAAGACCATCTTAGACCATCTTCCTCCGCCTCCCCCTCCTGATCCCTTAGATGACCTCCTGTTACCTCCTCAACCGACTCCTCCTATAGACCACCTTCCTCCTCCCCCTCCAACCTTGTACCCCTCAGTACCATCTCACGAGGTGGATGAAATTTCAGTATCTGCTTCCACAGGAGTTTTAAAATCACCTCAACCTTCTAATTCAAGTTGTCCTGCTCCCAGCATCCCCTCTTCTGTATCATCTCCTTTCCCAAATATACCAGAACCTGCCCATTCTAGTACTCCTTCAGTTTTGCAGAGTCCCTCTGGTTCCTCAAGTACCCAGACACTGGTCTCTAGTACCACTCAGAGTGTCCATACCCCAATCTTGGCTCCCAAAACTTTCCAAAATACTCCTTTTTATTTTTCCTCCATATTTCAGCCCATAACCCAAAGTACCTCTTCCCCTATTCTTATTCCTGGAACATCACAAAACACTCCTTTTTATTTATCCCCTGTACCCCAACATACTGAGAGTCACAAGCAGGAGGAAAGTTTGCAAACAAAAGGTCAGGGAGTGAAAAAGGCCTGTTGTTGTAAAGATATAGAGGAAAAGAAATTAATTGATCCAGATGAGCTTGTAGCAAGCCATCAGTATAATACAAGATTCCAAGCAAAGAAAATTCAAGGTGAATGTGGGAGAACTGAAAAGTTGTTTCCTCTGAGAGAAGTGCCTATGGGGGGGGCAGAGGTGGTATTGGTTTTGTGAATGCCCCATTAACCGCCTCTGAAGTTAGAAATTTTAAGAAAGAAATTAAGACCTTATTAGAAGACCCAATAGGCATCTCCCAACAATTAGACCAATTTTTAGGGCCTAACATCTTTACGTGGGAGGAATTAAATTCTATCCTAGAAATACTGTTCTCTTCTGAAGAAATACAAATGATTCGTACTGCGGGTATGAGGATTTGGGAAAGAGAAAATAGAGGAGGTCCTAGAGGAGAAGATAAAATGCCTGTTAACCCACCTAATTGGGATCCAAACCAGGAAGAGGGAAGAGCGAGCATGAGACAATATAGGACACTAATTGTAAGAGGGATAAGAGAGGCAGTCCCAAGAACAAATAATGCAAGATTGGCATTTGATAGTCACCAGGTGTTGCAGTCGAGGCGGTCACGACATTAAAGCAGAGACCACAAGCACACTCAGTCTCAGTCTCGGTTGTCTCTAAATTATTAATCAAAATGGACTTTCACTTGAACTGTTTAGAAAATTAAAACATACAGACCTTACTCAGTGTCGTCTGTGGGGTGATCTCCGGTTAGCACCGTTTGCAACCGTTAGCAACCGTTGGCAACAGTTGGCAACACTTTATTAGTGAAAATGGCTGATACACTTTCCAGTCGTTTCCCCTCCAGTCGCAGAAGGCTCCCATCTTTCCTTCCTTGGTCTCCTTGGTTCAGCTTCTTCTTCTTGCTTCTCGCTCCTTTAGCCAACAGGCCCGCTGCTAGCCCCTTCCACAATTCCCCCTTTTTTTTTTGTTTTTGAACTGTAAATACAGCTGCTATGGATTTTTGCAGGCCCCTTTGCAAAAACCCAAGCAGAGAGGGGACACACAAAATCACAATCACAACCATCAACAGAATTCCCACTCTCAATGCAATCGTTCCTGTCCTTCATCCATCTTTAATTACTGATATATGGTCTTAGCCAGTGTCATCCGCACATTCTGCCTCAGCTGCGGAACCATCGATCCTGTCCTTTCCCGCACGGTCTAAGTAAGGTTTGACATAGCGAGCAGGAACCCATCGAGGACCATTATCTGTCAAAACACAAGCATAGGTTGTCAGGTTATCAGGTTATCAGGTTATCAATTCTACTGGACCAGACCATATACCAGTAATCAAATCCTTGACTCACACCTTGACATTTCCATAACTTCACTAATATGGTAAACAATGGTTTCTCTTGAATATTATTGAAAACTGGAAAAGCCATAGGGTTATCACAAGCAACATTTGCATTGGCACTGCTCTCCTGAGGTACTCTTGGAGCACCTAACCTTTCTATTATGTCCCAATTATTTTCTTCAACCGCTTTCCTCCTAACAAATTCCCAGAACTCCTGAGGGTGTTGAGGAAGCACAGTTACTTGACATGGAGGCAAAGTCCATGGGGCAGTAAGGCTAGAGCTCTGAGGAGATGAAGGGACCAGAGCTCCTTGCCCCAACTCAGGTGTTACTGCGGGCGACTCATCACTTGACTCGCTGTTGCTGTCACTGTCAAGTAAGGGAGGATACGGCCTTGCAGATTGTTCAAGCCGCTCAGAGGGAAGCGGGGGGGCGGATGGCTGGACCAGAGAGGAGGGAAGCGGGGGGGCGGATGGCTGGGTTTCTCTCTCCGCTAAAGACATTTCAGCTAACTGGCGTAGCAGTGTAGTATATACAGGCACCATCGCGAGCTGCTGCACAGGTGTGAGATAAGGAGGCTTAGGGGCCTGATAAGAAGAGGCTAGGGCAGGTTGTCCAGAAGTTTTGGCAGCTTTCCCAGAAGCCTTGGCAACCAGCCCAGAAGCTCTGGTAGCCTTCCCGGAAGCTTTGGCAGCCTTCCCATCAGAGCCCCCTTCTAGCTCAGAGGCTCTCAGGGCTCTGCCCAGGGCCCCAGCTGTCAGGGAACCAGGACAAGCAAAACCAGATGGGATGGATACTCCAGGGACCTGGAGAACCATTCCCAGCAACTGGGAAAATCCTAGGCGCTCCATCCACCCATAGATGTGGTCTCCAAATTTGCCCCAAAATTGGGTCCAGCTTTTAGAGGCCATAAAGAGCAAGTCCAAGTGACTGGATGACCTTTTTAGCCCAGAAAGCCCTGCAGCTGATGGCACACTTCACAATCAGCAGGGCACACAGCTAGGCCAAAGCCCAGACCTCTGCTGGGAGCCTTTCTCCTCAAACAAACCTCCATGCAAGTCACTTGGGAAAGTTTCTTCCAATGATCCATTTCTGGCACATAACTACACAGGCTTATGTGAAAGATTCTAAAGCAATTGCTCTGGAGTCAGAGGCAGCACTAAGGGTCCTTGTCATCTCTTTGTAACTAAATCCCACTCTGCAGGAGTTGAAGGAGTTTGGAACGAGCTAGAGAGCAGACCTCTGAGTTTTTTACATGATGCCATTGCATTTTCTTCACTTCTACACAGACAGGAAGGGTGAGTTTGGCTCACATCTGCACTGCATGGCTCACAAGGCTGCAAGACTTGTAGTTACAAGAGCTTTGAAGGATTTCTTGGCCAAGAAGACACGGCCAACAAGGATATTTGGGGTTTGGAGCTAACCCTTCAATATTTCATCTTATGGACTCATGCTACAGTGTAAGCTTTCTTAGTCAATCATGTTATGACACACGAACCTACAGCACTGCATCCTAAGCTTCTTGTTTTCCATTGTAACTACTTTTATTTTTTCTAGATCTTGGACTCTAAAACTCCAAACTTTCCTCCACTTCAACATTCGTCCCCTTGTCTCTGCTAGAAACTAGAAATCCTCATTCTCGTTTCTAGCACCTAAGTTTGGAAGCCCTATCCAAGGTCTCAGATCAAATCCTGTGCTTAATTCTAAGCTTTGCTGACAAGACCAAAGGTCTGAGATTTCCCTGCATTTGGGTTTCCCACAACACTGATGCTGTTAGTTCCACAGTGCCCGGGATCCCTCTTGCAAGTCAACTCTGTCAGGATCAAGGCGGCTGCCGGGGGGCTGCTTGTGGCCTCTGCCAGCCCATTGCTGAGGGCTTGCCAGCGCCCCGGCCCCTCAAGGGCTGCCCCAGCCCGGCCAAGCTGCCGGGCAGCAGCGCCGCAGCCCCACCGCAGCTCCAGAGCAGCCCCATCCAGAGGCTCTGGGAGCCCTCAGCGAGGCAGCCAGCAGCTCACGGGCAGGAGGACACGGATGGCGCTTCCCGCCTGGCACAGGGCTTGTGGCCATCTCCAGGCACCGCTCTGGCAGGGATCCCTGCAGCCCCGGCCCCTGCCCAGCCGCTCTGTGGGCAGCACAAAGGCTTCAGCAGAACCACCAAAGGCCAAGGGGCTTCTGGCCGTTGCCCCTTGCCCGCTGCACGCCTGGGCAGCTGGCTGAGCACAAACACCTTTTTCCCCCTCCTCCCCTATGCCCTACTGATCCTGGGCAGGAAAAGAAAGATCCTGGGAGTCTGTTTATTGTAACACATTCCATATTTACATAATAAAGGAAAACAAAAAGAAGAAAAGAACAGTCTTGAACACAAGGAAAATCCCTGCTGGCTCAGGGCCCAGCAGACAGAGCCTCTGGGATAATCTCTCCATGGAGCTCCAGCAGCAGAGGCGGCCAAGCCCTGAGACAGGAAGCCTTTTCTTCCACGCCCTGCGGAGCCGATCTTCCAGGTCCTCCAAGATGGAATATCGAATTGTAGCTTCTGCCCTGAGAATGTGTAAAGTTTGAAGAGTGAGCCTTCTGACAGAAAGGCTGATGTCATCTGCCATTTCTTCAAGGGCTGCAAGAGAGAGGAACAGAATCACGGTCAGATCCCGGATCGGCGGGGACCCGAGGAGAGCCCCCTGCAAGGGCCATCCCAGCCGGCTCTTGCCATGGCCAGGAGGGAGCAGGGAGCAAGGGGATCAGCCCGAAGCTGCTGGCCACGAATGGCCCACGGGGCCCTGAAAGCTCCGTGTGCTCTGCCCACGGGAGCAGAGCCCTCCGCAGCCGGGGCAGGGCTTGCGGCTCTCCCCCCGGCAGCCCGCGCTGTCAGCCCGCTGCCCTCACTCACCAGTGCAGATCAGCTGCAGCTCTTGCTGCTGCCCCCTCAGGCGCCGCCCGGCCATGCCTGTGGACACAGAGCCTGTCACGGCCCCAGCGGCACAGCTCCCTGCCAGCGGCGCTGCCGGCGCTGTGGCCACACGGGCTGCTGGCCCGGCAGGGCTCAGCCCGGGCCCTTGCCGCACGCTGCCGCCCCAGGGCACGGCTGCCAGAGGGCAGCAGCAGCAATGCCCAGGCCAGGCGGGACTCCACGGCGCCCCAGGGCACGGCTGGCGCTGCCGGGGCAGCAGGCGGGGCTGGGGCCGAGCTGTGGCGGGCCGGGGAGGGGAGGGGCCCGAGCTCGGGACTCACCCATGAACCTGATGGCCGCCTCTCACTGGGGCTCCTGTGGGCTCTCCACGTAGCGCAGGGCCCGGCGCAGGTGCTCGGCCGCTCGGCTCCTGTCCTCTGCCAGCTGCAGAGAGCGGCAGGAGGGAAGGGTTGGTGCGGGCTCAGCCCCTGGGCCGGGCGCTGCCTGCGCCCAGCCCCGGCCTCCCCTGCCCGCACAGCCCTGAGGCGCGGCCAGCAGCCGCTGGCCAAGGGCTCCCGAGGGGAGGGGGCAGAAGGCCGGCTGCTGCCCGGGGAGCCGCGGTGCCGGCCCGCCCCGCAGCCCCGCCGGGCCGGGGCTCCATGGGCACCCGGCTTGGGGCCATGGGAGCCTGGAGCAGAGCCCGCGCGGCCTCTGGCTGCAGCAGCGGGCAGGGGCACAGCTGCCAGCCCCGCACACTGAGCACCGCCCTCAGGGCCCTTCTCCAGGCTGAGGATTCTTGGCTGCTCTTACCAGGCTCTCGCCGAACCTCCATGTGTGATCCACCTGTAGCGTTTGTTCGAGATTCCTTCTCTTCAGGAATCTGGCTGCAGAATGCAGTACTACACAGGAGGCCTGGAGAGCAGCAGAGAGGCACAGATGGCCCCACAGGCCAGTGCCACAGCCTGGAGGAGGCTGCAGCCCACAAGGTGCCAGGGCAGGAGACAGCCCAGCCCCTTCCCAGGGGGACAGCAGCCGGCCACAAGTCCTCACCTCAGCAACAATCTGATTTTCATCATGGCAGTGGAAGTAGAGGGGGACCAGGCACGTGGGACTTCAGGGCCTTTCTTCCATCTTTGGTTAATGAGTCCAGCATCTCTTGAAAGACACACATGGAGCTCAGCTGCACCTAGCTATCATCCTGTATGAAAGGAAGGGCAAAAGACCTCAGCATCAACTGCTTCAGGTCCCCCAGGGCACAGGCCTGCATTTCCACAGGGCACCAAGGGTCCGGGCAGCAGCCAGTGGCCGTGGCTGTGGGCACAGGGCCTTACATGGTCAAAGAGTGGCAGGAGCACCTCAGCCAGCTGCAGGGAAATGGGGATGGGTATTAGGGCACCATCATCCAGGAGCAAATATCTTAAAAAAGAATGGTCATCCCGATCATGTCGCTATCATTTTCCTGCAGGAGCTCCACAAGACTTTCAGTCAGGCTCCACATTTTTTCAGCCTGTGTGGAACACAAGTTTGTGAAAGGGCCCAGAGGGCTGCCGCAGGGCCCAGAGGCCAAAGGCCTGTCCCGAAGCACTGAGGCAGCTGAAGCGGGAGGCAGGAGAGCTGGGAGCAGCTGCCCCAGCGCCCGAAGGCCAGGCAAGGCCAAGCGACTGCGTTGCCCCGCCCCACGCTGCCTGCAGGGCTTCAGCCACTGCCCCCTTCTCACCATCAAGGGATTCTTGCCCAGCACTACGAGGCCTCTGAGTGCCAAGTAACGCCCGGCCATGTGCTCACTCCGCAGGTTCTGTGCCAGGATCTCCAGAACACTGTCACTGCATTCCCTCAAGTCCAGGCACTCGAGGACCTGAAAGGCACAGGGCAGTGACAGGGAGCTGGCCGGCAGGAGCCCAGAAGCGCACAGGGCCGGGCCCAGGCAGCAGCACAGGGCACGGGCACTGTCCTGGCAGCTGTGCCTATGAGTGGGCAGAGGGCTGGGAGGCAGCTCAGCCAGGCAGCGCTGGCCTTGAGGCTCACCTCCACAAGGAATGCCAGGGCAAGGAAATCCCAGTATGGCATCTCTTCACCGAGCATGGCGAGCAGGTAGAATGCAATCCCGGAAAAAAAGTGTATGGCTGAATTGCAAAGTATCCTGAAGAGAGAAAAAGGAAACAAGACCCTGATGCAGTGGGGCAAACCTCTCCCAGGAGTGACTCACAGAGTTCTCATCTTTCCCCACCACCGTTCCAGCAAGGGGGCCTGGGCCATTTGGGAGTTGGTTGCTCATGGGCACCCTCCTGTCCCAGCCTTTTCCAGTGTGCTTGGCCATCCCTCAGTGACAAGGCCCTCTGGCCCATGGCCACGGGGACTTTGTGGGACACCTGGGCACAGAGCAGCAATGTCAGAGGCAGTGGGGAGAAGGGGATCTCACCTGGCAAGCAGAGCCACGGCAAAGTGGTGAGTGTCAAGAGAGAGCAGCGTGTCCCAGGCACACCTGCGTTCCATTGCCACCACCACATCCTCACAGCGGAGAAGGCAGAGCAGGGACTTCAGGGTCTGCACTGCAAACCTGTGTGCACAGCAAAGCCCAGGTCACACTGGGAGCACTGGCTCCTTGGCAGGCCACATGGTAGGGACAGGAGGAGTGGGATGGAGCACCTGTTGGGTCTGGTGGCAAGGCCATGCTCTTCCTGGCATCCCTTCCAGAATGTATCGACCTCCTCTGCATATCCAGAGTGCTGAAGAACACTTGGAAGAGGAGACGCACAAATAGGCAGGGGAAATACACCTTTAATATCTGTGGCAGACAGGGCACCTGGAGGATCTTCCACATCACCACAGTTGCCTGCAAAGGACAAAGCCCCCCGAGACAGCGCTCAGTGCCGAGGTGTGTATGTGGCAGGGCCCAAGCTTAGCAGGGAGAGGCCCCGAGAGACCTTGGCAGGGGGAGCACGGGGCCTGGTGGGGCTGAAGCTGCCCCTGGGCCAGGTTTCAGGCCAGCGCCTGAGGCAGGGAGATGCAGTGGGGGAAGGAGGAAGGAGAGCTGCTGGAGAGGCAGCCCTGGGGCCAGCAAAGGCCAGTGTCAGAAACTCACAGTCAGGCCAAAGACACCCGTTTCGTCCCCATCGGAGGTGCACGTGCTGTGCTCTGGCCAGCTCCCCAGCACATCCAGGAGGATCAGCAGCGCTGGCTCTGCAGTCCTGAGCGAGCACATGATGGTCTTCCACATGGCCATGGCAGCTCTGTGGGGTCAGAACTCTGTCTCAGGGGTGTCTCAGACACAGCCCTGGGGGGAGCTGAGCTGGTTGCCAGTTCTGCCTCTGCCCACTGGCCCTGGCCAGCAGCAGCCAGACAGCCCAGCCCTGTGGGGACAGAGCCCTGAGGGGCAGGGAGGGAGCAGGGCAGCAGGCTCGGGGGCTGACATGCAGGGGCTGGCCAAAGGAGCAGCCAGAGGGCCCTGGAACTCTCTGCTGCTCAGACACCTGGGCCAGGCTGTACAGGGTGATGGGCTGGGGAGGCCTGAGCCCTGTGGGCAGATGGGCCCCATACCTGTCACAGGACGGGGCCACACGCAGGAGCGTCATGACTGCGTCATTTGGCTGTGCTTCGGTGAGATCCAGCAGGGTCTTGTCCAGCCTGTGCTCAGCACAATCATTGGCCAGGAGCCACTGGTGGATGAACCTCACCATGGCGGGCACCTGGATAATGCACCAGGAGACTTGGAAAGCTGCCAGAGGGAGCAATGTTCCCAGCTTCCCCAGAGGAGTGCTTCCCTTCCCAGCACACTGCCATGTGGCCCCAAAGGCTCACAGCAACCAGCATTGCTTGGCTTGGGAGGCCAAGGAATTCCTGGGAGGATCAAACCCTGGCCTCAGGCTGCTTACTTGGTTTGGATAGTAAAAATTTTCCTCTACAAGCATACACAGGAGGGCAGCGCTGGGCTTGGTTTGGAAGCTGGGAGAGTAGGGTCTGAGCCCAGTGCCCATGACGATGGTCTCTTCCTCCTGCATTCTATTGATGAATTTGCAGACAAACTGTAGGAGAAGGGCAGGAAGCCGGGGATGTTGCAGGGAGTGCTGCACACACGGGGCTGGGCTGAGCAGGGACAGCAGGCCCAGCCCCGGTGGGGGTGGCTGCAGGTACTGGCACTGTGCTGCAGAAGCGGCCACGGCTGGACTCCTGCTCCTGTGTGCGCTCCAGGGCTGCATCTGGCAAAGAGCGAGCGCAGCCAGAGCTGAGGGGCTGCGGGAGAGGCCGGAGAACACGGCCCAGCCCTGCGCTCCCCAGGCAGGGAGAGCCCCGGGATGCCCCAGGGGATGGAGCACGGCCCCTGCGGGATATCTGCCCGTCCCCTCTTCCATCCTGTCCCCAGCTTCAGTGGGCACTTCCCCAGGGGATGGCATGGCATGGCATGGCATGGCATGGCATGGCATGGCATGGCATGGGGCCAAGCTGGCTGCAGGCACCAGTCCTACAGTCAGGCTCTGCCACTCACCCTCCTGCGATGGATGGAACGGCACCACCTCCTCGGTCTCCTGTGATGGGGCAGCTCCATGGCCTTCTTCCTCCTCCTCCACCCAGGCCATCTTGGGCACTACTGGGGGTCTCTGCTCCATATCTTTGACTGGGTTTGTGGCAAGTTGCAGGAGAGATGCCTTGGAAAAGCTCCAAGTCACCAAGTCCTGCAGTTGTGCCTGGAAGGCACCTTGAAGAGAGAAGCCTCATGAAGGCTGCAGGACAGCAAGTCCTGCACTCGGTCTCAAGGGCTCCTGCCACAAGGACCGGAGACTCCTGTCAAGGACTGTGGTCTGGCCTCGAGCTCAGCTGCAGGAACAAGGCCTCATAAACGCTCCAGGTGGGACACGAACGAGCGTGCTGTTGTCAAGGTCCGCCTGAATGAACGGGTGACGGATGATTTTTTGGTGCAAAAAATAACCAACAAGGCACAGGGGGTTTGCAGTAACAAATCAACAAAATGCAATTTTTTTGATAATAACCACAGCTGAATATGCGTTTGGTTAGGGAATCTGGGGAAGAGAAGGGTAAGACAAGGGAAGAGGGAGGAAAGAAGGTCAGGGAGGGCTATAGCTACCGAAAGGTGTCGTTGTCCTTCGGGGGTCCAGCTGCCGAAGCTCACTGGTGCACGTCTCGGGAAGATCTCAGAGGATGGTCGGATTGCACCCAAAAATATACCGTTTTTCATTGGGGGAAGGGTAGCCAAAACTAGGTTTCCATGGAGGGGAAAAGAATAGGAACAGGAGGAGGGGGATGTTTATTCCATTGTTTTCATGGCCGAATGCTCACAGGTACATTTTTATGGGCAGTTTTTCCCCCCCTCCCCGAGCTGGGGGGGTGGTCAGTCCCAGTCTCTGGAAGGGGGTGCCAGGGGGGTGCCAAGGGGGTTTCTTGTCTTGTCTTGGTTCCTTGATGAGAGGATTCGCATCTCTGTTTGTCTGTCACGGTGGTTGAAGGCAGGCAAGAGGGGTCTTCTCTTGGAGGGGGGAGCCACCCCAGAGCTCAGACCAGCCAAGTCAGGAGGTACGGAGAAAGTCCAGATCCATTGTTCAGAAAAGGGCAGCGTGCCCCTTTCGAGTACAGCATGGCATGTTCTGCAAACACCACCTGTGAACACACTGAATAAGCATGAGACTTTCTTTCCCAACTGGCTCAACAGTTTTTAACCTTTCGGTGGTCTTTTCTCATGACAATTGTGAGGCAAAAAATGAAAGATTTTCGGATAGACTTTCACACCCAGGAGCAGCCCAGCACTCTCCAGACCTTCCTGAGTCCAACATGTCGTGTCCTCTGCCCCCGAGCGCCCTGGCCATTCCCTCTAAACAACACAGACATTGACCCACCTCTGCAGGAGTAGCTGATGGCCCCTTCTCCTATTGCAATAAAGAGATGGAGCTGACAGCCAGTGTCCGGGTGGCAGTGGCAGCAAAGCCCAGCCGGCAGCAGCACTGGCTGAGCTCCATGGCCAGGAGCAGCCGTGGGTACCCACGGTGTGGGCAGGCAGGAGCCAGGCAGGGGCTGCTGTGACCAGCGGCGGGGTCCCGAGGGCTGGGGGAGCCCATTGGGCAGGCAGCAGCATGGGGCTCCCGTGAAAAAGCAACCCCATTTGCTTAGTTCTTCAGTTTTAGAAATTATAAATTGGTAGAAATATTTCAAAATATTTTTTCTGTAGAGAGACATCCCTAAATATTTCTTCTCATTTCCTATAGTCGTTAAAGATTTTTCTGAGTAGTTTTAGAATCCAGGAAAAGTGACCTCATTTTGTCTTCACTTTTCATCTTTAGAAATATTTAGAAATATCTTTTGTAGAGAGAAATCCCCAAATGTTTCGTTCCTGTTTCCACAACATATCTATATTTTTGAAACTAGTTTTAGAGTTCTGGAAAATATTTTCCCCTTATACAATAAAAAATAAAATTGCATTTCAGTGGTAATCTTTATTCTAGGAAGAAGTAAGACCCCTTCATCCAGCCAGTCTGCTGCAGAGGCTCTTTTCCCGCAGGAGCTTTTTATCTGGTCACAACCAACACATATAAAACCTTTTCCCAGATATTTCCTGGGATTTTTGACAAGCTCCCGTCTTAGTCTTCTCAGACAAACTTTGAGCACAGTGGGCATCTCCTCAAGTTACCATCTTTGTTTGCTTCTGGTGGAGCTCCCTCAGTTCTAGAGCAGGGCCTTCTCTCAGCTTCCTGCTGGCCCCAGGCTCTCCTCCCGGCCTGCTGGGCTTTGTTGGGTGGCACAGCCTGTGACGTTGCTCCCACATGTGACTGAGGGCACAGCTTAAGCAGAACCTATCCATCCTCTCTGCAAAAACATTTATCACTGAAAGACACCAGGTTTCTGAAATAATTTGGGGAAAGTCTTGGTCATGAAGCTTCTCCAACAAAGGTGGGCCTTTCCAGGTGATATCAGCACACCTTTCAGGGTTGGCAGGTGCCTTACTGCGCAGAGAACTGTCTCCCAACCCACTGGGCCTGAGGGGCATTTACTCTACCACAATGCCAAGGTTTCGGCTGCAGCAGGAGAAGGAGCTGTTGTGAGTGAGAAGCTGAATCAGAAGCTTCAGAGTGCTCAGAAAGTCCTCACAAATAGGTACCTGTCAGTGGGGATGTGGATCATTCCTCTTGGGTTCAGGTGCAAACAGGGCATTTTGAGTAACATTTGCAGCCTGTACTGGCTCCCTCAGGCCGTACACAGGCCAAGGCAGCAAAGGAAACTTGGAAAAAAGCATTAATTCCATAAAAGTGGTGCTGTGAAAGCAGGAGATAGCAAAGCACGGCTGAAAGCACGCAGTGTATATGATGTAAAATTATTGTTTATTGATATACTGCAACATGTTGTTCTAATGGTGGGAGGGAAAAGAAATAATGATCAGTTATCTCATTAATAATGTTCATTTTCTCTTCCAGTATTGCCAGCGGGTTGAGTTAATTGTTAAGCATGACAGTTGGGCTTTAATATCTCAGCTGTAGATTTCAGTCACAGCAGTCTAGTTTAATAATTGGGTTTCTTTCTCCCTCATTTTGACTATAGCATACTTATAGCAATTATTAAAATTCAGCATAGCACAAAAATAAACCATTTGAAACCTCACCAAAAATGGCAGCACAACAGAGCTCTGCTTAGCATTTAGTAGAGAATTCAGAACAGTTTCTTGGAAAACAAGGAACAGCTTCTCTGATCATTCAACAGCCACCATGTGAACGTGGGCACTCAGTGAAAGCCAAGAGTGCTTCAGGTGAGCCAAGGCAGTGTTGAATAGGTTGCTGTCACTAAAAAAGCGCATTCAAACTTCACGGGAAATTCCCTCTGAAAATGCAAATTCATATGTGGTTCTTTAGCTATAGGTAGTTCAGCCAAGCCATGGCAGTTTACCAGCACTGGCAGAAAGTTGTTTTAACACTGCATCATCAAACTGTTCTGGAGACTTCACAGTCTGCCTTGGAATGGCTGTAGGTGCCAAGTGGACACAGCTTCTGCTGTGAGGAACTTAAAATCCTCCTTACTGCTCTTCCAGACTCTTTAAAGACAAGGTTTAACCTCCAGCAGGAGCACAGCTCTGCATAAGCTCATTGACCCCAAAACCTATAGGCATCAAGGCACTCAGCCGAAATCCTGCACATTCCCACCATGCCAGAGAGAAATGGGGCTTATTGCAGGACTGACAAATAGGCAAGACTTTGAGGGGTGAGAGTGGAATGAAAATAGAAAACTTGAGAAAAGCCTGGTGTTTATAGCTTTGGGAGAAAGGGCAGCAGGACTGTAAGCTGCGTGCTCACCATCTCCTCCTCCAGGTGCACACAGGGATGGAGCAGCCCCAGTGAGTGGTTTCAGGCATTGAAACCACTGTAGACTTTGAATCAATTCACAAGTGAAAATAAAGACAGAATAATCACAGAATCCCAGACTGGTTTGGGCTGGAGGGACCTCAAAGCCCACCCAGTGCCACCCCTGCCATGGCAGGGACACCTCCCACTGTCCCAGGCTGCTCCAAGCCCCAGTGTCCAGCCTGGCCTTGGGCACTGCCAGGGATCCAGGGGCAGCCACAGCTGCTCTGGGCACCCTGCGCCAGGGCCTGCCCACCCTCACAGGGAGGAATTTCTTCTCAACATCCGACCGAGTACCTGGTTACACAGACACCAGGAACTGTCTCACTCTGCAGCAGGCTGCAGTGAATGTCTGCTGAAATACGACGCACAGAATCCACCCCAGGTTCCTCCTGCACGCATTGCCTGCACTCCTCTCAGGACACAGCTCTCAAAACCAGTCCCAGAGTGCTCCTGCTGCCCAGGAGGAGATGGGAAAGGGCTGTGCCCTGGCTACAGCCTTGGCAAGAGCTCAGCAAGAGCCATCGGTGTCACTGCAGCCCGAGAGACAGAACAGGGAGAGAATTTCTATTTGTCCTTTGAAGCTGAGAAGGGACCGGTTGGTGTCTGAATAGCATTCCTTCACGCCTCCCCATATTATCTAAAAGTAGGAGACTTAGTAATTAAGCAACCCTCAGATGAATAATTGAGGAACACCAAAGACTGGAAAGATACCAAAGGCTTCCCTCACAGGACTGCAGAGTGATGCATTGCTTTGGAACTGCAGATAAACCAGGCCACAACCAACCTCATTCTCTGGCCACTATTTAAGAGCCAGGAGGAAAAGACTGGAAGCAAGAAAACACCAGCTTACTACAAGTTTTGCCCTGAAACTCCATTGGCACAGGAGCCCCAGGCTTTCCTGCATGATGCTTCGTGACTCCACGATGCTGTTACAGCCACGCTCAGCTGCTGCACAGCCCATGCCTCGTTCACTTGAGCAGCCTGAGCCTGGGAACACCAGAGAGTATTATCAGAGCACAGGGAATGCTGCTCTAATTGTTGGTTTGCAGTGTTATGTGGATAAATGATCATCTGGGGAAAGAAACATGGTGTATGTATAGCTAATCTACTTAGAATTTGTTGTAAATTAATAATCTTGAATATTAAAACTATTCCCTATTCTCACGTTAAAATAACTCCTCAGTATTTTCATCTGATCTTACCAGAAATGCTGGACTTTGCTGTCCACCTCTCCCATTCTTACCTCTTGCACTGCCAGGAGAGTGCTAAATAGATGAATTGCCAGCTCCCTGCAGCAGAGAGCTGATCTTCTGGGCCCTGTGACACACAGATGAGGGAGTCAAACCGCAGAGGCCTTTGGAGGCTAAAATCCTGTGTCTCTGTGGTGCTTACAGCAGGTGGTCCCAGGCAAGAGGTGAGCAGCTGCACAGGTGACCCGAGGGCTGTAGGGAGTTTGAAATCCCACATATTTTGTTCATGTGTCAAATCTGGGCTCTGTTTCCTGTGCTCACCCCATAAACTCCATAGGTGAACTCACTAAAAATGGCATCCCAGAGATCCCTACAGATCAGCTAAGTGCAGATATCAGGTCAAAGACTGGACTCACTCACCTTGGAGATCCTTTCCAGCTTTTGTGATGCCTGACTCTAAAAACTGAAGCTGGTCTTTTGCTCATACTGCATTTTTGTCATAGCTTCTGAATCAATCCCTTCAGAACATCAGCTGAACCAGTATTGCTCTCCAGGCAGCTTCTCACACAGTAGAGTGACAGGCAATAGAAACCACACCATTTTTTTTACAAAGGTGTCTTTGTTCTTTTCTAGGACAATTTTGGAATCAAGTGCTGTAGCACAAACATGTTTCTTCAGGTTTAAAATAGCCACTCACCTTTACTGGTTCTGCAAAGCAAATTGGGTGCTGAATACCACTCACACATGAATTAGTGGCCAATGTGCCAAAACTGCTCTTTCTTGTCTCCAGCCCAGCTTTAGCCATGACTCTGCACACTCAGAAATCACAGGGCAATGGAAGATTTGTCCTCTTAACAGCAGTAATGCAAGATGACTGCAGATGAAATTTTACATTCTAATTAATACTTGGTCCCCAGTGATGCTCCTGAGTGCCCTGGCTGTTCAGAGGTGTCCCAGCTCCCTCAAACACAACTGCACCAGCCAGGACATCTCATTTCATGGCCCGTGGCAGCAGAAACGCACTGCTACAAGGCTCTGAGGCCAGTGGGCCGCACTACAGAGCAGATGATCTCCAGCAGGGGTTGGAGGAAGAGTTCTGCTTTGAGCTCACCTGAAGATGATCAATAGTTGGACCCACCCAATTTGTGTTGTTGTTGCCCATCAGAACTAAGGAGAAGAATTTCTCAGGAGCTCCTGCCAACCATTGCCGTGAGCTATTTGAACTCATGTCCTTGTCCCTTTCCCAGGTCTGCTGTGTGAGGAGCCACCTCCACAGTGCTGTCAGACACCCTGGGGCCACCAGCCCCTCGCTGGAAGGGTTCCAGCCAGGTACTGCCAGCTCTGTGCGTGCTGGGGATGTCACCTCCTGCACACACACCTCGTAAACGCCCTATAAACCCCCAGCACCAGAGTGGTGGCTGTGCATTACTATCAAGCTATGCCACTGCTTCCATAATGAAATTATTTCAGTGGGTTGTAAGTCAGCTATAAAACTCTCTTTGGGCTAAAACTTGGCACGTCCACATATGCAAACACACTCACACAGCCTGATTTCTGGGAAGGGGAGAGACTGTGCATTACTCCTGAATTCTGCACAGGGGCAGAGGGTATTCCCACGGGGAGAAGCTGCAGAGCACCCGCCAGGCCAGTGGGGGAAGGCAGAGACTGCTGGAAATGGGACGGCCACAAACCCACCCATCACTGCCATTCCAGCCTCCTTTCCATCGCCCAGCTCTGGGAAAGGGGGACGGCATCTTGTCTGCTCTCGGGCACGGTGAGCGGAGGGTTACATGTTTTCCCAGCTCTGTCTGAAACTCGGAGGGTACCGGGACACTTCAGAGTCCCCCTGCATAGGCTGCTTCAAAGGAGGAGTCCTTGGAAGCTCACCGGCACTAAACCCATCCTTTAAACAAGCTTTGCTTTGCAAGAGTTTGGATGCTCCTTGACTGTTCCTGCAAACTGCAGAGGGAAAACATGTTTGCAGTGCCAGGACTGTCCTGGGATGTTGTGTTGTTTCTGTAGAAGTTGGACTTTTCTGTTCCCCCTACAATGTAATGGTTCTGCGCTGGTTATCTTCCCCTTCCCTTGTGCTGCCAGTTATCCCAACTCCTTCCCAGTTGCCTTGGAGACTAATGTATCCTTTCTCAAATCCCTCCCCGGTGCCCTGTCCATCCCTCGGCGCTCGCACCCTTCTCTCTAGAGACTTCCAGCCGGAGCGTTGAGTGATTGGTTCAGGGACCAGGGCCCCACCCTCACGTTATCCCCATTGGGGTTCTCCCTAAGTCAATCTTTTGTATCCCGCTCCCCTCTGAAACTCTATTGGCCAGAGGGTGGACTCCTCCCCTGTCTCCCTCCCTCCTTAGAAGCTGTTGCAAGTGTCTCTCCCCTTCCCTGTCCGGCTGTCGGTTCCCCTGGGACCCAGTGAACCTGGATTCCCCGCAGCTGGAGAGCGCTCTCTTCTTTCTGCTGGCTGCAGCCATAAGCCGTGCCACGTCCCACCGCAAGGCGTGGCTGCTGTCACAGCACAGGGCGTTTTCCTCAGGCGCTGTCCCGAGCCACGGAGATCGGGCCAGTGCTGCCCTGCTGCGAGCGGTGCTGGATAGCTGGCCGGGCCGTCCGAGAAGGACAGTCCTGGCCCAGCTTGACCGCTTCACTGGGACATGGCTGCTGTTAAAGAGTGTAAATCCCACTGCTCACAGAGGTCCCTCCTGCAGGGCCCTGCGAGCTTGTCACTATCACAGGAAGAAGAAATCTGCTGCAGGAAGCTGCATCCAACAGTGCCTGCACAGTTGGTGGGAAGAGGGGAGTTGTTTTTAAGAAGCATAAAGAAAAGGGGAGCATAGAGAAAAAGGGAGCCTCCTGCTGTCTCTTGAAATCTCCCCCAGCCTGAACAAGCTCTCCTTGGGGCTAAAGACTCCCAGAAGCAGAATGGGGCAGTGCCTGCTGTAAACACAGCATCTTTGTGATGTCTGCAGCTGCAGGTGTTCGTACACTTGACCTTTTGTGATAAACAGTAAGGACATTTCCTTCATACTTACTTTGCAAATCTTCTAGGGAACACACCAAACTCCAGGCAGTCATTTGCTGTGATGTTTTGTTCCCTGAATAACACAAAACTCCCCCTTTATGTCAGTGTTGCTCTGGTATGCTGGGTCAAAATCCACGTCTGGCCTGAGGGAGATGAGTCATTTGCCTGGATGCTTCCACTCCTGCTGCAGCTCTGAGATGGTCCACATATAGAAAGAAGAAATATGGGGAAAGTACTATAACAACATATTATCATGTAATCAGGTGGTAAAAAAAGGTGAGTGTAATTGAAAGTAAGGGTATTCTTCTTTAATTTAATGCAACTATATTTAGTGATATTAGTGGTTTGAGCATTGCTGTACATCCTCCCAATGACTAGACATTATCTGGTTCCACCATGTGGACTCAAGAGAATGTAACAGCTCCATCTTTTCAGGGAGGAGGCAGCACTTGGACCACAGTGATTGTTTCACACAGTAGACCTGAGCACACAGTTTGCTCCAGCTCGGAGCATGGGCTCATCCCAGCCTAAGAACCCCTGAAGGCTTAATTATTAGAAATAGCATTACCACAGGATCTATGATGGCTATCATGAGATAATCATCACACATCTGGATTTTTAAGACACAGAGCACAGTCCGGTGCTTTCCAGTCCCTGGTGACATGACCTAATAGCAGCACGCCCCTGGAGCTGCGCTAGTGCAGCACTCTGTGCTGGGGGAAGGAGGCACTGCTGGGCTGGGAGAGCACACAATTGGCAGCCCATGGCTGTGATTTACACAAAGCTGTTTGTGTCTTGTAAATAGATTTCTTTTCCTTCAGTGGTAGGGAGCCAGGAGATGCATTGGTCAGCAGCAGAACAGAGAACATCTTGGTGCAGAGCCAGGAGCAGGGGAAGGACAAGCCTTCCAGCACAGGGTACTCACATGGCTTTTGAAATGAAGAGCTACAGCAAATGTGGAAGGGTAAACAAGGCCAGGAAATCTGCTGCTGTATGAATGAACTCCCTGCTATTTATGATGCAGAGTTTCCAGGGATGTTGCTGTGGAGCTGGGCTCCTGCTGGGCAAATGATTCTTCCCAAACTGAGGTGGGTGCCATGTTATCACTCCCTGGCTCTACCTGTCCCTATCTGGCTGCTCCTCAAAGCTCTGGCTTCAGCCCAATCTTCTGCCTTCTGAGCAGCAAGATTTAAATGGTCCTTATCATTCAAATGACTTGACTTCAAATTGAAATTTTAACAACTGATTAAATCACCTCCCTCTGATCTAATAGTGTTGGTGTCTGGGAACAGTGCAGCCAGGACTGAGATGCTCAGTACAGGCTGCAAAACCTGCTGGAAATGCATGACAGTATTTAGGTTGTTTATGACATTCACCTCCCATTTCCTCATGCTGTTCTTTCACCTGTACTGGGTGGGCGAGGCTGTGCATGCCCTTTGAGCAGAGATGAACTTTTGGGGTCAGCTGCCTAATGGCCAGGAGGTGCCAAACTGTTTGGGTCACTGGTGTCCTCTGCCTGCCCTGCAATTCATTGCCACCATTTCTCTCACCTCTTATTTCTTCTCCCTGGTACCTCTGCCACTACTTCAGCATCTCAAACCTTTTTTTCTGTTTCTCCTCCCCTCTGGAAGTTGCCGGATCTTCTCTTCTCTTCTCTTCTCTTCTCTTCTCTTCTCTTCTCTTCTCTTCTCTTCTCTTCTCTTCTCTTCTCTTCTCTTCCCAGGGAAGTGATGTGGGCTCATTTTCCTTCTCCAGTCTTCACACCTGGTTTGTTCCTTCTGTTATGAATAAGAAGCTTGACTAGGCCAATATTCAAGCAGCAATCAATTTATTATTTAATATGATAAAGTATGAGTAATACAGCGCTGGGTACAGTGGGGGATATTTTCCCTCCAACTGCATACCGATAATTGATGGTTACAGGTATTTATAGAGGTACTCATCAGCTTTTTTCAGCAGTTTCTATTTCCAATCTTTTACTCATCAGCAATTTTTATTCCAAATTATTACATCACAATTCTATACACTACTGTGATTTTAATTTCTCATGATGTATCTCAAAGGAGTATCCCCAGATGGTGACGGTCCAGTTTCTAAAAGAAGAAAGACGAATCCCATCTGGTGGGGTCCAGCTCCCCAGATGTGTGTCCACCTTTTAATTGCAGAGACTCTAAATCTCGTAACAGTGATGTCCAGCTTCCCTTTGGTCGAAACCATAAACCCTTGAGGTGATGTTCATCTTTCTTTCTCAAGCTGTTTTGCTCTGCTTCCATAAGGCATGAGATAAGCATATTTCCTTTATATATATTCCAAAGTTATAGTTTCAAGGATACAAGTAATATTCTAAAATTATACTTCAAAAGGTTATTATTGCAGAGCTTTCTATGGATTAAATGCAAGCAAAAAGCAACACCTTTAACACCTTAATTCCAGTGCTCCTAAATCAACCAGGGTTAATTGCAAACAAAAGATAGGTTCAAAGGCCTGTTTCCTTGCTTTATTTTCCTCAGTTATTAGAATTCACAACTATCCCATTGTCAGTGTCCACACATATCGCAATCACAAGTACACACGTCGCCTGTTTGTACCTGACACGAAACACAGCTTTGCATCTCACACAGTCCATCCGGGCACGTGTAATCCAGTTCCTGATGATCTGAGCGCACGGAGCAGCGCTCCGCTGCTGTGGGGGGCTCAGGGAAGGCAGAGTGTGCATTGTCATCTTCCTGAACCTGCAGACGAATCCAAGTGAGAAGCCACAGGGTGGAACTCAGTCGCATATATGCTAAACAAAACTTGCAGGTTTTTTTAAGAATTGTTTTTGCTTGTTCTTTGTTGTGCTTCTGTGCTTAGAAAACCTCTCTTTAAAATCAGTTCAGTTCATCAGTTGAACCTTTGTTTGCAGACCCTCAGTGAGCAGAATTTGTTGCAGACTCAGTGCACGCTGTGCCGGCCTCCCGGGAGTGTGAGGAGCTCACGTGTGCTACTTTTTGCTTTAGGACGCTTTATTCCTTTTGGGATACATGATGAGAATTCCCAAGAGAGGTAGTTATAAGGTATGACATGGGGAAAAAGCCTGTGTGGTTGGAATGTTGTTGCTGTCAAAAGTTAATTTTTTATTAGCCAATAGTTAGCTTTTTGCTTTATTTTTGTGGTATCAGTATTTTATTGTTTAAAAAATTGCTTCAAAATAACTTCAGTGGTCGCCCACCAGTACCTTGTTCAGATTTGCCTATTTGCTTGTAGCTAAAATGTTCACATCCTGTTTATCATTCTATTTAAGAAACTGCTGCCCAGCCAACTAATAACTGAATATCCATCTGTCTAGGACACGGGGAGAGGATTTAGGTCATGTCTTTGTTTCCAGAAAAAAGTTGTAGTGTAGTTTCTAAATAGAGGAGAAGGGGGTGAAGACTCGGGGCTCTGATGCCATTGGGGGCACCCCAAGGTCCCCAGGAGCAGGAGCCCCACTGGGGTGCAGGAGCAGGTGTGTTCTCATGTAATATTGAACAAATTATAAATATAAATATGAAAATTATAAACATGAAAATATTTTTAAAATACTTAAATAATGCGGGTTTTCTTTATTTGTCAATAGGCAGGGTTTTGATTGTAAAAATTTTGAATACAAATAATATAAAGGTAGAAATCTAAGTTTAGAAATATATAATAAATACATACAGATAAATATAAAAATTAAAAATATAAGAAAAAATTACTTGTAGCAGTAGATATTATACATAATTTAAATAATAACTTAAATATATTTTAAAATTATATATATATATATAATATCATTATTAATGTAATACATCCAAAGAAACGATAAATTAAAATATGAATGTATAATTATACAAAGTATAAATAAAAAATATTTCAATATCCTTTAAAAGAAGGGGTTTTTTTTATTTATTTGGTTAGAGACGGGGTTTTTATTTGGAATAATGGAAGTATTATAGAAGTATAAAACTAAATATAGAAATATACAATCAATGTGGAAAGATATTTGTAAAAACACGACTGAACGACGCCGCCTTCGGCCGAATGGAACGAGCTCAGCCGAAGCAAGGCGAGACCGGCCGAACCTGGCGGGCTCGAGCGAACCGAGGCCAGGCTTGCGAGGCTGCCTGAACGGAGCCGAGCTCAGCCGAACCGAGCCCGCCGCTCTCGTGCGCGCTAATTAGCGCGAGTGCGGTCACAGCCCAATGAGCTCCTGTGCCACCCCGCGCTCCCGGTCGTGTCCGTGCGATGGCCGGGCCGCCCGCGGGACGCGGCAGCAGGAGAGCCCCGAGCCGGGCGAGTTTAACGTGAGGCGGTGCCGCTTGCCCGCCCTCAGGGAGCCGAGCCGAGCCCTGTCGAGCGCACAGAGCGGCTCCGAGTTCGGCCGGATGAAGCCGAGCCGCGCCGAGCGCACAGAGCGGCTCCGAGTTCGGCCGAAGCGAGCCGAGCCGCGCCGAGCGCACGGAGCGGCTCCGAGTTCGGCCGGATGAAGCCGAACCGCGCCGAGTGCACAGAGAGCGGCTCCGAGTTCGGCCGAAGCGAGCCGAACGCACGGAGCGGCTCCGAGTTCGGCCGAAGCGAGCCGATCCGCGCCGAGCGCACGGAGAGGCTCCGAATTCGGCCGAAGCGAGCCGAGCCGCGTCGAGCGCACGGAGCGGCTCCGAGTTCGGCTGAAGCGAGCCGAGCTCAGCTGAACGCACGGAGAGCGGCTCCGAGTTCGGCCGAAGCGAGCCGAGCTCAGCCGAGTGCACAGAGCGGCTCCGAATTCGGCCGAAGCGAGCCGAGCCGCGGCGAAGAGACGAGTCCAGCCGAATTTAGCTGACAATAGCCGAGTTTAGCCAAATGCGGCCGAATTTAGCCGAGCAGCTGTGAGCCTTGCACGCTTGAGGTGAGCGTGCATCGTTGCCGGCTTGGGATTGAGTGAAATGCACTAAGGAAACCAGCTCTGGGGAGGGAGGCAGGGAAAACCTCCCTTTACCTTTACCAATTCTTCCGTCAAAGCCATCACGGCAGGACAGCGTGAAGAGTGAAAGTGTAAGAAGATGTGGAGGGAAACAGAGAATCTGACAGGAGCAGCGAACGCACAAGTGCACGAATTTTGCTTTTTGCTTGGATGTAAACTCAGAAGTTGTAAGGAATTTGGGAAGGAGAAGGGACATTTCAGAAGGAGAAGAAGGAGAAGAAGTTGTTGTTACAGTCCTGGCAAAAGCTTTTGTTCTAGTTAATAAAAGAAGTTAGTTTAAATTAAAAAAAAAAAAAAGTGGTTTCTTTTTTCTTCACTATTATATTCATTGGTGGTATATGGTGTGCTGTTTTATTTCTTGGTGTTATTAGCTCTGTGTAAATTGTTTTTTGAGTGAAGCTGACTTTCTGGATGGATTGGTTTGTATTTGAGGCAGGATTAATTTCAATAGGATTCTTTCATAGAATTCTGATAGGTATTACTGGGATTTTGGTTTTGTTTACTGTATGCATAAACATACAGATTTGGTAGGGCCAGCTGGGCTCCTGGAGTTTTGAGTGTGAATTTATTAGATAGCTTTTGTTAAACACAGAATAATTATGTGAGGTAACAGCAAATTAGCCAATTACCCAATTTATCCAGCTATGTAACCTTACAACAAAGTTTTATATCTTGCCAGTTTTCTGTCCTTCTGCTCCAAGTAGTTGCTGCAAAAAAGAAAGCACTGGTATTTTTCTGAAGAGTTTTCTTCTATAAAAAGCCACTTACTGCCCTTGAATGTGAGTCAGAGGGGCCAAACAGCTGCAGCTGCTCTGAGGGCTTTTATACCAGGTGGGATTCACCCCCTCCCTTTTCCTGGGAGCCATGGGAATGAGGAGCGGGCACCATCAGGGGTATATTAACCCCAGCCGTGGCTGAGGGGCTTCATTACCTCTCTGGGATGTGCTGGGGTGAGAGCTCTCCTCTCATTTCAGTGAAGAGGCTCCTTCAGCTCATCTCAGCTTCTTTCCAGCAGGTGTTTCTGGGCATCTAAAGCACAGCGGCTTGGAAGATTCTGTGAAGAAAACAGCATAGAACACAGGGAATATTTAGGTTTGTGACTTTGGGTTTTATGTTTAGGGGTGGTAAGGTGCTTTTGTAATTTTTGGTTTTGCTCTGGTGGGTTTTTTTTTTTGGTTGGTTTTTTTTGTTGGAATTTTTGGTGTAGTATTGTTGTCTTTCTAGGGTTTTTTGGGGTTTTCGGTTGGTTTTCGTTGGTTTTTTGGTTTTTTTTGGTTTTTGGAGGTTTGGTTTTTTTGGGGGGGTTTGTGGTTTTTTTTGTTTTTCTGGGGTTTTTGGTGGTTTTGGGGATTTTTGCTTTTGGGGTTGTTTTTGGTTTGGTTTTTTTTCTTTGTGGGGTTGGTTTTGGTGTTTTGGGCTTTTTGGGTTTTGTTTTTTTTAGTATTTGAGGAGTGCACCTCCCTGAAATTCCAAGCTGTGTAAAGCACAACAATTTTTCAGCAGATTGATCATGTCACAAGAGGGATCTGCCCAGTGTCAAGGATGATGTTTGAGATTGAGGCTTCAGGTGAGTTGAGGATTGTGACTGGGAGAGGGAGGGAGAGCAGGTATCTAGTTAGGAGTTATTGGGAGGGGGTTTGCAGGCAGCAGGGTGAGAAAGGGTGTTTATTTGTTTATTTGAGGACCCCCGCCTCACAAGGCTTCTCAGAAGCCTGGCAGAGGCATTGCCATGTCTTACAACACACAAGGTCATCCACTGCACTAGCAGGAATGCCATTTAACTTTGCCTTTCTCTAACCCAGGTGCCACCCCTAATGAAGGCCACAGCCTTGGAATCAGGATGAAGCTGGAGCCTGAAGGAGCCAGGCACACTCAGGAGAGGGCAAGTAGCTGCCTTGCTGGGATTTGGCCCACATAACTCTGGACTCATACTTTGGTTTTGGTTTTTTTTATTTTAGCTGACCGAGAGGCTGACAGGCCATCACGGGGACCTCCGAGGCAGACTCATTTCAGGTGCAACGTGGATTCCCATCAGCGATCATCCAAAAGATAAGTCGGGGGCCACGGCCTGGAGATGGGATGATGGGAGAGTAGGGGGTTGGGAGTTCTTGGGGCAAATTTAAAAATTAGCAAAGGGAAAAGCATTCTTCTCCAAGGGCCTGCTAGGGCAGCTAAAGGGAGAGGCTCTACTTTTGATGGCAACTTTCAGGCGGGCAGTGCAGAACAGCTCTGGTCTGTGTCGTGTTGTCCGGTGTGCCGTGTTCCCTGGTGTGTCTTTGGGGTCCCTTTTGCCTTCTCCCCTCGAGGCCCCCACCGCAAGCATGATGTGTCGTGTTACATTTCCCCCTGTTTGTCACGTTCTGTGTCACAGGTGTCTGCACACATTTGTGCTGGTACTGCTCTGCCCTGCCGCACAGCCTGGTTCAATAGGAGAAGGCCCGGGGACTTGAAATGTGTAATGTGAGGTGTAGTTGGACTCTAGATGGGATTTGTAGATGGACACAGGATATCTGGAGCTCATCAGTTATCCTGCAACAGTTTGACTCTTGTCCTAACTTTTTTTTCAGATTCATATGGATTAAATCTGTGCCAGAGGGCCCCATCCTGGGTGAGGGGATTGCCCCGAGCAGGTGAGGCCCCATTTGTCTCTGCAGCAGAAGTGTATATGGTGACTGTGTTACAGCATTGTTCTTTGTCTTTCTTTTTAGGAAGTAAATCTGGATGCCAGCAGCCAAGGTGAGCAGCGGAGAGAAGTGGTTGTTATTGCTCAGCTCTCAAGAACAACAATTTTTCAGCAGATTGATCATGTCACAAGAGGGATCTGCCCAGTGTCAAGGATGATGTTTGAGATTGAGGCTTCAGGTGAGTTGAGGATTGTGACTGGGAGAGGGAGGGAGAGCAGGTATCCAGTTAGGAGTTATTGGGAGGGGGTTTGCAGGCAGCAGGGTGAGAAAGGGTGTTTATTTGTTTATTTGAGGACCCCCCCGAACACAAGGTTGTTCAGAAGCCTGGCAGAGGCATTGCCATGTCTTACAACACACAAGGTCATCCACTGCACTAGCAGGAATGCCATTTAACTTTGCCTTTCTCTAACCCAGGTGCCACCCCTAATGAAGGCCACAGCCTTGGAATCAGGATGAAGCTGGAGCCTGCAGGAGCCAGGCACACTCAGGAGAGGGCAAGTAGCTGCCTTGCTGGGATTTGTCCCACATAACTCTGGACTCATACTTTGGTTTTGGTTTTCTTTATTTTAGCTGACCGAGAGGCTGACAGGCCATCACGGGGCCCTCCGAGGCAGACTCATTTCAGGTGCAACGTGGATTCCCCTCACTGATCGTCCAAAAGATAAGTCGGGGGCCACGGCCTGGAGTTGGGAAAGTAGCGGGTTGGGAGTCCTTGGGCCAGATTTAAAAATTATCAAAGGGAAAAGCATTCTTCTCCAAGGGCCTGCTAGGACAGCTAAAGGGAGAGGCTCTACTTTAGATGGCAGCTTTCAGGCGGGCAGTGCAGAACAGCTCTGGTCTGTGTCGTGTTGTCCGGTGTGCCGTGTTCCCTGGTGTGTCTTTGGGGTCCCTTTTGCCTTCTCCCCTCGAGGCCCTCACCACAAGCATGATGTGTCGTGTTTCATGTCCCCCTGTTTGTCACGTTCTGTGTCACGGGTGTCTGCACACATTTGTGCCGGAGGTGTTCTGCCCTGCCGCATGGCCTGCTGCAATAGGACAAGCCTGGGGAGTTGGAATTTGTAATGTGGGCTGTACTTGGGCTCTAGATGCTGTTCCTAGGTTGACATAAGGTGTTTGCAGCTTGTGAGTTATCCTGGTGGTGTTTGACATATGTTCTAACTTTCTTTCAGGTGCAGATGCATTCCATGTGTGGCAGAGGGTCAGGATTAGGAGGTTCTGGGCCTTCTTAGGAGCGCAGTGAGTAGCAGAGTGTTGGGGATTTGGCCCATGCGGCGCCAAGATCAGGCAGTGATGTTTGGTTTTCTGTTTAATACACCTGTCTGAGAGACACCAGCCGGGTGCCAGCAGGACCTTCCCAGCTGACGAGGTGGCCTTTTTTTGCACCTGAGACAGACTGGCATCCCCAGATGTCTGAGAGATAAGTGGAGGGCTACGACCCACAGAGGCGATGAAAGCGGGGTGCTGGTTTGGGAATTACTGGGAGGGGTTTCTGAGTCCGCTTTGGAGGTGGGGGGTGTTCATGAAGTGGCCCCTTAGGCCCCATAAAAGCAAAGTCTCACTTTTGATCACAGTGCTGAGGTGTGCAGCAGGGCAGAGCAGTCCCGGTGTGTCTCGTGTCACTTGTCTGTTGTGCATTATGTGTTGTTTGTGTATCCCATGTCTTTTACCTTAGGGGGGGCCTGTCAGAAACCTTGGCATCATTGTTGGCATCTGTGATCTCTGCATTCCTTGGTCTGGCACCCAGGCCATAGAACTTTTGACTCGGGAGCTCAGACAGGTATCAGGCTTCCATCTCTCTTTGGAAGCATCCAGTCAGATGTCTTGTCAGGTCTTGTTCTGAGCTGTATGGACAGTTGTGCCCAACATGGATCCATTTTGGTGGACTAGGACTTGGGAGAATGTGAGTTTAGGTAGGGGCCTCTGATTGTTGGATTCCTAGGCATCCATCTTTGCAGTTCTTGGAAGAGATCATTCAGCTATCATCTTCTTCCCCCAGGGTTCTCTGAGCCTCATCAGCTCACCATCGGTCTTAGCTTGGTCATCTCCTTTTGCATTCTCTCAGTCCTGGCAGCCCTTTTTCTTGCAAAGAGATTTCTGTCTGTGTCTTGTGCCCTTTGTTTGTCACATCCTGTCTGTCCTGTGTCACGGGTGTGTGCCCACATTTGTGCCAGAGCTGCTCTGCCTTGCCGCATATCCTGGTGCAATAGGAGAAGTCCTGGTGACTTGGGATGTGTAATGTGGGGTGCAGGCGGACTCTAGATGCGATTTGTAGATGGACACAGGATATCTGGAGCCCATAAATTGTGCTGCAGCCCTTTGACTTTCATCCTTACTTTCTTTTAGTTGCAGAAGGGTAAAATCCAGGGCAGAGCCACCCATCCTGGGTGAGGGGAATCCCCCGTGCAGGTCAGTCACTGTTTGTCTCTGCAGAGGAAGCATAAATGGTGGCTGTTACAGCTCTGCTCTTTGTCTTTATTTTTAGGAAGTCAAGGCAGAGAGCAGCTTTTAAGGCTGAGTGGGCAAGGTGAGCATTGAGTAGGGTACCGAAGCTGTTGTTATTTCTGAGGTCTCAGTTTTTGGTGCGGCTCTAAGTATGTATTATTCTTCTTTTTATTTTAGATGGTCCGCTTGCCATCTATCCTAGCCCAGCATGCCTGTTCCAGGTGGGTTCAAGCTTAAGGTATTGGTGTGGCATACTTGTCAGGGTTGGGAGGTTGTGTTTTCACAGTATCTCAGCATGCTTTTCTGCTTTGTTTCTTTGCAGGTGCTGTCGCTGCCCTAGGCATGCCAAGGAACAGAGGAGGGCAGGTGATTCGGGGTTTAGGCAGGCTGACTCATGGGCGAGCGTTATGCAGCAGCATGCTGAGCGTGTCCCTTTTCTTTTTGCAGGTACCTTCTGGGCAGCCTCCTGAGTCAAATCAAGACTTGAGGTGAGCTGGGGCAGGGGTGCGGAGGAGTCCCGGGGATTACTGTTTTTGAGGGCAATAGTAATGTTTTCTCTTTTTCCTTAGGTACCCTGGGGAGGCTTGTAGCCACAGCTTGGAAGCGGCAGCACCGAAGCACACACATTGAGAACATCTCAACGTCCACGTCCGACCAACAATGGCTTTTGTCCGCTCGTCTTCCAAAAGCTAAGTGTCGGGGCCAGTGGTTGGGAGAAGGGGAGTAGCCTTTCCTATCACAGGAGGCAATCTGATGTCAGCTTAGCGGAGAGGTCTCTAGTGGGACGGGCTCCCTGGAAGTAAAGGGAGAGGGTTTCTCCTTAAAGCCTCACCAGAGCCTTTGCCGGGCAGGGCAGTTCCGACCCATCTCCACATTCTCGTGAACTTTGCGTCATCTGCCTTCCTCGACTCGGCATCGTCACAGCTCTTTCCCCCGAGGACCTCACCTTCACGTCCAGAGCTATAGCCACGGTCACCCGGCAGTCCGCTTCCTTCTCTAGGCTTGCCGAGCCTCTAGGGCATCCTCTTAACTGCTTTGGCCCTAACTTCCTTTAATGAGGTACATTTCATCATCACGTGCTCTCATCATAGGGCTTCCTTTCCCTTGGCCTCATCGGCCTCTGGCTTATCTTGTGCTAGGACTCTCGGGTCCCTAAGGGGAAAGTGCCAAGCAGTAGCAACTTGTCTCTGTGTTATGTCATCGGTGTCTATGTTATGGTGTCTGTGTTACGTAGTCTGTGTCCATCGTCTTCCACGTCACAGGCCTTTGTTACATCTCGATGCTTTATCGGCACTCTTCTGTGCCATATAGGCTGTGTTCTACTCACATTCCTACATTCCTTTCCAGATATCACTTATTCCAGCATCTTTACATTTTTACTCGTTGAGACAGGAATGTCTCACAGGGACAAGCTGTTCTCATCCATCTTCCTTCTCACTACCAGCTTTGGTAGTGCCTTTTTTTCCATTTTCTTGGACTTCTAGAGGGAGCATCTTACACCCTCCTCACGTGACTGCAGTAGTTCTATAGGTTCCATCTTCTCCAAGGGTATAGGGCTCAATAAGTAATCTTCCAGAGAGTTATCTTAAGTTGTGGTTTATATTGTATGTTCCTATGTTGGCTTATACTGTATGTACTTATATTGCATGTACCTGTGTTGGTTTATATTGTATGTTCCTATGTTGGCTTATACTGTATGTACTTACATTGCATGTACCTATGCTGGCTTGTACTGTATGTAAGTGCATTGCCTTATATTGTCTGTACTTACGTGTATGTAAGCATGTCGCCTTATATTGTGTGTGCTTACACTCTATGTACACTTGCACTGTATGCATCAGCTTATCTTGTGTGTACTTACACTGTACCACTTATGATCGGAGCTGTCCTGCCCTGGCCTGTAGTCACAGTTAGGTAGAACAGTTATAACAACTTTACTGCTCATCTGTGTTTTGTGGGATTTTGGGTAGAAAATTTATCAGTCCAGAGTGGGGACAAGTCCTAGCTGTCAGATAGCCACTTGTTGACCCTTCCTGTCGTCTCACAGGTCCCCGAGGCTGCTGATTTCCCCAGGATCTGCCATTTACCTCAAGGAGCGGCAGCCAGAAGATGTGTCAAAGCACCTTCTTCAGCATCTCAGGTAAGGGCCGCAGCGAGCGCGTAAGTGGAAGGAGTGTGTGAGTGTGTGTGAGAGCACGTGGCTGTGTCTATCTGCTCATCTCTGCGTGTGTGAGCGCATGCTGACTGGATTTAACCTTGTGTGTATGACTTTTGCTTTTCAGGTTTTGCAACTCATTGTTAAATTGAGAATAAAAAATCCCCAGTCACCTTCAACCCTGGCTGGTTTTTTTTTTTTTTTGGTCCCGGCCTAGTAATAACCCAGAAAAATACCCCAAGATAAGCTAGAAAAGACCCAAAAAACCCAGTAAAAAAACCCAAGATGGGCAAGAAAAACCAAGAAAAAATGCAGGAAAAACCCCAAGATGGGCAACCAAAAAACCCCACAAAAACCCAGGAAAAAAACTTCAAGATGGGCAAGAAAAAATCAAGAAAAAACCCAGAACAATCCCAGGGAAAAAACCTCAAGAGGACCTAGAGCAAACCCAGGGAAAAAAGCTAAAAAACCCCAAGATGGGCAAGAAAAACCCAAAAAAAACCCAAGAAAAAACCCCCAACATTGGCAAGAAAACCCAGGAAAAAAACCCAACAAGATGCGCAAGAAAAAGACCCAGAAAAATAAAACAAGATGGGCAAGGAAAAGATCAACCAAAAACCCAGAAAAATCACCGCACAAAACCCCAAGATGGGCAAGAAAAAACTCAGAAAACACCCAACGAAAAGCAAGAAAAAAACCCCCAAGATGAGCAAGAAGAATCCCAGAAAAAAACCCCAAGATGGACCAGAAAAAAACAAGAAAAAAAAAAAAAAAAACAGGAAAAAAGCCGTAAAAAAAACCCAAGATGGGCAAGAAAAAACCCAGAAAAAAACACAGGAAAAAACCTCAAGATGGGCAAGAAAAACCTGTCGTAAAACCGGCCCTAAAGCGCGTCTGTCGTAAAACCGGCCGTAAAGCGCGCCTGTCGTAAAAGGTGCAGTAAAGCGTGACTCTTGTAAAAACCGGCCGTAAAGCGCGCCTGTCGTGAAAGGTGCCGTAAAGCGCCATTGACCTAGAAAGTGCCATAAAGCGCGACTGTCGTAAAAGGCTCCAGACTGCGTTCTAGACAACGCTCTAGGCATGCTCTAGGTCACGTTCTAGGTCACGTTCTAGAGCACGTTCTAGATAGCGTGGTCACGTTCTAGATCACGTTCTAGATCACGTTCTAGGTACGTTCTAGATCACGTTCTAGATCACGTTCTAGGTACGTTCTAGATCACGCGGTTACGTTCTAGATCACGTTCTAGATCACGTTCTAGGTACGTTCTAGATCACGTTCTAGATCACGTTCTAGGTACGTTCTAGATCACGCGGTTACGTTCTAGATCACGTTCTAGATCACGTTCTAGGTACGTTCTAGATCACGTTCTAGATCACGTTCTAGGTACGTTCTAGATCACGCGGTTACGTTCTAGATCACGTTCTAGATCACGTTCTAGGTACGTTCTAGATCACGCGGTTACGTTCTAGATCACGTTCTAGGTACGTTCTAGATCACGTTCTAGATCACGTTCTAGGTACGTTCTAGATCACGCGGTTACGTTCTAGATCACGTTCTAGATCACGTTCTAGGTACGTTCTAGATCACGCGGTTACGTTCTAGATCACGTTCTAGGTACGTTCTAGATCACGCGGTTACGTTCTAGATCACGTTCTAGGTACGTTCTCGATCACGTAGAGCGTAATTCATTCTAGAAAATGAATTTTCTTCCCCTCCTACTCTGCATATTGAGTTTACAGCCTATGTAATTTTTCCATGCATTTCCTTTCTTCCTAATACCGTTGTTACCTTACTCAGTTTAGCGATGAGGTGAAGAGCTAAAAAGCTTGGGACACTGAAATATCTCACATCCAACCTTTTAAATATCAGTTAAATATTATTTTTATATGTAATGTATATTTAAATCAAATTTAATGAATACTCTTTAAAAATGCGTAGAACTTTCTGTGTAGTATTGTAAATTCAAAAATTAAAGCCAGACTACACTGAGAGTATCACTTAATTTTTTAAATATTCTTTCTTCTTGACTGTTAACCAATGGACCTGTGTATAAGTAACCCTTTTCCTCAGTGTTTATCTAGAGGAGCTCACAATGCCCCAAAGATTGCTATTCCTACAACTTAATCAATCCTGCTTTATGACAAAGCTTAGTGAACAAACAAATCCCAAGGAATATTACTAGGAAGCACCTTTTACACTCGTTTACCTGGGTAAAATGATGGCAAAATGAAACAAAAATTCTACAGAATTAGAATAGTCATACTTTAAACTTAATTTCCGTGACTCAGAATAAAATTTTCTGGTGTGAAATTCATTGTAGAAACACATTCTTAGCAACCCAGTAATAAAATAGTTGTGATACTATAATTTTACAGGGTCTAATCTCCTAATCATTAATTGTTTAACAATGCCTGTACAATACCTAGATTTGTGTTAATACTTTGCCTGCCAGTGTATAAGCACTGAAGTCCTTGAACTTAAACTAATCAGGAAGGCAGAGTAAGTATAGGATGTAAATAATTTATAATAAATATCACAGCTTTTTTCAATGGTGCTACTTTTAGTTGCATTTCTTGAAGGTAGGTGAGGAACAGCTTTTTGATCGACTCCTGTAGAGCCCCAGAGTAACAACCTGCATCCTCCCTAAAACCTCTGACACTGTAGGTCAGAAGGAAAACAAGTTTGGTCAGAATATGATAGTTATTCATGCACAGAAATTGGATGACTAGAAAGCCACTCACCACTCTTTGGGTAGATGTGCAAGGGGAACAAACACTGTAAAAGTCATCCAAATAATCCCAGAAGAGGACAAGACTGGCATGTGTTCTGGGAGAGAAACCTCAGTCACTCTGCTGGATGATCCAGACCTTTTTTGCTGTTTCTCCCTGGACCACTGAGTCACCTTCCAATGAAACAGTGAAACTGCTCCACCATAGCACAAGGAGCATATTTTCCCTCCTACCACAAATTTACTATAATTTGACAGTTCAGCAACCCTCATGAGAGGTATGGGTTGGAAACCTTGGAGGCCAAGAAATTAATTGAATTAAGGTCTCCCATATGTTTAGTGAGAGCTTGAATCACACAGAGCTACTGTGTGATGGAGAACCTGCCACCTTCTCTGTTATTTGTATTTCACAAGAAATTAGCCACTCTTCTTTTCTGGTTTTTTACTTGTTTTTGGTTGTTGCCGGGTTGTTTTTTTTGTTTGTTTGTTTGTTTGTTTGTTTTATTTTTTTAAGAAATGACATCATTATATCTCTTCTGGAAAAGTTTTTGAATGGTAACAAAAGCAACAATTAACAGTTAGCTCTGATAAAGGCTCCTAAGTCCCAAGATAGAATGCTTTGAAGATATCCCTATGTTCTTTCCCTTCTTGCCTACCCTTAATTTCTCCTCTCACTTTTCAGCCTTTTCTACCTGTCTGATGTACCAAACAAGGAGCTACCACCTTACTCAGAGTGGAGGATTCTGATGCAGGTGCTTAAGAATTAGGCAAAAGAATCAAACCAAAGGGGCTGTTTACCTCTGCAGGGTATACAGTTTCCTTGGATAGTGATTATGATTCCCTAGAAGCACTGGCGGGACAAAGCATGTTCGTTCATCCCATACCATACGTACACATTTTTGACATTGATAGCTGAGCTGAGAGTGCCTGAGAAACTTCAAACTATGCAACATGGGTAAATTCAAGAGGTTTTACTTGTCTAGACTGTTTATAAATAACCACAGCTAAACAAGTATTCCAATTTTTTAGTATTTTTAATGGCTCTAATTGTTACTGCCTTCACTGAAGAATACTGAAATATTTTTTAATTTCTTAGCTTACTATGGGTTTGAAAGGATGACTTTATTTTCCAGGTTGTAGTGTTGGGAAAATTTTCATGGCTGACCTAGAACAAAAAAGTTGCATCTGCAATGAAAGGAACTGCACACTTGAACCAAAAAAGTCCCAGCACTTTTTTCTGAATGTGTGGTATTACATGTCTGTTATACATTTCCAAATGAAAGCTTAACCCAATTAGAAACAGAGGAAGATCAATCAGACACTTCATCAGATTTGAGAAAGACCTATCAGACTCTAAGTCTTAAGTCCTCTTTTCTGTCTAAATGCACTCTTACAGGAATTAATACATTTAGAGAAAATCTTCCAAATTATCTGAACCTGGGCATGATTTTCAGTATGTATTTTGAAGAGAGATGATGACTTAACTTGCAATTTTAATACTAATGTCTTTGGAACAGCCATCTTGGTTCTCCATGTAGGGCCCAACATTCCTTACTGTCACAAGGACTATAAGCATTTCAAGAAAATTTATTTAGAAAATCTTCAGTAAACCTTAAGGAAATTTTGAGGTCAGCCTGGTCCTAGGAAAACAAACATTAATTGGCAATTAGTAGGCCTGAATTCTTCACCCTTTCTACAAAAAGCCTTTCTACAAATCTGCTGGGCTGTTTGGACAACTTATGTATCACTTTCTTCACTTACCCTTTGCAAGGTTTTTTGCTTTTCAGTTAATCTATCCTATATTCTATGAATCCTAAAAAAATGGGTTTATTTTTTTACTTGACCTGCCATGTGGTGCTTTCATAGAATTAATATTAATAACTGCCGATAATGGTTAATTTGGCTTTTGAACAATAGCGTATTTTCAATAAATCTGCTAATGCAAGTTTACACATTTTCCCATCTCTATATGCTTGGGAACAGGAGAGACAGATTTTTCCAGCCTTAACAGTATTTTGTGTGAAAAAATCTATGCCCATGTGTCTCAGTTTAGAGACAAATTTAGGAGAAAATGCTTTGGAATAAGTGTTTCCTCTGAGAAAAAGGGCTTCAGATATCCTTTATCTGCCAATGAGAACAATTACTGCCACAAAGTAAAAGTGAAATAATTTTTTTTTTTATTGACAAACAAATTGCTTGCACGGCATGGGGAAAAAATTAATAAACACTAAATATTGAACTTTCAGAACCTTACCCCACACACCCCCCACAGTAGAACACAAAGTCCCCAAAATGGCAGGGGGAGAAATAAATGGGCTGTCTTCATGGCAAAGGGGGGACAAAATGGCAGCTGGCTTTTGTCTCAGGAAAGGGAAAAAAAGGGTTCACACAGCAGCTTGGGCACAACAGATGGGAACCTGTTGAACTTCTGGCATTGGTCTCCTCCTCACAGCAGTGGAAGCAGATGGATTTTTGTGTCCTTTCTCTTGCTGCTTAAGCTTTTCTCAAGATCTCAGGCTGGTCAGAGTGTCTCCCAGGACTCCTGCAGGTCTCAGTGATTGTCTGATCTCAGACCAAAACCAAGCCAGACCGCTGAAGGTAAAAAACCACAGAAGGTGCCAAAAGACAGCTGCTGTAACCTCTCCCTGTAGCAGAGGCCAGTGAAAAGGAAAAAAAAGAGAAACTTCTTGCTTAAGATAACAAAAACCCAAGCTAGGTAAGCAACAAAGTAATGACCAGTCTGCACTGCACCCAGCATGTTCAAAGTAAGTTGTCGCAGAATGAGGCCTTTGTCGGGGATGAGCCATTTGTCAGGTGCAGGGAAAACTCGGGGCTCAATATGAGTCATCAACAAGTTCTGTTTATTAAAGAGAGCATCAGACACTTACACAGCAAGTAATAAGCTTATGAATATTCTGTAAGCCAAGCGATCTATTGGTTAAACTATACCATCAACTCTTCCTCATTCCTTTGGGCCTACATTCTCTATTTCCCACGTCTCTCTGTCCACTTGTTATCATACCCAGCTAGGCCCAAGGACACGCTATCTTGCAGGTGCAGGACTTGGAATTAGCCACGGCCTTGTACTCTTCCAGTCTCTTAGTCAGTTAAATTCCCAACAGTAAGTGTATGAACAAAGCCCACGCAGGAGCCCCCTGGGCTCCTGCCCCTTCACTGGACCCACCTTCAAATTACAGAAACGATTTCTGGGCATAGAGCAGATGATCAGAAAATAGAGTATCATCATAAAATCACCCCAAAACACCATGCTTGAAAATCTGGCATTGAGAGCTCATCTCATCTTCCTAAATATTTTATTTGTTTATATCTGATGGGTTTTTGGTGCCTTGTAAGATCTTGATTATTAATCTGAAAATGTAGCATATCTCTGAGGATTTTGTGGGAGCTGTATCAGTTCCGTCCAATATTTCTGTTTTCTGGCTGTTCTTTAAAAATAAATTTTAAATCAAGATTGACGGATAAAAACCACCAGACTACTAATTTTCTAAGTACGTTTGCATCTTCGTGATTTACCCAAAAAGTAGATTGACATCAAAAAGTTGTAAGGAGTAGATGTCTAAGTTTCAAAACATTTCACTGGATTAGAAGTAAGAAATATTTAACTCATTGTGAAATATGATTTGTAAATTGGGTAATATTTCTTTCATTAATAACAGTTACTAAAAGCTTTGAAGATGAACTTATTCAAGGGAGAATTTATGACATGACAAACCAGAATGAAACACCAGATGAATCTCGAAAGCATACGATACAACGGAAGTATAAAACACAAGATTTTCATAAATAGGAAGAGATCTCTTTTGCAATACAGCACTATTTCTTTTATCCACCAGATAAACTAAAAGCACTTCAGATTATTTTTCTGGATAAATTTTTTCTGGTTATTTGTTCCTCTACAGTCTAGGAAATGTTAATCGCAGCAGCTGTAGATAGACAACAGGTAAGGATACCTTTGTAATAAATTTGGTAGTATCTTGAAATCAGTAATCCTAGCCTTAAGTATATGCAAAAACATGGAACAGAGACAAGAAAACGGCACTTAAAATATTTTGCTATTGACGTAATAGATTTCAAACTTCTGTGCATACTTCTTAAACATGGAGGCATGAACACAAGATGTTTTCCCCTTTGTGGTTTGTTTCACTCTACAGCAAGATATATCCTGAAAGAGAAAACTTGCAAATAAGGAAGGAAAAGGAAGGAAAAGGAAGGAAATTTGAAAGCCACCACTATAAAATCCTAAAATTACAGTAATTGAATACTGTGATATGGTTGCATGTTAATTGTGATGAAAATGAGTAAAGAAACTTCAAGTCTTCACAAAAAAGTTCTCAAGTTACAGCCAGAACCAGTTTTTGGATGGCCACTGTATTTTGTAATCAGCTTAGGCTGTGAGATATGGATTTTAAAAAAAATGCTAAGCACAACATTCGACTATTTTTCTTTGCACAGCTGACACAGTGTGCAAAGAAAAGCTGGAACACCTTGCTTCAGCAACAGGTGCACACTGTACCCAATTTGATACTGTTCTGCTCCCATCCTTTTGAAAATTACCAGTAGTCCACAGGGCAAATATAATCTCCTTTTCACGTCAGCCTTTCTCTGTTTTCCCCTTGCCTCAACAATTATTGTAGATTCTGTTATACTACAAAGTTATGACTTTAATGCAATCTTTAATGGGAGCCCTTTAGAGTTGCAGAGCTTAGCAAAGGCATGGGAAATTACACTCTCAGCAGCTTTCTGCACTTCCTTTTACACAAGATAAATGTAAAACAATGTGATCCAATAACAAGTGAAGAACTGATCTCAGTGGCTGCAGTAGTGTCACGGCTTTCATTTCCATAATGCGCACAAGAAACCTTTAAAAACTTTGGCAGCAGTGATTTACAGGCAGAGTTGGTTCTTCCAGAGATGAAAGAACTCCTAGTAAGTCTGGGGATGCTGCATTTGCCACAACGGCAGCTTTCCTCACATGCATGTTACAGACCAACACATTAAGCTTTTTATTAAACATCTATAAACCACTAGTGGAACAAGATCATCAGACAGTAAGAGAGAACTCTGAAATATAACCTTGCAAAAGACACAGAAGGGGTATTTTTGTTTAGGGGACACCGTTGTTCCACTTTCCACATATTTTTATAAAAGATTCAAGGAGTGCAAAAATGTCATCTCTAATGACATCGTCATATGTTTGCTACCTTCCAAAACTAACAGTACCTGCAAAGAATCCTCATTTCCTCCTAGGTCTGCTTTGCTTTCCTGATTGTAATAAAAATATACAATTCAAATAGAAGGTGGTTTTCTATTTTTTTTCCTTTTTTTTTCACCATTCGTTTATCATTTTTTATAAGCTTTTTGTGGATTAACACTAAATCTAGCATGCAAAAATATATCTTTTCACAGAATGCAACCTACTTAAACACATGATAGTTTTGGCCTACGGCAAGCGTTGAAAAGACAGTGCAGCCTTCCTCACACTCTCACATCCGGCTTGAGCTCATGGAGAAAAAAAACAAGCCAGAAGAAAAACAATCCCGAAGACTGGCTGCCTTATTTTATTACTAAAAACTGCACATATAGACTCCCAGCTCGCGGTTTCGGGGCCCGGCTAGCTGCGGGAGCCCCGAACCCGGCGGGTGCCGGCGGGCCCCTCACGGCGCGGGCTGCCGCGGAGGGATCCAGCCGCCTCACGCGCGCGCGCAGTCCCAGATGTTTGAGGACGCAGCCGGACAGAGAGGTCTCGGTGACCCCAGCGAAATTCTAACAGGCTTTATTTTCGGAAAGTCCGAGGGTGCAGACAGGGGAGGAGAACAGGGGTGCAGCGCTGCTGAAAGGTGCCGGAGCCGAGGCGCCGAGCCCCAAACTCGGCTGGGAATCGGGTTTATAAGGAGGGAAGGAGTAGGCGGGCTCGGGGGTGCCCTTTAACCACTAGGAAGGGGGTACAGGGGTGATCTTTTAGTGGGGTGACTTGGGTACACAAATAGGGGAACGGGGAGGGAGTGGTCTCTAGGGAGAGATCAATGGAAAAGTGGGAAACGGAACTTTCTGGAACAAAAGTTATGTTTTACATATGATTGTTTGCTTCGTCCCAGGGTGTCCCAACTTCATAGTCTTTGGCCCTTCCCCCCACACCAACTCATCTGAGAACTTTACAGATAGGTAAGACTGCCTCTGAGAGCTACACGTTTAAGCAATTTATGTCAAGAATTAAAATACAAGTTTCACACTAACTACTTCAAATCCCACTTCATTCCATAAATCATGATTATATTCTGTTTCTGGGCAGTAATGGGTAAATGCTTATGATGCAGCTGTATTAAACTTAATTTGGAGATTAAAAAAGTGAGCAACTGACCCTACTTTTCTGGCACACATCATCTACCTATTTTATAAAAATATTAATTGTTATTGAAAGCCTTCACTGGAGTATTAACATTTTAATTAGTAGAGTTTTGGGCCTGATATTGACAACTTTGCCTTCTTCGCTAACTTCTTGCAGCAGAGGCAAGCATGTTAACCGTGGAGCTGCTCATCTGTAAGACAGAGGGAGCAGGAAAAACCCCAGTTCCTTCAGTTTGGGCAGATCCATCACAGAGGTCACCACAGTCCCTTTGACTTCACACCTTTCTTGTGCAGAGTTACGCAGTGGCACCAGGATGGACCTGCAGTCCTGTGTCCACCCCTAAACACCCACACTAAAAGTGTCCTTCAATAACCAAATTGTACAAGAGAGATGAATACATGCTTATTGCTGCAATACTCCTGTGGTGCTAATGAGTCAGCTGGAGACCACAAAATACAAAGCCCTATTTTAATGACAAATACCAGACATAAAATTTAGGCTCCTCTGGCTCTCTTTGTTTCCTGTTCTAGCTGCTAAATAAATGGCCTTATCTTCAAAAGATCAGGTTGACCTGCTGATTTGAAACCACTCCCAGCAGCAATTAACGGTGGACCCCTAGACAAGATCAAAGATGGCTCCTGTCTGCATGCAAAAAGGCCTTTTGAGGGGGCAGAAACTTAAGCAACTCTCCTGGGAAAGCACAACCTGAAATCATACTGGGCTGCTCATTTCTGTCAGCAAACAGTTTGGGCATGATCCAACACCTTTCAAGACCCCAGAGAGAACAATTACAGAGAATGCTGCCCTGGCCCTGGGGTGTCACTGACTTCAAGGTTTAGTTTAAAACAAGAGGCAGAAATTACTTGTCTTCCAGTCCTATTAATATACTAGGCTCTTTTCAATAGAGCTATCAGAGGACTTAATTTTTTTTTTTTTTTCTATAAGTGCTGCAAATTCCAGATCTTCACCTTCCTTTTCTCCTATGTTTTGTAGATCCAACCCCCTCTCTGAACTCGTATCTTGGGGAAACTGCATGGCTGTGGCAGATATGAATATAGGATTTCAGTAGCATTAATGTGACTAAAGGCTTCTTAAAAGAAATTATTTTAACTGACATGCAATTTTCCCCAGTGTGCATCAATATAACTCTCCTTTAATGGGATGAATCTTCAGTTACTTGTGTTAATTCACAGTAGTGTACAGGAGCAACGGGAATGTGTAATGAAAAATCTTTTATCTTTTTGTGGCAATGTTGTTTGTTACCTTAATGACATCTTTGAATACTGGAATGAATTCCCAATAAAAACATTTAAATTTATGTAGATTCTAAACCAAATGTGTGCAATGACTGGTTTGGGACAATGCCCCAGCAAACCTTATGTCTGAATATTTGGTGAAACTGACCACTGAAGAAATAAATTACAGTTTATCTCCAGGCCAAGGGTGTCAAAGCATAAATAAACATCAATGTATACACTATGACCACTACCCACTTCTGAAGTTGCCATCAAACCGCTGAAATGTTTTAGTTTCAAGTGCTGCATTTATTTTTATTTCATGGTGTTTTTATTTATGGAATGCTATAAATATCATAGCTCTGACATTAATTTAAAAAAATACTCAAGGAATAATTTTTCCTTCAAAGTTTCTGAATTATTTCTTGTAGATACAGTCTCTGTTGAACTTTACACCTTAAGTGGACCATGAATGAAAGCATGGTCTTATGACTGTGCATGCAGTTCAGGAGGCCACTAATGAGCTAGTGTGATTGCCTCTTCTGATCATGGGAGTGTTGGACTAATACTGACATAAAAATTGTGAAAGGGGAACAGTGTAACTTCTTTTAAGACCTAGGGACACTAAACCTTTCAGAATATACAGATATTTTAGTCTGGTACTAGGAGACTTCGTCCAGTAAAAGAATGAGTTCAGACTGTGGAAAAAAAGTTGAAGTGGCTTTGGAGGTTTATTCCCATCATCTTGCTGTAGCCCTCCTTTCTAAACCCTGGAAAGATTTTTTGGCAGCAGTTGGTTCTGGACCTCAAACTTTCTTGGAACATGGATTCATTTCTCATAAACTGTAGATCTTTCTGTCCAATGTGCTGGATCAAAATTATGATCCACCTATACAGAGGGAAAATTTAAGCAGGCAGAAAATCACAGAATACTCTTTGAGTTGGAGGGGACTCACAAGGACTTTGAGTCCAGCTCTTAAGTGAATGGCTTATACCCCAGCATCATGGTCTGACCAACTAAGCTAATCTCATGATCACATGATAAATATATTGAAAACAGAGGGGAAACAAAGAAAACAGTCTGGTCACTAGGTTTCTTTTCCAGATTTCATGTTTCTTTTGTAGTCTCAGAATCATAGAGACTTGTGTTGGAAGGAATCTAAAAGATCACCTAGTGTCAAACCTCATATGATGGATAGGGATGCCACCCACTAGATCAGGTTGCTGAGAGTCACAGATTTTACCTAATTTCCACAGGATTTATTTTTAATTAATAGGCATCTCGACCCATGAGGACAGTATTTGTGGATCATAGCCTGACTGGATTAGTGATTTCTTCTGGCATTTTGATTACAAAAGTAGAAGGAAGAACCACCTTTTCCTACTTCCTTTTCTTGAGGTATATCACCTCCAGCAATAAAGGCCTTAAAATGTAAAAAAAAAAAAAATTAAAAATTAAAAATACTGTTACTGTTAGTAACAGTAGCTGAAAAATATGAAAACAGGATCCTTGATCCATCAGAAATATTTGGTATTTTGCCATCACAAGAGAGTAGAGAAATGAAAAATATATAGATGAATACAGTAAAAGTAAAAGTTTAAGTATTTTGGGCCAAGTAGTGACCTGAAATCTACTGGAAAGTATTAGACAACTTTTCTTATGTGCATCACTGTTAGCTCCTCCAAGAATCAGTTTAACCTATCACATTTCTTCTTTTTTCTTAGGAAGACTTCAGCTGGAAATTTGCCCTGAGAGTCAGAATTCTTGAGCTCTGTTGGACCAACAATGAAATTAATTCCATAATTGATACTTCACTAAAAATTCTTCTCCTTGCTCCTATCAAATAGGTAACAGGCACTAGACATTTCTTACAAAAAACGCTGGGATGGGTAGAGAGTATATTTGGAAGGGCAGCCAAAAATCTCAAGTTATCTAGGAGATAGAAAATTGAGTAGAGTACCTCCCAGTGTTCCTCTTAAGACATTTTGCTGGTAGTTTCTCTACTGTTGTCATTAGTCACATTTTTATATGTGCTCCCTTTTAGGTGCTATATTTCCGTCTTTCTTCCTCCACAGAAGCAAAAAGGTAAAAAAAACTTCCTGAGTGTTGCATTTCAGCTTGTCACTACTTCCTAAGGAAAGGCAGGCCCTGAAGCAAGGAGGTGAAGAGCAGATTAGAGGTAGTTTTCCTGGGGAGTGTTCGTGGAGTAAGTGATAGCTGGCAACACCTAGAGTTATTGGGAAGTCTGCATGTTTTTGAGCTTGGGTTGCTACAGCCAAAATTCAACCTTTCTAGTATGAAGCTAGTTTCAACAGCATGGTTTGGTTTTTTAAAAAATATATTTAATTCTATTTCCTTGGCAATCTCACAATGTACAGACAATCCAGATACCTAAAATTATTGAAGAGAAACTCCAGTGGTGTGATGGACATTGAGGCTGATAATTCCAGAGACATTTTGCCTAATCTTTCATCTCAGATGTGAATGGAACTGCTTAAAGAATTTATCCTTTAGCTTAATTTATATTTCTGTGAGTCAAAGTTTGTGTGAGAGACCCACAACCCATTGAATATTAGGTAAAATATTGCTCCTTTACTGCAGAAAGAAATAGACCAATTGAGAAATCAAGAGGGATTCTGGGAAACTGTTTAGGAGATGTTATTTCTGCAGATAATTTTTTATAATGATTATACTTGTTGTAATCTTTTTCTCATCACCCAGATTTTAGTGATTACAACTTTTGTTAAAATGCTGAGACTATGGCACAATATGTGAAGAGATAAGAAATCCAACATAGTTTTAAGAAGTCTCACTCTTCTAAAAGAGGAATAAAAACATGAAATATATTGAAATTTGGGATGGATTATATTTATTTTTTTTTATTTGCAAGCCAGGAATCCATTTGGCAACTCTCTATGGATGGACTCTTGAAAATCTTGTATTTTTAGCTCATTGGAGATGACCATATTAGGAATAATAAAAATGGAAATATGTATTCCAAATGCAAAACAATATAACTTAAACAAGCCAAGTACAAGTAAACAGTTAGGCTGTGTGTCATTTTGCAGTGCAGTTAATGGAGAAACACTGATAATAGCATGTAATCTGAGGCAGGATCATCTTTTCTGGTATTATGAAGCATTGATATCCTTCACTCTACATACTGCACCATATTGCACCTAAACATGTCACTTTTTAATGTATTTCTTTTCGTGGGATTATGAGATGGAGGATCCTCCGCACAAAGCGATATGAGCAGTCTTTTACTGAATACCTAGAGGGATGGTGATTCAACCACCACCCTGGGCAGCCCATTCCAATGCTTAACAGTCCTTTCAGTGAAGAAATTCTTCCTGATGTCCTACCTGAACCTCCTCTGGCACAGCTTGAGGCCATGTCCTCTCATCCCCCAATCCCACTTGCCTATGGCCTCCTCTCAGGCAGTTGCAGAGGTTGATAAGATCTCCACTGAGCCTCCTTTTCTCCAGGTTAAACACATCCATCTCTCTCAGATGCTCCTCGTATGATTTTTTCTCTGCACTCTACCTCAGTTTTCTTGCCCTTTTGTGGAGAGGTCCCAGCTCTGTAATGTCTTCCTTGAACTGAGAGGCCCAGAACTGGACAAGGTGCAGGCTTACAAATCCTGAATACAGAATGCATATAAATATAAATATAAATATAAATATAAATATAAATATAAATATAAATATAAATATAAATAATATATGTGTGTGTATTGTATAGTATATATAATGAGGGTTTATATGCCAAATTCAGTAAAAAATCTATTCTGATGCTGCCTAAATTTGGAGGTGCCTAAACAATTTAAGTGGTTTCCCTTTTTTTCTGGCTCAGTCTTTAACTGTCAGGAAGAACTGTTCTTCTGAAAAGCTGAACTTAAAACTTTCAGCATGTTGCTCCAAGTACTCAAATTTGTGTCCTTTCATTATTAGAGTCTTCATGATGGAGCATCTAAATCAACATCCTTACACTGATAACATTATTTCAAACATACAATAAACTGTAGATAAACTCACAGAATATGCTCAGTTGGAAGAAGCCCACTAGGATCATCAAGTCCAACTTCTGCACAGAACACCCAAGAATCCTAGGCATTGTGGCATTGCTCATATGCTTCTGGAACTTTTTCAAGCTTGGTGTTGTGACTGGGGAATCTGTTCCAGTTCCCAGCCGTCCTGTCAAAGGCTTTTTCCTGATATACCACCTAAACCTCCCTTACTCAACGTCATGCCATTTACTTGAGTCCCGTCACTGGTCATCACAGAGGGGAGATGACAGTCTGCCCCTCCTCTTCCCCTCACAAAGAAGTTTCCCCTCCATCTCTTCCAGTATGAACAGACTGAATGACCTCAGCTGCTCCTCATATGGCTTCTCCTCCAGGCCCTTCATCATCCTTATGGACACTCTTTAATAGCTTGATATCTTTTTTTTTTTTTTTAATTACAGTGCCCAAAACTGGCCCCAGCACTTGAGGTGGGGCCAATCCCCTCCCTTGCCTGGATGGTGATGCCGGGCATGATGAACCCCAGGACATGGCTGACCCTCCTGTTTGCCACAGCACTGCTGACTCATATTCAGCTTTCTGTCAACCAACCAATATATAATAAATATATAGAGATATAAAGATATAATATCAAACTATGAATAGAAATAGAAATCTATGTAAGTAACATGAAGAGATGCAATATACAATATAATTTTTATTGTACAGTAATATAAATTCTAAATATAAATGCGAATATAAATATGAAAAATAGGGGGCTCGGAGCAGCCCAGGTGTGAGTGTGAGGATGGTGGGGGCTCGGAGCAGCCCAGGTGTGAGCTGTGAGGATGATGAGGGGCCCGCTCCTGCCGGGGCGAGGCTGTTTTAGGGGGAGGCTTTGCCTCAGCTCCCTTTAGCGTGGAGCTGCTGAGTGGAGGGGTTTGTGGGGCGCTCCCGGCGCTGTCTCATGGAGGGACTGCGGGAGCTTCTCACAGGGTCGGGGGGAACGCCTGGATCCGCGCTTGGATACGTGGAGCATCGCTTAAAGGAGGCGCCGAGGGACGAATCTTTGTGCCGGGGAGCAGCGGCTGAACAGGTGAGCCCGTGTGGGTTTGGAGCGGGGAATTTTCTCCTTCCCCTTTGCAATTTCACTCGCCAGTCCCTCCCCGGATCCCCAGGAACAAAAATGGGGCTTATGAGCACAAAAGGAATTAAGGAGAAGGAAGCAGCTACTCTTCTTTTATTATCTGAGTTTGAGCTGAGGGGATCCCTCTTCACTTGGGGTTTTAAGGGTGTTGATTGCAGGAAAAGCTGCCTTTTCCAGGCTGTTACGGGTATACCGGGGGTGACAGGGAATCCCTGCGTTCTATTTTAAGGGGAATGGGAAAAGTATTCTTGTGGTATTATGGGTTGGATTTGAAGGCAGCCACCCCATTTTCATCACCCTCGGGTTTAAATGGAGGGGGCAGCCCTGGTGTCCCTCCTTTTCAAGGGTTTGAATGGAGGTCGAAATCACCCTTTCCCATCAGTCGAAGGCTTTCATTTGAGGAGCGCCCCTTCTTTTCTGCTCTCGTAGGGGACGAAACTGAAGGGGAGAAGGCATTTCTTTGCCCTTGTTGAAGTGAGGTGAGCCCCGCCGGCGGCGTCAGTTTCGGGGTTCGGCTGCGGGAAGCCGCAGCTCTGGCAGCGTTTGCAGGGCTGCAATGGGGCTGTGCCGCTGCATCGGAGGGCGCTGCTCGTGCCCGCGGCCCGGCCCGGAACGTTCCCGCTCGGGAGCGCTGCTGGCACGGCCCGGGCAGCTGCCGGGGCGCACGGGGGATTTGGCGCGGCCGGCCCGGCCGAGCGCGGCAGTGGCGGAGCCGTGCGGAGCCGAGGGGAGCCGTGCCGGGCCGGCCGAGGGCGGCAGAGGCGGCGCGGGCGCTGCTGCGCCGGCCCGGGCGGTGCCGGCCGCTCCGTCCGCTCCGGGCGCGGGCTCGGGCGCCGCCGGTAGCCCCGGGCCCGGTGCCGGCCCCGGCGGGCAGGGGCAGCGGGCGGGGCTCTCCGGCGTGCAATGGTTTTTACGGGTCGTAGCGTGAAGCAGCGGTTCGTATTTTAATTCTGTTTTGGCGGCTTTTATTAGCGTGAGTGTGTAGTGTTTGTTTTGGGGGGCTTGAGCCGTGTCGTTCATACCAGCGGGTTTTAAGTCTTGATAATTGCCTGTGTGTTTATCGTCTTCCAGGGCTTTTATTTATTTGATTTGTTTGATTGTAGCGTATGTTTTATGGTTACGGGTAATTTGGGAGACATTGTTTATGGTTACGTTTGTCTTTAGGCTTTGTGTTTGTTTCTAGGTGGTATTTTTATTTTGATAGCTTGAGGCACTATTGGTTTATTCAGTTGGGAGTAATTTTTTTGTTGTAAATTTAAGTTTATTTGGTTTTGGTTTTGGTGGGTTTTTTTTTTTTTTGTTTTTGTTGTTGGGGTTTTTTTTTTTGTCCTTTGATGTATTTGATTGCAGTTTATTAGTTTAATTTTTGGGAACGTGGGTATTTATATGGTGGGTCTCTTTAAATAGTTTTTTTATTTGGGTAGGAATTTTCTTAGTTTTTAGTGGTTAAGATTTTTTTCCACTTCGTTAATTAGTTCGGTTTTTAAAATTATTTCTACGGAGTATTGGTTCTTCTTTGAGTTAGTGTAGAGGTTGTGTTTTAGTTGTTTTTTTTAAATAATGTTCAGGGTCAGTGGAACTCTTTGGAGTTTAGTAAATTGGTTTGATTTTTTTTCTAAGTAGTTTTTGTGATTTGCTGTGCGTGTTTCTATAGGGTTTTCTTTTATTTTGGTTCCATTTTTCTGATGTGATTAGGACTTATGGAAAAGAGCATTGTGTGGTTTTTTAGCTTGATGTTTTTGAAGATATTGGTGGCAATTCGATGCTGTTTGTTTCGTCATTTTATTTAGGAATTGGACTTTAAATGTAAAATTATAACTATAATTAAACAAAACAAAGATATGTATAGAAATCGGAATAAAAACTTAAAATTGAATAGAGACCAAATACATATATAAAAAATCCATGTAGTGTAAATCATTATATATTACACTAGGATATAGTATTTTTAAATACAGGGTAGGGTATTATATTTGTTTATAGATATACAAAAATAGAGATTATAAATAGAAACGAAACCACAATCAAAATATAAAGACAGAAATGTATGACAAATATATGCAGACATATATAGAAATAGAAAATATTCATAATTATAGAAAAATAAAAATTGATGTATTAATCATTGAATACTATATATACAGTATTACTTGTATTAATCATTGTATCAATTTTTATCCAGGAGGAATTTTACCCCCAGATTTTGGGGTATTTTTTTGCCGTACCTGTGCAGGTGGGGGGACGAGCGGGACCTCCCCCTGAGCGTGGTCGAGGTCAGGGTGGGGATGGGGGCCGACAGGCTGGAGCTGGACGGGGCTGCAAAAATCGGGCTTTGAACCAAAATTCCACTGTTTTGACCCAAAACTTCATTTTCTAAACCCAAAATTTGAGGGCATTTTTTTTACCCTTTTTTATGTTTTCTTTCCCCCCCTCCAAAATTTTTTATTTTCTGCCAAAATTCGGCTTTTTTGCCCACTAAAATTGGATTTTTTTTCCACAATATTCAGATTTTTCCCCCAAAAAATTTCAGACTTTCCCCCCTCCCCCAGTTTCCTTTTTCCTGCCCAAAACTTTTCCCCTGTATTTCAGATTTTTGCCCCACAAAATTGGATTTTCTTTCACCCAAAATTTTTTTCACCTGGATTTTTTTTCCCCAACTTTAGAGTTTTGTCCCCTAAAATTCAGATTTTCCCCCTCCAACCTCCACTAAAATTCAGATTTTTCCCCCCAAATTCAGGATTTCCCCCCCAAATTCCCATTTTTGCCCCCAGTAAATTCCGGACTTTCCCAAATTCCTGCATTTCCCCCCCCGAATCCGGCTCTCACTGAGGCTCCGGGGTCTCTTGGGCGGGGGGGGCCCCGGGGGGCTCTGGGGGCGGCTGCGGAGGGGCCCCGGGGGGCTCTGGGGGCGGCTGCGGAGGCGGCTGCGGAGGGGCCCCGGGCGGCGCTGAGGGCGGCTGCGGAGGCGGCTGCGGAGGGGCCCCGGGGGCCTCTGGGGGCGGCTGCGGAGGGGCCCCGGGCGGCGCTGAGGGCGGCTGCGGAGGCGGCTGCGGAGGGGCCCCGGGGGCCTCTGGGGGCGGCTGCGGAGGGGCCCCGGGCGGCGCTGAGGGCGGCTGCGGAGGCGGCTGCGGAGGGGCCCCGGGGGCCTCTGGGAGCGGCTCTGGGGGGGCCCCGGGGGCCTCTGGGAGCGGCTCTGGGGGGGCCCCGGGCGGCTCTGGGGGCGGCTCTGGGGGCGGCTCCGGGGGCGGCTCTGGGGGCGGCTCTGGGGGCGGCTCCGGGGGCGGCTCTGGGGGCGGCTCTGGGGGGGGGGTCCCAGGGGGCTCTGGGGGCGGCTCCGGGGGGGGCCCCGGGGGCCTCTGGGAGCGGCTCTGGGGGGGCCCCGGGCGGCTCTGGGGGCGGCTCTGGGGGCGGCTCCGGGGGCGGCTCTGGGGGCGGCTCTGGGGGGGGGTCCCAGGGGGCTCTGGGGGCGGCTCCGGGGGCGGCTCTGGGGGCGGGTCAGGGAGCGGCGGTAGCAGAGCAGGGGAGCCGCAAAATCGCCCAAATCCGCCCCAAACTCCGAGCCCAGGCGTCGCCTCTGGCACGTCCGCTCCAGCAGCGCCAGCCTGGGGCAGAAAATAACAAAAATTCCAATTATTGACCCAAAAATTCCAATTGCTGACCCAAAAATTCCAATTATTGACCCTAAATCAGCCCAAAAACCACCCTAAAATTCCAAATATTGGCCCAAAAATCAGCCTGAAAATTCCAAGTAACGACCCCAAAATGAGCCCAAAATTCCAAATATTGACCCCAAAATCAGCCCAGAAAACGAACCTGAAATTCAAAATACCCACCCAAAAACCACCCCACAATCCCAAATAATGGCCCAAAAATCCCAAATAATGACCGCAAAATCAACCCAAAATCAACCCCTAAATTCCAAATATTGACCCCAAAATCAGCCCAAAACCTTCAAATATCAGCCCAAAAAGGACTCCAAAATTCCAAATGTCTATAACAAAATCAGCTCCAAAACCACCCCAAAATACAAAATACTGGCCCAAAAATCAGCCCAAAAATTCCAAGTAACGACCCCAAAATCAGCCCAAAAACGACCCCAAATTACCTAGGAACTAAGATTACCTAGGAACTAAATTCTTCCACCTTCAAAAAAACCCCACGATTTTATGCTCCTTGCAGCTCTTTATATGTTTTTCCTATCTTACTTTAGAATATGGAAGATATGGCACTTTTTTTGAGATATTCAGAGAAGTCTACAATGATAGCTATAGATAAATTTATTTATTTTATATATATTACCTTCCCATAAGACTGAAGATAGGGTGTTGAATTTTAATAGCCAAATAGCTCTCTCTCTGTATGAACCATGTGTTTGCCCATAAGAGGCAACAATTTTAAGTGCTGTGAGCTAGGCCTTGAGTCCAGGTCCTCAAGCTATTTAGGCACACTCAGGTCCCAGTGTCCTTTGGGGAGAGCTGCACTACAAATGCTTCCTCTAACGTATGCTCTAGATTTTTTTCTTGCAAGGTATGAACATGCACTGATCAAATGCTGTGTGACAGAATTGATATTACTTAAGTACAGGCAAAAAAGCAATAGCCTCTAATGTCTGAATGAACACCTTCCCCTCCCTGAGTTTATTCAGTCTGAGTCTCCTATGTAAATGTTGATTGCTTTCATTACATGTTTTTCTATTCCAAGTCAGCATCTTGAAATCAATCATTAAGCTCTTAACACAGTTTGTTCTGTCTATGCTTAAGTAGGATCATGTATGATTTACTAAGCATGAACAGTGGTTTCAATGAGAAAGGTTTCTATGGCAAAAAAAAGGAAAGGTGAAGTAAATGGGCAAACAGTTATACTTTGGCCTTTAAAGTCTCATTTTTCCTCCATGTGCAAATTCTTAGATGATGCAATGTATATTGCATTTAAACCTTTGAACACCAACTCCATCAGCAATTCTGATTTATGATGGAAAGCTTTGTCCTGAACTGCTATTGTCAGACTACTGTGGCAAAATGATCCTGTAAGAGACAGAAAGGTTCTGTACAGGTTCTGTAATGTGTGTGACTCCAACTTCCTTGTGAGGGGAAGAGTATGGGCAGCCACTGATCTCTTCTCTGTAGTAATGAATGAGAGAACCCAAGAGAATGGCCTGAAATTGTGTCGAGGGAAGTGTAGATTGGACAATAAAAAAAGGTTTTTCACCCAGAGGAACAGACTCCCCAAAATGCTCACAAAACCAAGACTGAAAGAGTTCAAGAAGCATTTGGACATCACTCTGGGGCACATATTGTGATTCTTGGGGTGTCCAGTGCAGGTCCAGGAGATGGACTCAATCATCCTTGGGGGTTCCTCCAACTGAGCTTATTCTGTGGTGTGATTTATTGGATCTGGAGAAGCTTGGAAAAACAAAATGTCCAGAAGAAGCATCTAGAAAAGCTCTATCTCCTGTTAGGGATGGGAGAGTCCTGAATTCTTTGTTCACTCTGATTTCCATGTGAAGTCCATCTCCACTTAAGACAACAGGGACAGGTGGAGACGGCCTCCTTCCAACATGTACTTTAAATAAGCATTTGTTTTATTCTATCGGTGACAGTTACAACAGTGTTTTAGTCATGTATTTCCCATTTCTTTAACAGAAAATGTTCACATGAAAGAAAGAAACTGGCAGATCAGTGTGTCAGTATTTGATTATTCACCTATGCTCATTCAGGTTACTGAGTCAAGTCTTCACAGCATTTTTAAGGGTTTGATTGTCAGTTACGCAACCATCAGTTTGCAAGCCTTAGATAAATTTGTGTTATGAATTTGTAATCCTGTAAAAAATCAGATATGCACATACGTTTGTGTTGTAGGGCATAAATGTAATTTCTTCCCCTCCCCAGCAGTTCTTTTTGCCATCTTTCCAATTTTAATTGATATCACGGAAATCAAAGAAAGACCACAGTGAATCAGCAGTGTTGACAATGTGCCAAGGTGTTTAGAAAATAGGCCTAGCTGGGGAAGAAGAGCATGTCAAAATACATTTGGAACATATTGGAATATGTTATGAAATATAATGTGTTTACCTTTTTGAATGACGGTGTTGGGTAGTGCTGGCGATGCTTACGAGGAGGAGGGAGTGGGTGATGGAGCCCTAGAATGGACCACATTCTTCTTTTTTTTATGCAAGATACAGTATCTTGCATACAAAATACTCAGAGAAGGAATATGACACAATATGACAAATCACTTCTCTAATTCATTGGACTTGTCAAACAAATTAACTTCTCTGGTGGTAACAGTGGTGGAAACGATCAAAATACTGGTAGCTTCCTAAGTTCTGCTATCACATAGTTTAACCAGGCTTAGGCAAGTTTAGATATCTGAGCGCAAAAAATACTGGAAGATAGTAACATCTATTATGAAGCAAAACACACGATGATCCTGTATCTGGTAGCAGTGAACTAAGACATTTAGTGTGGTGAGCAAAAAGACATCTTAGGCACATACTTACACATCTGAATGAGAGGCAAAGGAAGCCCCTGTCATGGGTTGGCTATATGATGCTCATATCCCCAATCATCTGTTCTGTTTATGCTGGATAATAAGCTTTGAACCTTTAATACTTGTTCTGAGAGCAAAGTGGGGAGAGATGCAGCAGTTTGTTTTCAGACACTGCACTCACTCCTCCACATTCCTGCTCCTGGACTGTGTTATCTGTGAATGGACAGACAAGCAGTGTCGCAGACATCTTTTTATGAAAATCCTTTCCTTAGGATTTTTTCCTCGTGAGAAGCTGAGAGGCCTCAGACAAAACGTAAACAATGATTGTCTGCTGCTGTGGAATGCAACAGGTGCATCTGTGATTAGTCTCATGTGGATGTTTGGAATTAATGGCCAATCACAGCACAGCTGGCTTGGACAGTCTGGGACAGCTGCCTTTGTTATTCATTCTTTTCTATTCTTAGCCTAGCCTTCTGATGAGAACTTTTTCTTCCATTCTTTTAGTATAGTTTTAATGTAATATATACAATAAAATAATAAATCAAGACTTCTGAAATATGGAGTCAACATTCTCATCTCTTCTCTCATTCGAAAACCCCTGTGAACACCATCACAAAGCAGGACAGAGCTCTCCTTTGCTTTCAGTTAGTTTTAGCTAGCTGAGGTGAAGTTCCCTGGACTGTGGTTTTTTTCTTTTTCTTTGGACCTGTTTAAACCTTATCTGAACTGAACACCCAGAAGAGCACCAGCAGCTCACACCTGTGACCCACTGGGCTAGGCCTGGGCCGCAACATTTCCAGCACCACAGGGACTAATATGAGACTCAGTGAGCTGAGCTACACTCCACGGAGGGGACTTTCTGAGTTTGTCACTTCTTTTGGAGCGGTAAATGGTTTTATTGCTTAATATTGTTTAATAAACAGTTTTTTCCACTTCTCTCCAAGGAGATATTTTTCCTGAACTGGTTGGGGGAGAGGCCAACGCAATCTGCTTTCTAGAGGAACCTCTTCGGGAGTTCTGTCCCAAATTTGCTGTGAACCAGATCAAATACATTATTGGTGCCCAATGTGCAGCCTACCAATAACCACCTGACCTGCTGGTAACTTGTGGAGGGAGCTGCAGCTGGGTTGTATCAGGATTCATGTTTGGTCTTTGGTTTTCTCTGTGTTCAATTCCAACAGCCACTCTGCACAGGCTACAGGGGTCTCTGGTCTCAGCCACACTGTGGGGAGGGGACTTGATGGCAAGATCTGATGGCTGCTCCAGCCAGGGCTCCGCAGCCCCCCCTTCCTTCCTGCCTGGCAGCTGCTGCAGCAGGCGGGCTTCCCACAAGGGGGCTGGCCCCGCAGCTCTTGCGAGGCTCTCTTGCCTGGCAGCCAGTGGAGGGGCCGGCAGGTGCCCCAGGGGGAGAAAGGGGGCCCGCTCCCCCCAGCAGGGCCGCCTGGCCCAGCCTCACCGAAACAGGGCCGGTGGAGGCCAGCGGGTGGCCCAGGGTGAGGAAGGGGCGCGGCCCGGGGCAGGGCTGCCCATCCTGGCCCGGCCGAGATAGGGGCTGGAGCCGGGGCCTGTCACCTCTTTGCCGACCGGAAAAGGAAGGGAAAGTTCCCGGGTTTCTCTCATCTCTAACATGTGTCTTTCACAGAGGTGTGTCCAGCTTTTGAGTGGTTCAATAGACTGGCAATTACACAAAAAGCTTTTTACCGTACTTCCCTAAATTTCCTCCCATTCCAAAACTCGACACTCCCCCACTCCACCACTCTCCCACCTCCCTGCCACCCCCCAACACCCCAAAACCCAACAAACAAACAAAGGAAACAAACATACTGAAATACTTCACGTAGGAATGCCATTACAATTTTTGCTCCACTAGTAAGGTGTCACTAAAAGCACCTGAGACATTACAGCTGTAAAGGATTTTGCTTGATTTTAGGACTACTCCTTTGACGTGAACCACTTGTCATATTTTTTTCCCTCCTACATCAATATTTGATGCTTACCATCAGAGAAAGAAGAGAAGAAAATAGTTCATAAAAATCTTTGTGCTTTAGGCTGTCATTAAATAACCCTCAATGTCAGCCATTTTATAATCCAGTTAGCCTTTTCCTACTTTGAATAAGCATTAAAAACCTCTGTTACACTTTGTGGTATTTTCTTCAATTTTCCTGCAGTTTCCTTCATTGGCATAATTTGACTAGACTGAAACTGGTTTTAAGAGCTCTTAACCTTTTAATAATCTTTTGTCTCCTTATTGTCCTCTGTCCCTAATTCATCATCTGTCATACTTTGTAATCTGATCCACTATTTGGAGAGAGGAGCACACTGGAAATCATACACTGGTTAAAAATAGATCTGCTAAATAAAACCCATTATTTCTGTAAACATCTAATACCTAATATTACTTAGCTTTCTCTCTCTGTGTCACAGCTGTATTACCCCCATTGCATTCTTTTCCTTGTTCTATATATAGGTAATGGGAATTATTATATATTAAAATATTTGGTCATTTATATCAGTTTCATCTATTTTTTACATTATTTACACTTGCATCTTGATACATAGATTTCTAATAAGGTGTTGTGGGATTTGGCCAGACGTAAGAGATCAGTCATAAAAAGTATGCCCATTTCTGAACTTCAAAAACATACAGATCTGCTAAATACTGCTTTATTGCACACTGCTATGACCTCAGAAGTCATACTTGAATGTCACCAGCTTCTGTTATCCAAGCTGAGAACACAGAAGCTGAATTTCATTCTTGCAGTATCAGACATGAAATATACCAACTGTTGTTTTTCTGAGAAGAAAAATTGAGCAAATGCCTTCTTGCAGACTTAAATACAAATTTCTTTGTGAACAATGAAAGCAAAAGATATTGTTTTGATCCAAGGAACAGACCAAGACAGGGATGAAAATGTGGCTCTGATACAGGTGATGGAGAAAGAGAAGAGTGAACCTATTTTCAACACTAGAATATGGGAAGTACCACAATATTTTGTGCTGCCCTTTTTAGAGTCCCAAGTTTATTTAATTGAATTTATTTCATTAAATTTAAATTTGGGCACAAGCAACCAAAATCTGGGACTAATAGGAGTAATGCAGGAATTATTTGTTCTGGTCTCCACAGCCAGCCCTCTCTGTCTCTGACAAACCACTCAGGGCATTTAAATACTGGAGTACAAATAGCCAAAATAAGTAATGATATAATTATTTTACACAAATTAAAATGTTGCTTTCCCCCTTAGAGCAACCTGAAAATAGGACGATTCATTGGTTAAATTTTAATGGAACAATCAAAGAGCACTTACTTCCCCAGCATGGGATACCCTCAGTGGGCATTTACAGGGTTAGGAATGCTTTGTGTCTGCTCTGACCTGATTGGTGTAAAGTCCCTTGATGGTATGCTGTGTTTGTTAAATTGGCAACAGCCTGTACTTGGATAAACCTTATTAGCCAAAAATAATAGACAGTTTGGTTGCCAGTTTTAATGCTCATGTGTTGTAATCAGCAGGGTTGGTTTTTCTTTTTCCTTTTTATGTCAGTGTTTTGGAGGTTAATCTCTGTTATCATCATCTTAAACTTGCTCTTATTCTTATCAGTTATATTTAGTGGCAGATTGCAAGCTTTACTCATTATCTTGTTAAATCAGTAGGTGAAAGCCTTTCAAGGCATTTCTTTTTAAACTTTATTAATGTTAATATGCCAGATGGGACAAATTAAAATGGTTCTGTTTTTCATGCTGCCACTACCCACAATTTTACCACATTGTTTGCTGTTTAAGGGAGGATATGAAAATGATAGGTACAGAGCTTCTGTAATAAAAGTCCAGAACATGGTGGTAAAACCTATCTGGAAGAGTGTTTTGGGTTTTTTTTTCAATTAAATTAATGCATTAAAAAATGTCAGTTCTGTGTATGCAGCTGATTTGATCTTATTATAGCTGAGTTCAAGGCTGTCTTGATCAGAACAGTGTGGCAGTATACTTTTTCTTTACTCATATTGGGGGTCAAAAGAAGGCTTCAACACTTTTATCATCCCCTGTTATTGGTGCTAGTCCCCTCGTCATGTCTGTGGCATTATGCGCAGATGCCAGTAGTCCCATAGACCACACAGACAATGAACATTTCCACGGTCGCCTGGGTTGGGTCTCTAAGAAACACCTGTAAAACTGCCTTTGGAAGTCATCAGTGTATTGTTCAATGCTCCTTAACAGGTAGCCTCATATAATTTTGTTGATTCGTAAGGCACTTTGGGGATAAAACTCTTTGTTGTGTGGCTTTGCTTAGTACACAACCACTGATGAAAGTAGTGGTTTTACTAACAGCAACAGTTAAACAATAAAAACAAAATCAAGTAATTGTTAGGCAGATATCTCCTTTTTTCAGTCCTGCTGAAATGTTGTCATGGGACAAATGGCTCCCTTTTCTGATTTTAGTGAGATTCAGCTTTTATAACCAGGGATCCTTTATCCCAACATCAGAATGGCAGAGTCTGTATATTTGTGCTTTCTCCTATTATGATTTGTTGAATTCTTTTTATGATGCAAATGTCCAGGAGCCCAGTGGGGCTTCCTTAATTTGCATGGAGAGCCCAAGAATTTCTTTACACACTCCAGTAGTAATATCTGCTATTAAACAAGAAAATCAGACCCAGATATTGTCAAATCTTATGTTACAGCTATTTGGATATCCCCTGTCAATAGTCCATGATATTTCCTGCACATTTCACTTAGAGATGGCTAAGTTGAGAAGACAACATATTAAATGAATGTAGTCAATATCTGTAAAGAAAAGAGCCCTTTCTATGAGGGAAGAGTGGAGAGTGTCTAGGAAATAGCCTTTTGTCTAATTTTATCATAAATCTAATTCTAATATTAAAACCAACTCAGTTTCTTTACCTCTCAATACCAGCTAGAAGGATTTTAGTATTTTCTACTTCAGGCCACATACTGAATCTGATGTGCAAGAAAATAACTTAGAATGAATATTATAGAAAATTAAACTAGTACTGAAATACACTTAGCTATTAGAATTCAAATAGGCAATGTTAGGATTTGCCCATTTAAAATGAATCCACATATTATAAATTGCTGTAAACAATTTGTATATTTACAACAAAATGTAGTGTTGTTTAATTTGCGTTGTGGCGATTTCAAGGCTGTTTTTCCCTATAGTCTTCTTTGTGAGCAACGGTAGGAAAAAAACCCTCGAAACTGCTACACCTGTTATCATTGTAGATCAATGATGTGCATATAAATGCCTATGCCTATATGATATATAAATATGTGTGTGTGTGTTTATGTGCATGTGTGCATATGTAATTATATCTATTGTGTCTAGTTATGTGCATCTTCTTCCTTTTGTATGGTAAGGATTTTGACTAAACATAGGGTGCAAATCAAGGCTGAAGGAAACCACAAATATAACAGGATGACTAGAGTTTTAAACAGGAGAGATGGTGCAAGATTCTGTGCAAGACTTGTGCTTGCCACATGCTTCAGGACTGCAGATGGAAGCATGAAAAGCAGACTAGAAAAGCAAAAAGTCCGATCTTAAAAAAGGCCTGCCATACCTTCCTGCACTCCATTAACCACAGGACATTGTGGCTTTCCCTGTCTAGCATGTTCTTAATGGAAAAAGGAGTGCAAAAGGGGAAATAGCATCCATCTCAGGAATCATTTCAGATTCTGTACCGTTAATGGATAAGTGAACACTGTATTAGAACTGCTCTGAATGAAACAAAAATTTATTTCTTTAATATTTCCCCCAAAACCTTTTCCTCAAAATGTTCCATTAATTTTCAGGAGAAGGTTTCCTTCTTAATTTCTTTCTACTTTTTTTTTATTCCATATTAATTTGTTTCCATTAGAAATAGGAGGAGAGCTAGTAAAGCATTACAATTGGTGGAGCAAGCTACAAAGGTTTATAAATACTAACAATTGTACTGTCAAGTTTTAAAGCTGAAATACCCAGATTGGACAAAAACACTAGGGTGATGGGAGAAATGCAGGCATGTGTTTTCAATAACCCAGCCCAAAAAGTTGCTATAAATGCATGTGTCAAAGGCAAGGGGATTCACTTTCCTAGTGAACAGGGATCAATTCCTCTCCAAAGGCCATAAAAAGACTGGCTGTTCTGGACATACTGCCCAGGTCTGGTTTCGTGCAGCCATGAATGGTGTACTACTCAACAGGAATCACTGCCATTAACAAATCCTCATTTGTTAATCACCACAGATTCTTACTGACTTTAGTAAGGTTGTGTAACCCACCAAAACGAGAAAAAAAACCTGTAGAACTGTGTGCAGTGTCTCATACGTGAGCAACACATGGTGCCTAAAGGATTTTATCAGACTGTTTTCCATCTTAATGTAGAACTGCTGGGGTGAAAAATCCTGGATATATTGCAGTGAATAGATATTTTAATACTTACAGTAGTGGGAATAGGCTTTGTTCAAAAATTGTTTAATAAACGTCAATGAAAGGGTGAGCACAGAAAATATTACAGTTGAGGGGTCAGGAAAACAGTCTGCTTTCTCCATTTGGCTTCCCTAGATTTGTCTTCACTGGTGTTTGACAAAGAAATAAGCATAATAATGTAAGAGAATAGTATATTCAACCCCCAAAAGTTTAATTAATAGGCTTTCAGGGTCAGGTTTTGCATAAAAGCCTCAGCTGCCTTAGTACAATCTAGTAAAGCAGAATTTGTTTTTTTCTCAATGTTCCAACCAAATAAAATTTTTACTGAAATGTAGGTCCACTTATGGTTGTGCTAAAGCATTTAATTTTTTAATGTGAAAATTTGGTGCTTGAAACAGATTGGGCTAATATTTGTCTAAGTATTCAGAGACACATAGATGGATAAATTATATAGAAAATTATTTTTAGACAGACACAGAAATCCTTTTAAAGATGCCAAGAACTCATTACTGGCTTTCCATTTTCATAGATGAAGAAAGAGGCACAACAGTCGCATGTAGTTAAGATGGATAGTAAAATCACAAATATAATTTGAGTATGCTAGATAATAATGTCTAGATCACTTCCCAGACCACATAAAATATTAGCAGAAATAGCCACTATCTATTTTTATGTGTTATTGTAGTGACTGATTATCAGTTATGACACTTTATTTATTGTAAAAAAATATTATTACCTAATATTTCTATTAGAATAGAAATAGATTCTGGTTTCAGAAACACGGCATCTGTTCATGCCTAATGGGATTGACATTTAAAAAGACTATCAATCATTTTTGGTACTTGTGAAGGGATCACCTCAACGCCTCAGTTGAGATATCTGTTGGGTGAGTCCATGAAAGTAAACACGATTACCCTTGGTCAGCACAAATATCAGGATCAGATTCTTGGAGGAAGACATTACTTGGTAGCTGGGTTATATATGGAGGACATCACATTGAGTGCTTGATTGAGACAGCTAGACTCGACCCAGGTCCTCTCAAAGACAAACAGCTGGGTTAGTGTTGTGTTTTGCCACAAGTGGTTGGTCACACTAGTGAATGAATTTCCACAACAAACTGGATCCTTTGTATAAGTGTGTGTAATTCTTTCCGTAGGCATACCAACTGTCAAGTCATGTGCACATCAGGAAGTAATTTTTTTCTGAGATTTCCAAACGACTATCAGTTTTTTTCTGAGATTTCCAGACTATCAACCAGATTTCCAAACAACTATCAGTTTTTTCTGAGATTTCTGAGACTATTTGGAAGGCAGGAATGTTCAAATATGGAAAACAAAACTCAACAGCAGTCAAAACCATTAACTGTTTAGACAAAATGAAATCTTATTCACTTTGTGACACTATTATCTCATTAATACTAGTTCCACAAAGTAAAATATGCACATGGGGGAAAAAAAAGTTAGAATCTAACAGTATCTACAGGTTAGGTAGCATCTAAATATTTTGTGTGAATTCCTATGGACAAACTAAATACTCATAGTAAGCAATGCAACATATTCATTTGGCTCCAGTTGCGACTTGTCACAAGGAAAGTGGGGAAAATGATTCTCTGCTCTCTCCTCTTCCACCTCTTTCAAAGAGACACCACATACATCTCCACTGAAAACAAAACCTCCTTTGGTCCCATTGAATTTGGTGCTTGTGCTCCTTGAAGCAGAGAAAATACTTAGCAAAAAAGACAAGATCTTCAATTTTAATGTACTTTAACACAGACCTCGAGGTGTAAAATGTTAATTTATGGCTAATTCCACTAGGCATTCCCCAATACCATGACACTGTTCCAGGAGCCAAGACTGGCATCACTTTATTGGGAATGTCCACAGAAGACATCTACAAAGATTAATTCTCAAGATGGCTGAAGCCTGCTGGAGATAGGACACTTGTTTCATATTGTTTCTGGTTAAGCACAGAAATGATAGCTTTCCCTCACTGCTGACAACAACAGGAATGAGGACTGTAGAAAAGCAGCCAGGGACACATAGTCTGCTAACTTTTTTAGGGCCAGTTGAGATGGATATGATACAAAAGTGGCAGGGCAAGAGCTCTTCAGCGGATAGAATCTTGTGCTATTCAGTCTCATGGAATATATATAAAAAAAGATAGACCCATTTCTGTTGTTTCAGCTTTAATAACCTTTTCTTGCTTTAGGTTGAATTCTGTTTTCTTTTAAACTGGGAAAATCTGAAGTGACTGCATCAAACTAAAATAAAGAACAGACATGTAAAATGCAGGTGAATTTAGAAGCAGGCCCAGTCCATTAAGAAGCACCAAGATTATAAAGAGTAGCTCAAGAAATTAAAGCAAAGTAGCAATCACTGCTCATGACCAGTTCATGAGGAAATAAACCAAGTATTTCACAATGTTTTGCACAATGGAGGTGTTAAAATACAGCTTTCAGAGAAAGAGTTTTAAAAATCCTTTTAAAATGCTTACAAAGCCAATGCTTCTAAAACTGTCTCCTTCACCCTGCCCTAAAGCTTTTGGTGGATTCTACTCTCAGATGGAACGCTGCTCTACCTTCTACTCCAGCAGCTAATCTGGGAGTGTTACCTTGTAACAACTACAAGGTGACCAAGTTGATTTGCAGGTCTTTGTGTTGCCATTTATGCTACAGTAATACTTGGGAAACCTTTGCCATCCAAATAAAGCAAATGTTCTCCAAAGTAATTCCCTTTTTAAGATGAATACCAGGATCACAGATACATATTATCAGCTGTCTGGCAAAGAATTATTGCCTGATTTACTTGAGAGAAGTGTGCTTGTTTGTCTTCTGGGACCAAGTACCTGGAAGACATTAAAGCCAGTGCTTTACAGAGGATATGTGAAACAGTGGAAAAGCTAGGTCAAATAACAGGTCAAATGTTACGTCAGATTACTGTGTTGCTTAAAATGAGTTAACAGGTCATGCTTTGCACCAAAGACTCAGCCTAAATGAATTATTTAGCCACCTATGTGGCTTTTATCAGAAAGCAGTTCAGATAAAAGTAATCCTTACTTTGTTCCGTACTGAACAGTAGCAGTGTTGGGGAAGTATAATTTTGGAGGCTCCACAGCAGAACAGGAATTTTATCTGTAGCTGTTGGTGCTTTACAAAGAAGTTCAAGAATATAGTGCATCCAGGGCCACCCTCAAAAGATAGAAAAGCACTAGATTACTTTAGTAATTGAAAATATTATTTGTTGAAAGATATAAGAGAACTAAGGGTAGGTACCATGTTTGATTGTCTCCTACTTCTTCTAATAGAACCCTAATATATAAATGATCTTTATAAACAGGGGACTTAAGTGCAATTTCCATAATTAAAATGAAAAGGAAGTAATTTTTTGAGATTATAAAGAAATATACTATAGAATTTATATAGCAATAGATCTTTGGACATAAGAGGGAAGGGGAGACAGGATTAGCCATGAAAATATTTTGATTAATGAAACAATAACTGGGAAAATGAATTTTCTTCCCCTCCTACTCTGCATATTGAGTTTACAGCCTATGTAATTTTTCCATGCATTTCCTTTCTTCCTAATACCGTTGTTACCTTACTCAGTTTAGAGATGAGGTGAAGAGCTAAAAAGCTTGGGACACTGAAATATCTCACATCCAACCTTTTAAATATCAGTTAAATATTATTTTTATATGTAATGTATATTTAAATCAAATTTAATGAATACTCTTTAAAAATGCGTAGAACTTTCTGTGTAGTATTGTAAATTCAAAAATTAAAGCCAGACTACACTGAGAGTATCACTTAATTTTTTAAATATTCTTTCTTCTTGACTGTTAACCAATGGACCTGTGTATAAGTAACCCTTTTCCTCAGTGTTTATCTAGAGGAGCTCACAATGCCCCAAAGATTGCTATTCCTACAACTTAATCAATCCTGCTTTATGACAAAGCTTAGTGAACAAACAAATCCCAAGGAATATTACTAGGAAGCACCTTTTACACTCGTTTACCTGGGTAAAATGATGGCAAAATGAAACAAAAATTCTACAGAATTAGAATAGTCATACTTTAAACTTAATTTCCGTGACTCAGAATAAAATTTTCTGGTGTGAAATTCATTGTAGAAACACATTCTTAGCAACCCAGTAATAAAATAGTTGTGATACTATAATTTTACAGGGTCTAATCTCCTAATCATTAATTGTTTAACAATGCCTGTACAATACCTAGATTTGTGTTAATACTTTGCCTGCCAGTGTATAAGCACTGAAGTCCTTGAACTTAAACTAATCAGGAAGGCAGAGTAAGTATAGGATGTAAATAATTTATAATAAATATCACAGCTTTTTTCAATGGTGCTACTTTTAGTTGCATTTCTTGAAGGTAGGTGAGGAACAGCTTTTTGATCGACTCCTGTAGAGCCCCAGAGTAACAACCTGCATCCTCCCTAAAACCTCTGACACTGTAGGTCAGAAGGAAAACAAGTTTGGTCAGAATATGATAGTTATTCATGCACAGAAATTGGATGACTAGAAAGCCACTCACCACTCTTTGGGTAGATGTGCAAGGGGAACAAACACTGTAAAAGTCATCCAAATAATCCCAGAAGAGGACAAGACTGGCATGTGTTCTGGGAGAGAAACCTCAGTCACTCTGCTGGATGATCCAGACCTTTTTTGCTGTTTCTCCCTGGACCACTGAGTCACCTTCCAATGAAACAGTGAAACTGCTCCACCATAGCACAAGGAGCATATTTTCCCTCCTACCACAAATTTACTATAATTTGACAGTTCAGCAACCCTCATGAGAGGTATGGGTTGGAAACCTTGGAGGCCAAGAAATTAATTGAATTAAGGTCTCCCATATGTTTAGTGAGAGCTTGAATCACACAGAGCTACTGTGTGATGGAGAACCTGCCACCTTCTCTGTTATTTGTATTTCACAAGAAATTAGCCACTCTTCTTTTCTGGTTTTTTACTTGTTTTTGGTTGTTGCCGGGTTGTTTTTTTTTGTTTGTTTGTTTGTTTGTTTGTTTTATTTTTTTAAGAAATGACATCATTATATCTCTTCTGGAAAAGTTTTTGAATGGTAACAAAAGCAACAATTAACAGTTAGCTCTGATAAAGGCTCCTAAGTCCCAAGATAGAATGCTTTGAAGATATCCCTATGTTCTTTCCCTTCTTGCCTACCCTTAATTTCTCCTCTCACTTTTCAGCCTTTTCTACCTGTCTGATGTACCAAACAAGGAGCTACCACCTTACTCAGAGTGGAGGATTCTGATGCAGGTGCTTAAGAATTAGGCAAAAGAATCAAACCAAAGGGGCTGTTTACCTCTGCAGGGTATACAGTTTCCTTGGATAGTGATTATGATTCCCTAGAAGCACTGGCGGGACAAAGCATGTTCGTTCATCCCATACCATACGTACACATTTTTGACATTGATAGCTGAGCTGAGAGTGCCTGAGAAACTTCAAACTATGCAACATGGGTAAATTCAAGAGGTTTTACTTGTCTAGACTGTTTATAAATAACCACAGCTAAACAAGTATTCCAATTTTTTAGTATTTTTAATGGCTCTAATTGTTACTGCCTTCACTGAAGAATACTGAAATATTTTTTAATTTCTTAGCTTACTATGGGTTTGAAAGGATGACTTTATTTTCCAGGTTGTAGTGTTGGGAAAATTTTCATGGCTGACCTAGAACAAAAAAGTTGCATCTGCAATGAAAGGAAATGCACACTTGAACCAAAAAAGTTCCAGCACTTTTTTCTGAATGTGTGGTATTACATGTCTGTTATACATTTCCAAATGAAAGCTTAACCCAATTAGAAACAGAGGAAGATCAATCAGACACTTCATCAGATTTGAGAAAGACCTATCAGACTCTAAGTCTTAAGTCCTCTTTTCTGTCTAAATGCACTCTTACAGGAATTAATACATTTAGAGAAAATCTTCCAAATTATCTGAACCTGGGCATGATTTTCAGTATGTATTTTGAAGAGAGATGATGACTTAACTTGCAATTTTAATACTAATGTCTTTGGAACAGCCATCTTGGTTCTCCATGTAGGGCCCAACATTCCTTACTGTCACAAGGACTATAAGCATTTCAAGAAAATTTATTTAGAAAATCTTCAGTAAACCTTAAGGAAATTTTGAGGCCAGCCTGGTCCTAGGAAAACAAACATTAATTGGCAATTAGTAGGCCTGAATTCTTCACCCTTTCTACAAAAAGCCTTTCTACAAATCTGCTGGGCTGTTTGGACAACTTATGTATCACTTTCTTCACTTACCCTTTGCAAGGTTTTTTGCTTTTCAGTTAATCTATCCTATATTCTATGAATCCTAAAAAAATGGGTTTATTTTTTTACTTGACCTGCCATGTGGTGCTTTCATAGAATTAATATTAATAACTGCCGATAATGGTTAATTTGGCTTTTGAACAATAGCGTATTTTCAATAAATCTGCTAATGCAAGTTTACACATTTTCCCATCTCTATATGCTTGGGAACAGGAGAGACAGATTTTTCCAGCCTTAACAGTATTTTGTGTGAAAAAATCTATGCCCATGTGTCTCAGTTTAGAGACAAATTTAGGAGAAAATGCTTTGGAATAAGTGTTTCCTCTGAGAAAAAGGGCTTCAGATATCCTTTATCTGCCAATGAGAACAATTACTGCCACAAAGTAAAAGTGAAATAATTTTTTTTTTATTGACAAACAAATTGCTTGCACGGCATGGGGAAAAAATTAATAAACACTAAATATTGAACTTTCAGAACCTTACCCCACACACCCCCCACAGTAGAACACAAAGTCCCCAAAATGGCAGGGGGAGAAATAAATGGGCTGTCTTCATGGCAAAGGGGGGACAAAATGGCAGCTGGCTTTTGTCTCAGGAAAGGGAAAAAAAGGGTTCACACAGCAGCTTGGGCACAACAGATGGGAACCTGTTGAACTTCTGGCATTGGTCTCCTCCTCACAGCAGTGGAAGCAGATGGATTTTTGTGTCCTTTCTCTTGCTGCTTAAGCTTTTCTCAAGATCTCAGGCTGGTCAGAGTGTCTCCCAGGACTCCTGCAGGTCTCAGTGATTGTCTGATCTCAGACCAAAACCAAGCCAGACCGCTGAAGGTAAAAAACCACAGAAGGTGCCAAAAGACAGCTGCTGTAACCTCTCCCTGTAGCAGAGGCCAGTGAAAAGGAAAAAAAAGAGAAACTTCTTGCTTAAGATAACAAAAACCCAAGCTAGGTAAGCAACAAAGTAATGACCAGTCTGCACTGCACCCAGCATGTTCAGAGTAAGTTGTCGCAGAATGAGGCCTTTGTCGGGGATGAGCCATTTGTCAGGTGCAGGGAAAACTCGGGGCTCAATATGAGTCATCAACAAGTTCTGTTTATTAAAGAGAGCATCAGACACTTACACAGCAAGTAATAAGCTTATGAATATTCTGTAAGCCAAGCGATCTATTGGTTAAACTATACCATCAACTCTTCCTCATTCCTTTGGGCCTACATTCTCTATTTCCCACGTCTCTCTGTCCACTTGTTATCATACCCAGCTAGGCCCAAGGACACGCTATCTTGCAGGTGCAGGACTTGGAATTAGCCACGGCCTTGTACTCTTCCAGTCTCTTAGTCAGTTAAATTCCCAACAGTAAGTGTATGAACAAAGCCCACGCAGGAGCCCCCTGGGCTCCTGCCCCTTCACTGGACCCACCTTCAAATTACAGAAACGATTTCTGGGCATAGAGCAGATGATCAGAAAATAGAGTATCATCATAAAATCACCCCAAAACACCATGCTTGAAAATCTGGCATTGAGAGCTCATCTCATCTTCCTAAATATTTTATTTGTTTATATCTGATGGGTTTTTGGTGCCTTGTAAGATCTTGATTATTAATCTGAAAATGTAGCATATCTCTGAGGATTTTGTGGGAGCTGTATCAGTTCCGTCCAATATTTCTGTTTTCTGGCTGTTCTTTAAAAATAAATTTTAAATCAAGATTGACGGATAAAAACCACCAGACTACTAATTTTCTAAGTACGTTTGCATCTTCGTGATTTACCCAAAAAGTAGATTGACATCAAAAAGTTGTAAGGAGTAGATGTCTAAGTTTCAAAACATTTCACTGGATTAGAAGTAAGAAATATTTAACTCATTGTGAAATATGATTTGTAAATTGGGTAATATTTCTTTCATTAATAACAGTTACTAAAAGCTTTGAAGATGAACTTATTCAAGGGAGAATTTATGACATGACAAACCAGAATGAAACACCAGATGAATCTCGAAAGCATACGATACAACGGAAGTATAAAACACAAGATTTTCATAAATAGGAAGAGATCTCTTTTGCAATACAGCACTATTTCTTTTATCCACCAGATAAACTAAAAGCACTTCAGATTATTTTTCTGGATAAATTTTTTCTGGTTATTTGTTCCTCTGCAGTCTAGGAAATGTTAATCGCAGCAGCTGTAGATAGACAACAGGTAAGGATACCTTTGTAATAAATTTGGTAGTATCTTGAAATCAGTAATCCTAGCCTTAAGTATATGCAAAAACATGGAACAGAGACAAGAAAACGGCACTTAAAATATTTTGCTATTGACGTAATAGATTTCAAACTTCTGTGCATACTTCTTAAACATGGAGGCATGAACACAAGATGTTTTCCCCTTTGTGGTTTGTTTCACTCTACAGCAAGATATATCCTGAAAGAGAAAACTTGCAAATAAGGAAGGAAAAGGAAGGAAAAGGAAGGAAATTTGAAAGCCACCACTATAAAATCCTAAAATTACAGTAATTGAATACTGTGATATGGTTGCATGTTAATTGTGATGAAAATGAGTAAAGAAACTTCAAGTCTTCACAAAAAAGTTCTCAAGTTACAGCCAGAACCAGTTTTTGGATGGCCACTGTATTTTGTAATCAGCTTAGGCTGTGAGATATGGATTTTAAAAAAAATGCTAAGCACAACATTCGACTATTTTTCTTTGCACAGCTGACACAGTGTGCAAAGAAAAGCTGGAACACCTTGCTTCAGCAACAGGTGCACACTGTACCCAATTTGATACTGTTCTGCTCCCATCCTTTTGAAAATTACCAGTAGTCCACAGGGCAAATATAATCTCCTTTTCACGTCAGCCTTTCTCTGTTTTCCCCTTGCCTCAACAATTATTGTAGATTCTGTTATACTACAAAGTTATGACTTTAATGCAATCTTTAATGGGAGCCCTTTAGAGTTGCAGAGCTTAGCAAAGGCATGGGAAATTACACTCTCAGCAGCTTTCTGCACTTCCTTTTACACAAGATAAATGTAAAACAATGTGATCCAATAACAAGTGAAGAACTGATCTCAGTGGCTGCAGTAGTGTCACGGCTTTCATTTCCATAATGAGCACAAGAAACCTTTAAAAACTTTGGCAGCAGTGATTTACAGGCAGAGTTGGTTCTTCCAGAGATGAAAGAACTCCTAGTAAGTCTGGGGATGCTGCATTTGCCACAACGGCAGCTTTCCTCACATGCATGTTACAGACCAACACATTAAGCTTTTTATTAAACATCTATAAACCACTAGTGGAACAAGATCATCAGACAGTAAGAGAGAACTCTGAAATATAACCTTGCAAAAGACACAGAAGGGGTATTTTTGTTTAGGGGACACCGTTGTTCCACTTTCCACATATTTTTATAAAAGATTCAAGGAGTGCAAAAATGTCATCTCTAATGACATCGTCATATGTTTGCTACCTTCCAAAACTAACAGTACCTGCAAAGAATCCTCATTTCCTCCTAGGTCTGCTTTGCTTTCCTGATTGTAATAAAAATATACAATTCAAATAGAAGGTGGTTTTCTATTTTTTTTCCTTTTTTTTCACCATTCGTTTATCATTTTTTATAAGCTTTTTGTGGATTAACACTAAATCTAGCATGCAAAAATATCTTTTCACAGAATGCAACCTACTTAAACACATGATAGTTTTGGCCTACGGCAAGCGTTGAAAAGACAGTGCAGCCTTCCTCACACTCTCACATCCGGCTTGAGCTCATGGAGAAAAAAAACAAGCCAGAAGAAAAACAATCCCGAAGACTGGCTGCCTTATTTTATTACTAAAAACTGCACATATAGACTCCCAGCTCGCGGTTTCGGGGCCCGGCTAGCTGCGGGAGCCCCGAACCCGGCGGGTGCCGGCGGGCCCCTCACGGCGCGGGCTGCCGCGGAGGGATCCAGCCGCCTCACGCGCGCGCGCAGTCCCAGATGTTTGAGGACGCAGCCGGACAGAGAGGTCTCGGTGACCCCAGCGAAATTCTAACAGGCTTTATTTTCGGAAAGTCCGAGGGTGCAGACAGGGGAGGAGAACAGGGGTGCAGCGCTGCTGAAAGGTGCCGGAGCCGAGGCGCCGAGCCCCAAACTCGGCTGGGAATCGGGTTTATAAGGAGGGAAGGAGTAGGCGGGCTCGGGGGTGCCCTTTAACCACTAGGAAGGGGGTACAGGGGTGATCTTTTAGTGGGGTGACTTGGGTACACAAATAGGGGAACGGGGAGGGAGTGGTCTCTAGGGAGAGATCAATGGAAAAGTGGGAAACGGAACTTTCTGGAACAAAAGTTATGTTTTACATATGATTGTTTGCTTCGTCCCAGGGTGTCCCAACTTCATAGTCTTTGGCCCTTCCCCCCACACCAACTCATCTGAGAACTTTACAGATAGGTAAGACTGCCTCTGAGAGCTACACGTTTAAGCAATTTATGTCAAGAATTAAAATACAAGTTTCACACTAACTACTTCAAATCCCACTTCATTCCATAAATCATGATTATATTCTGTTTCTGGGCAGTAATGGGTAAATGCTTATGATGCAGCTGTATTAAACTTAATTTGGAGATTAAAAAAGTGAGCAACTGACCCTACTTTTCTGGCACACATCATCTACCTATTTTATAAAAATATTAATTGTTATTGAAAGCCTTCACTGGAGTATTAACATTTTAATTAGTAGAGTTTTGGGCCTGATATTGACAACTTTGCCTTCTTCGCTAACTTCTTGCAGCAGAGGCAAGCATGTTAACCGTGGAGCTGCTCATCTGTAAGACAGAGGGAGCAGGAAAAACCCCAGTTCCTTCAGTTTGGGCAGATCCATCACAGAGGTCACCACAGTCCCTTTGACTTCACACCTTTCTTGTGCAGAGTTACGCAGTGGCACCAGGATGGACCTGCAGTCCTGTGTCCACCCCTAAACACCCACACTAAAAGTGTCCTTCAATAACCAAATTGTACAAGAGAGATGAATACATGCTTATTGCTGCAATACTCCTGTGGTGCTAATGAGTCAGCTGGAGACCACAAAATACAAAGCCCTATTTTAATGACAAATACCAGACATAAAATTTAGGCTCCTCTGGCTCTCTTTGTTTCCTGTTCTAGCTGCTAAATAAATGGCCTTATCTTCAAAAGATCAGGTTGACCTGCTGATTTGAAACCACTCCCAGCAGCAATTAACGGTGGACCCCTAGACAAGATCAAAGATGGCTCCTGTCTGCATGCAAAAAGGCCTTTTGAGGGGGCAGAAACTTAAGCAACTCTCCTGGGAAAGCACAACCTGAAATCATACTGGGCTGCTCATTTCTGTCAGCAAACAGTTTGGGCATGATCCAACACCTTTCAAGACCCCAGAGAGAACAATTACAGAGAATGCTGCCCTGGCCCTGGGGTGTCACTGACTTCAAGGTTTAGTTTAAAACAAGAGGCAGAAATTACTTGTCTTCCAGTCCTATTAATATACTAGGCTCTTTTCAATAGAGCTATCAGAGGACTTAATTTTTTTTTTTTTTCTATAAGTGCTGCAAATTCCAGATCTTCACCTTCCTTTTCTCCTATGTTTTGTAGATCCAACCCCCTCTCTGAACTCGTATCTTGGGGAAACTGCATGGCTGTGGCAGATATGAATATAGGATTTCAGTAGCATTAATGTGACTAAAGGCTTCTTAAAAGAAATTATTTTAACTGACATGCAATTTTCCCCAGTGTGCATCAATATAACTCTCCTTTAATGGGATGAATCTTCAGTTACTTGTGTTAATTCACAGTAGTGTACAGGAGCAACGGGAATGTGTAATGAAAAATCTTTTATCTTTTTGTGGCAATGTTGTTTGTTACCTTAATGACATCTTTGAATACTGGAATGAATTCCCAATAAAAACATTTAAATTTATGTAGATTCTAAACCAAATGTGTGCAATGACTGGTTTGGGACAATGCCCCAGCAAACCTTATGTCTGAATATTTGGTGAAACTGACCACTGAAGAAATAAATTACAGTTTATCTCCAGGCCAAGGGTGTCAAAGCATAAATAAACATCAATGTATACACTATGACCACTACCCACTTCTGAAGTTGCCATCAAACCGCTGAAATGTTTTAGTTTCAAGTGCTGCATTTATTTTTATTTCATGGTGTTTTTATTTATGGAATGCTATAAATATCATAGCTCTGACATTAATTTAAAAAAATACTCAAGGAATAATTTTTCCTTCAAAGTTTCTGAATTATTTCTTGTAGATACAGTCTCTGTTGAACTTTACACCTTAAGTGGACCATGAATGAAAGCATGGTCTTATGACTGTGCATGCAGTTCAGGAGGCCACTAATGAGCTAGTGTGATTGCCTCTTCTGATCATGGGAGTGTTGGACTAATACTGACATAAAAATTGTGAAAGGGGAACAGTGTAACTTCTTTTAAGACCTAGGGACACTAAACCTTTCAGAATATACAGATATTTTAGTCTGGTACTAGGAGACTTCGTCCAGTAAAAGAATGAGTTCAGACTGTGGAAAAAAAGTTGAAGTGGCTTTGGAGGTTTATTCCCATCATCTTGCTGTAGCCCTCCTTTCTAAACCCTGGAAAGATTTTTTGGCAGCAGTTGGTTCTGGACCTCAAACTTTCTTGGAACATGGATTCATTTCTCATAAACTGTAGATCTTTCTGTCCAATGTGCTGGATCAAAATTATGATCCACCTATACAGAGGGAAAATTTAAGCAGGCAGAAAATCACAGAATACTCTTTGAGTTGGAGGGGACTCACAAGGACTTTGAGTCCAGCTCTTAAGTGAATGGCTTATACCCCAGCATCATGGTCTGACCAACTAAGCTAATCTCATGATCAAATGATAAATATATTGAAAACAGAGGGGAAACAAAGAAAACAGTCTGGTCACTAGGTTTCTTTTCCAGATTTCATGTTTCTTTTGTAGTCTCAGAATCATAGAGACTTGTGTTGGAAGGAATCTAAAAGATCACCTAGTGTCAAACCTCATATGATGGATAGGGATGCCACCCACTAGATCAGGTTGCTGAGAGTCACAGATTTTACCTAATTTCCACAGGATTTATTTTTAATTAATAGGCATCTCGACCCATGAGGACAGTATTTGTGGATCATAGCCTGACTGGATTAGTGATTTCTTCTGGCATTTTGATTACAAAAGTAGAAGGAAGAACCACCTTTTCCTACTTCCTTTTCTTGAGGTATATCACCTCCAGCAATAAAGGCCTTAAAATGTAAAAAAAAAAAAAAATTAAAAATTAAAAATACTGTTACTGTTAGTAACAGTAGCTGAAAAATATGAAAACAGGATCCTTGATCCATCAGAAATATTTGGTATTTTGCCATCACAAGAGAGTAGAGAAATGAAAAATATATAGATGAATACAGTAAAAGTAAAAGTTTAAGTATTTTGGGCCAAGTAGTGACCTGAAATCTACTGGAAAGTATTAGACAACTTTTCTTATGTGCATCACTGTTAGCTCCTCCAAGAATCAGTTTAACCTATCACATTTCTTCTTTTTTCTTAGGAAGACTTCAGCTGGAAATTTGCCCTGAGAGTCAGAATTCTTGAGCTCTGTTGGACCAACAATGAAATTAATTCCATAATTGATACTTCACTAAAAATTCTTCTCCTTGCTCCTATCAAATAGGTAACAGGCACTAGACATTTCTTACAAAAAACGCTGGGATGGGTAGAGAGTATATTTGGAAGGGCAGCCAAAAATCTCAAGTTATCTAGGAGATAGAAAATTGAGTAGAGTACCTCCCAGTGTTCCTCTTAAGACATTTTGCTGGTAGTTTCTCTACTGTTGTCATTAGTCACATTTTTATATGTGCTCCCTTTTAGGTGCTATATTTCCGTCTTTCTTCCTCCACAGAAGCAAAAAGGTAAAAAAAACTTCCTGAGTGTTGCATTTCAGCTTGTCACTACTTCCTAAGGAAAGGCAGGCCCTGAAGCAAGGAGGTGAAGAGCAGATTAGAGGTAGTTTTCCTGGGGAGTGTTCGTGGAGTAAGTGATAGCTGGCAACACCTAGAGTTATTGGGAAGTCTGCATGTTTTTGAGCTTGGGTTGCTACAGCCAAAATTCAACCTTTCTAGTATGAAGCTAGTTTCAACAGCATGGTTTGGTTTTTTAAAAAATATATTTAATTCTATTTCCTTGGCAATCTCACAATGTACAGACAATCCAGATACCTAAAATTATTGAAGAGAAACTCCAGTGGTGTGATGGACATTGAGGCTGATAATTCCAGAGACATTTTGCCTAATCTTTCATCTCAGATGTGAATGGAACTGCTTAAAGAATTTATCCTTTAGCTTAATTTATATTTCTGTGAGTCAAAGTTTGTGTGAGAGACCCACAACCCATTGAATATTAGGTAAAATATTGCTCCTTTACTGCAGAAAGAAATAGACCAATTGAGAAATCAAGAGGGATTCTGGGAAACTGTTTAGGAGATGTTATTTCTGCAGATAATTTTTTATAATGATTATACTTGTTGTAATCTTTTTCTCATCACCCAGATTTTAGTGATTACAACTTTTGTTAAAATGCTGAGACTATGGCACAATATGTGAAGAGATAAGAAATCCAACATAGTTTTAAGAAGTCTCACTCTTCTAAAAGAGGAATAAAAACATGAAATATATTGAAATTTGGGATGGATTATATTTATTTTTTTTATTTGCAAGCCAGGAATCCATTTGGCAACTCTCTATGGATGGACTCTTGAAAATCTTGTATTTTTAGCTCATTGGAGATGACCATATTAGGAATAATAAAAATGGAAATATGTATTCCAAATGCAAAACAATATAACTTAAACAAGCCAAGTACAAGTAAACAGTTAGGCTGTGTGTCATTTTGCAGTGCAGTTAATGGAGAAACACTGATAATAGCATGTAATCTGAGGCAGGATCATCTTTTCTGGTATTATGAAGCATTGATATCCTTCACTCTACATACTGCACCATATTGCACCTAAACATGTCACTTTTTAATGTATTTCTTTTCGTGGGATTATGAGATGGAGGATCCTCCGCACAAAGCGATATGAGCAGTCTTTTACTGAATACCTAGAGGGATGGTGATTCAACCACCACCCTGGGCAGCCCATTCCAATGCTTAACAGTCCTTTCAGTGAAGAAATTCTTCCTGATGTCCTACCTGAACCTCCTCTGGCACAGCTTGAGGCCATGTCCTCTCATCCCCCAATCCCACTTGCCTATGGCCTCCTCTCAGGCAGTTGCAGAGGTTGATAAGATCTCCACTGAGCCTCCTTTTCTCCAGGTTAAACACATCCATCTCTCTCAGATGCTCCTCGTATGATTTTTTCTCTGCACTCTACCTCAGTTTTCTTGCCCTTTTGTGGAGAGGTCCCAGCTCTGTAATGTCTTCCTTGAACTGAGAGGCCCAGAACTGGACAAGGTGCAGGCTTACAAATCCTGAATACAGAATGCATATAAATATAAATATAAATATAAATATAAATATAAATATAAATATAAATATAAATATAAATAATATATGTGTGTGTATTGTATAGTATATATAATGAGGGTTTATATGCCAAATTCAGTAAAAAATCTATTCTGATGCTGCCTAAATTTGGAGGTGCCTAAACAATTTAAGTGGTTTCCCTTTTTTTCTGGCTCAGTCTTTAACTGTCAGGAAGAACTGTTCTTCTGAAAAGCTGAACTTAAAACTTTCAGCATGTTGCTCCAAGTACTCAAATTTGTGTCCTTTCATTATTAGAGTCTTCATGATGGAGCATCTAAATCAACATCCTTACACTGATAACATTATTTCAAACATACAATAAACTGTAGATAAACTCACAGAATATGCTCAGTTGGAAGAAGCCCACTAGGATCATCAAGTCCAACTTCTGCACAGAACACCCAAGAATCCTAGGCATTGTGGCATTGCTCATATGCTTCTGGAACTTTTTCAAGCTTGGTGTTGTGACTGGGGAATCTGTTCCAGTTCCCAGCCGTCCTGTCAAAGGCTTTTTCCTGATATACCACCTAAACCTCCCTTACTCAACGTCATGCCATTTACTTGAGTCCCGTCACTGGTCATCACAGAGGGGAGATCACAGTCTGCCCCTCCTCTTCCCCTCACAAAGAAGTTTCCCCTCCATCTCTTCCAGTATGAACAGACTGAATGACCTCAGCTGCTCCTCATATGGCTTCTCCTCCAGGCCCTTCATCATCCTTATGGACACTCTTTAATAGCTTGATATCTTTTTTTTTTTTTTTAATTACAGTGCCCAAAACTGGCCCCAGCACTTGAGGTGGGGCCAATCCCCTCCCTTGCCTGGATGGTGATGCCGGGCATGATGAACCCCAGGACATGGCTGACCCTCCTGTTTGCCACAGCACTGCTGACTCATATTCAGCTTTCTGTCAACCAACCAATATATAATAAATATATAGAGATATAAAGATATAATATCAAACTATGAATAGAAATAGAAATCTATGTAAGTAACATGAAGAGATGCAATATACAATATAATTTTTATTGTACAGTAATATAAATTCTAAATATAAATGCGAATATAAATATGAAAAATAGGGGGCTCGGAGCAGCCCAGGTGTGAGTGTGAGGATGGTGGGGGCTCGGAGCAGCCCAGGTGTGAGCTGTGAGGATGATGAGGGGCCCGCTCCTGCCGGGGCGAGGCTGTTTTAGGGGGAGGCTTTGCCTCAGCTCCCTTTAGCGTGGAGCTGCTGAGTGGAGGGGTTTGTGGGGCGCTCCCGGCGCTGTCTCATGGAGGGACTGCGGGAGCTTCTCACAGGGTCGGGGGGAACGCCTGGATCCGCGCTTGGATACGTGGAGCATCGCTTAAAGGAGGCGCCGAGGGACGAATCTTTGTGCCGGGGAGCAGCGGCTGAACAGGTGAGCCCGTGTGGGTTTGGAGCGGGGAATTTTCTCCTTCCCCTTTGCAATTTCACTCGCCAGTCCCTCCCCGGATCCCCAGGAACAAAAATGGGGCTTATGAGCACAAAAGGAATTAAGGAGAAGGAAGCAGCTACTCTTCTTTTATTATCTGAGTTTGAGCTGAGGGGATCCCTCTTCACTTGGGGTTTTAAGGGTGTTGATTGCAGGAAAAGCTGCCTTTTCCAGGCTGTTACGGGTATACCGGGGGTGACAGGGAATCCCTGCGTTCTATTTTAAGGGGAATGGGAAAAGTATTCTTGTGGTATTATGGGTTGGATTTGAAGGCAGCCACCCCATTTTCATCACCCTCGGGTTTAAATGGAGGGGGCAGCCCTGGTGTCCCTCCTTTTCAAGGGTTTGAATGGAGGTCGAAATCGCCCTTTCCCATCAGTCGAAGGCTTTCATTTGAGGAGCGCCCCTTCTTTTCTGCTCTCGTAGGGGACGAAACTGAAGGGGAGAAGGCATTTCTTTGCCCTTGTTGAAGTGAGGTGAGCCCCGCCGGCGGCGTCAGTTTCGGGGTTCGGCTGCGGGAAGCCGCAGCTCTGGCAGCGTTTGCAGGGCTGCAATGGGGCTGTGCCGCTGCATCGGAGGGCGCTGCTCGTGCCCGCGGCCCGGCCCGGAACGTTCCCGCTCGGGAGCGCTGCTGGCACGGCCCGGGCAGCTGCCGGGGCGCACGGGGGATTTGGCGCGGCCGGCCCGGCCGAGCGCGGCAGTGGCGGAGCCGTGCGGAGCCGAGGGGAGCCGTGCCGGGCCGGCCGAGGGCGGCAGAGGCGGCGCGGGCGCTGCTGCGCCGGCCCGGGCGGTGCCGGCCGCTCCGTCCGCTCCGGGCGCGGGCTCGGGCGCCGCCGGTAGCCCCGGGCCCGGTGCCGGCCCCGGCGGGCAGGGGCAGCGGGCGGGGCTCTCCGGCGTGCAATGGTTTTTACGGGTCGTAGCGTGAAGCAGCGGTTCGCATTTTAATTCTGTTTTGGCGGCTTTTATTAGCGTGAGTGTGTAGTGTTTGTTTTGGGGGGCTTGAGCCGTGTCGTTCATACCAGCGGGTTTTAAGTCTTGATAATTGCCTGTGTGTTTATCGTCTTCCAGGGCTTTTATTTATTTGATTTGTTTGATTGTAGTGTATGTTTTATGGTTACGGGTAATTTGGGAGACATTGTTTATGGTTACGTTTGTCTTTAGGCTTTGTGTTTGTTTCTAGGTGGTATTTTTATTTTGATAGCTTGAGGCACTATTGGTTTATTCAGTTGGGAGTAATTTTTTTGTTGTAAATTTAAGTTTATTTGGTTTTGGTTTTGGTGGGTTTTTTTTTTTTTTTTTTGTTTTTGTTGTTGGGGTTTTTTTTTTTGTCCTTTGATGTATTTGATTGCAGTTTATTAGTTTAATTTTTGGGAACGTGGGTATTTATATGGTGGGTCTCTTTAAATAGTTTTTTTATTTGGGTAGGAATTTTCTTAGTTTTTAGTGGTTAAGATTTTTTTCCACTTCGTTAATTAGTTCGGTTTTTAAAATTATTTCTACGGAGTATTGGTTCTTCTTTGAGTTAGTGTAGAGGTTGTGTTTTAGTTGTTTTTTTTAAATAATGTTCAGGGTCAGTGGAACTCTTTGGAGTTTAGTAAATTGGTTTGATTTTTTTTCTAAGTAGTTTTTGTGATTTGCTGTGCGTGTTTCTATAGGGTTTTCTTTTATTTTGGTTCCATTTTTCTGATGTGATTAGGACTTATGGAAAAGAGCATTGTGTGGTTTTTTAGCTTGATGTTTTTGAAGATATTGGTGGCAATTCGATGCTGTTTGTTTCGTCATTTTATTTAGGAATTGGACTTTAAATGTAAAATTATAACTATAATTAAACAAAACAAAGATATGTATAGAAATCGGAATAAAAACTTAAAATTGAATAGAGACCAAATACATATATAAAAAATCCATGTAGTGTAAATCATTATATATTACACTAGGATATAGTATTTTTAAATACAGGGTAGGGTATTATATTTGTTTATAGATATACAAAAATAGAGATTATAAATAGAAACGAAACCACAATCAAAATATAAAGACAGAAATGTATGACAAATATATGCAGACATATATAGAAATAGAAAATATTCATAATTATAGAAAAATAAAAATTGATGTATTAATCATTGAATACTATATATACAGTATTACTTGTATTAATCATTGTATCAATTTTTATCCAGGAGGAATTTTACCCCCAGATTTTGGGGTATTTTTTTGCCGTACCTGTGCAGGTGGGGGGACGAGCGGGACCTCCCCCTGAGCGTGGTCGAGGTCAGGGTGGGGATGGGGGCCGACAGGCTGGAGCTGGACGGGGCTGCAAAAATCGGGCTTTGAACCAAAATTCCACTGTTTTGACCCAAAACTTCATTTTCTAAACCCAAAATTTGAGGGCATTTTTTTTACCCTTTTTTATGTTTTCTTTCCCCCCCTCCAAAATTTTTTATTTTCTGCCAAAATTCGGCTTTTTTGCCCACTAAAATTGGATTTTTTTTCCACAATATTCAGATTTTTCCCCCAAAAAATTTCAGACTTTCCCCCCTCCCCCAGTTTCCTTTTTCCTGCCCAAAACTTTTCCCCTGTATTTCAGATTTTTGCCCCACAAAATTGGATTTTCTTTCACCCAAAATTTTTTTCACCTGGATTTTTTTTCCCCAACTTTAGAGTTTTGTCCCCTAAAATTCAGATTTTCCCCCTCCAACCTCCACTAAAATTCAGATTTTTCCCCCCAAATTCAGGATTTCCCCCCCAAATTCCCATTTTTGCCCCCAGTAAATTCCGGACTTTCCCAAATTCCTGCATTTCCCCCCCCGAATCCGGCTCTCACTGAGGCTCCGGGGTCTCTTGGGCGGGGGGGGCCCCGGGGGGCTCTGGGGGCGGCTGCGGAGGGGCCCCGGGGGGCTCTGGGGGCGGCTGCGGAGGCGGCTGCGGAGGGGCCCCGGGCGGCGCTGAGGGCGGCTGCGGAGGCGGCTGCGGAGGGGCCCCGGGGGCCTCTGGGAGCGGCTCTGGGGGGGCCCCGGGCGGCTCTGGGGGCGGCTCTGGGGGGGGGTCCCAGGGGGCTCTGGGGGCGGCTCCGGGGGCGGCTCCGGGGGCGGCTCTGGGGGCGGCTCTGGGGGGGCCCCGGGCGGCTCTGGGGGCGGCTCTGGGGGGGGGTCCCAGGGGGCTCTGGGGGCGGCTCCGGGGGCGGCTCCGGGGGCGGCTCTGGGGGCGGCTCCGGGGGGGCCCCGGGCGGCTCTGGGGGCGGCTCTGGGGGGGGGTCCCAGGGGGCTCTGGGGGCGGCTCCGGGGGCGGCTCCGGGGGCGGCTCTGGGGGCGGCTCCGGGGGGGCCCCGGGCGGCTCTGGGGGCGGCTCTGGGGGGGGGTCCCAGGGGGCTCTGGGGGCGGCTCCGGGGGCGGCTCCGGGGGCGGCTCTGGGGGCGGCTCCGGGGGCGGCTCTGGGGGCGGGTCAGGGAGCGGCGGTAGCAGAGCAGGGGAGCCGCAAAATCGCCCAAATCCGCCCCAAACTCCGAGCCCAGGCGTCGCCTCTGGCACGTCCGCTCCAGCAGCGCCAGCCTGGGGCAGAAAATAACAAAAATTCCAATTATTGACCCAAAAATTCCAATTGCTGACCCAAAAATTCCAATTATTGACCCTAAATCAGCCCAAAAACCACCCTAAAATTCCAAATATTGGCCCAAAAATCAGCCTGAAAATTCCAAGTAACGACCCCAAAATGAGCCCAAAATTCCAAATATTGACCCCAAAATCAGCCCAGAAAACGAACCTGAAATTCAAAATACCCACCCAAAAACCACCCCACAATCCCAAATAATGGCCCAAAAATCCCAAATAATGACCGCAAAATCAACCCAAAATCAACCCCTAAATTCCAAATATTGACCCCAAAATCAGCCCAAAACCTTCAAATATCAGCCCAAAAAGGACTCCAAAATTCCAAATGTCTATAACAAAATCAGCTCCAAAACCACCCCAAAATACAAAATACTGGCCCAAAAATCAGCCCAAAAATTCCAAGTAACGACCCCAAAATCAGCCCAAAAACGACCCCAAATTACCTAGGAACTAAGATTACCTAGGAACTAAATTCTTCCACCTTCAAAAAAACCCCACGATTTTATGCTCCTTGCAGCTCTTTATATGTTTTTCCTATCTTACTTTAGAATATGGAAGATATGGCACTTTTTTTGAGATATTCAGAGAAGTCTACAATGATAGCTATAGATAAATTTATTTATTTTATATATATTACCTTCCCATAAGACTGAAGATAGGGTGTTGAATTTTAATAGCCAAATAGCTCTCTCTCTGTATGAACCATGTGTTTGCCCATAAGAGGCAACAATTTTAAGTGCTGTGAGCTAGGCCTTGAGTCCAGGTCCTCAAGCTATTTAGGCACACTCAGGTCCCAGTGTCCTTTGGGGAGAGCTGCACTACAAATGCTTCCTCTAACGTATGCTCTAGATTTTTTTCTTGCAAGGTATGAACATGCACTGATCAAATGCTGTGTGACAGAATTGATATTACTTAAGTACAGGCAAAAAAGCAATAGCCTCTAATGTCTGAATGAACACCTTCCCCTCCCTGAGTTTATTCAGTCTGAGTCTCCTATGTAAATGTTGATTGCTTTCATTACATGTTTTTCTATTCCAAGTCAGCATCTTGAAATCAATCATTAAGCTCTTAACACAGTTTGTTCTGTCTATGCTTAAGTAGGATCATGTATGATTTACTAAGCATGAACAGTGGTTTCAATGAGAAAGGTTTCTATGGCAAAAAAAAGGAAAGGTGAAGTAAATGGGCAAACAGTTATACTTTGGCCTTTAAAGTCTCATTTTTCCTCCATGTGCAAATTCTTAGATGATGCAATGTATATTGCATTTAAACCTTTGAACACCAACTCCATCAGCAATTCTGATTTATGATGGAAAGCTTTGTCCTGAACTGCTATTGTCAGACTACTGTGGCAAAATGATCCTGTAAGAGACAGAAAGGTTCTGTACAGGTTCTGTAATGTGTGTGACTCCAACTTCCTTGTGAGGGGAAGAGTATGGGCAGCCACTGATCTCTTCTCTGTAGTAATGAATGAGAGAACCCAAGAGAATGGCCTGAAATTGTGTCGAGGGAAGTGTAGATTGGACAATAAAAAAAGGTTTTTCACCCAGAGGAACAGACTCCCCAAAATGCTCACAAAACCAAGACTGAAAGAGTTCAAGAAGCATTTGGACATCACTCTGGGGCACATATTGTGATTCTTGGGGTGTCCAGTGCAGGTCCAGGAGATGGACTCAATCATCCTTGGGGGTTCCTCCAACTGAGCTTATTCTGTGGTGTGATTTATTGGATCTGGAGAAGCTTGGAAAAACAAAATGTCCAGAAGAAGCATCTAGAAAAGCTCTATCTCCTGTTAGGGATGGGAGAGTCCTGAATTCTTTGTTCACTCTGATTTCCATGTGAAGTCCATCTCCACTTAAGACAACAGGGACAGGTGGAGACGGCCTCCTTCCAACATGTACTTTAAATAAGCATTTGTTTTATTCTATCGGTGACAGTTACAACAGTGTTTTAGTCATGTATTTCCCATTTCTTTAACAGAAAATGTTCACATGAAAGAAAGAAACTGGCAGATCAGTGTGTCAGTATTTGATTATTCACCTATGCTCATTCAGGTTACTGAGTCAAGTCTTCACAGCATTTTTAAGGGTTTGATTGTCAGTTACGCAACCATCAGTTTGCAAGCCTTAGATAAATTTGTGTTATGAATTTGTAATCCTGTAAAAAATCAGATATGCACATACGTTTGTGTTGTAGGGCATAAATGTAATTTCTTCCCCTCCCCAGCAGTTCTTTTTGCCATCTTTCCAATTTTAATTGATATCACGGAAATCAAAGAAAGACCACAGTGAATCAGCAGTGTTGACAATGTGCCAAGGTGTTTAGAAAATAGGCCTAGCTGGGGAAGAAGAGCATGTCAAAATACATTTGGAACATATTGGAATATGTTATGAAATATAATGTGTTTACCTTTTTGAATGACGGTGTTGGGTAGTGCTGGCGATGCTTACGAGGAGGAGGGAGTGGGTGATGGAGCCCTAGAATGGACCACATTCTTCTTTTTTTTATGCAAGATACAGTATCTTGCATACAAAATACTCAGAGAAGGAATATGACACAATATGACAAATCACTTCTCTAATTCATTGGACTTGTCAAACAAATTAACTTCTCTGGTGGTAACAGTGGTGGAAACGATCAAAATACTGGTAGCTTCCTAAGTTCTGCTATCACATAGTTTAACCAGGCTTAGGCAAGTTTAGATATCTGAGCGCAAAAAATACTGGAAGATAGTAACATCTATTATGAAGCAAAACACACGATGATCCTGTATCTGGTAGCAGTGAACTAAGACATTTAGTGTGGTGAGCAAAAAGACATCTTAGGCACATACTTACACATCTGAATGAGAGGCAAAGGAAGCCCCTGTCATGGGTTGGCTATATGATGCTCATATCCCCAATCATCTGTTCTGTTTATGCTGGATAATAAGCTTTGAACCTTTAATACTTGTTCTGAGAGCAAAGTGGGGAGAGATGCAGCAGTTTGTTTTCAGACACTGCACTCACTCCTCCACATTCCTGCTCCTGGACTGTGTTATCTGTGAATGGACAGACAAGCAGTGTCGCAGACATCTTTTTATGAAAATCCTTTCCTTAGGATTTTTTCCTCGTGAGAAGCTGAGAGGCCTCAGACAAAACGTAAACAATGATTGTCTGCTGCTGTGGAATGCAACAGGTGCATCTGTGATTAGTCTCATGTGGATGTTTGGAATTAATGGCCAATCACAGCACAGCTGGCTTGGACAGTCTGGGACAGCTGCCTTTGTTATTCATTCTTTTCTATTCTTAGCCTAGCCTTCTGATGAGAACTTTTTCTTCCATTCTTTTAGTATAGTTTTAATGTAATATATACAATAAAATAATAAATCAAGACTTCTGAAATATGGAGTCAACATTCTCATCTCTTCTCTCATTCGAAAACCCCTGTGAACACCATCACAAAGCAGGACAGAGCTCTCCTTTGCTTTCAGTTAGTTTTAGCTAGCTGAGGTGAAGTTCCCTGGACTGTGGTTTTTTTCTTTTTCTTTGGACCTGTTTAAACCTTATCTGAACTGAACACCCAGAAGAGCACCAGCAGCTCACACCTGTGACCCACTGGGCTAGGCCTGGGCCGCAACATTTCCAGCACCACAGGGACTAATATGAGACTCAGTGAGCTGAGCTACACTCCACGGAGGGGACTTTCTGAGTTTGTCACTTCTTTTGGAGCGGTAAATGGTTTTATTGCTTAATATTGTTTAATAAACAGTTTTTTCCACTTCTCTCCAAGGAGATATTTTTCCTGAACTGGTTGGGGGAGAGGCCAACGCAATCTGCTTTCTAGAGGAACCTCTTCGGGAGTTCTGTCCCAAATTTGCTGTGAACCAGATCAAATACATTATTGGTGCCCAATGTGCAGCCTACCAATAACCACCTGACCTGCTGGTAACTTGTGGAGGGAGCTGCAGCTGGGTTGTATCAGGATTCATGTTTGGTCTTTGGTTTTCTCTGTGTTCAATTCCAACAGCCACTCTGCACAGGCTACAGGGGTCTCTGGTCTCAGCCACACTGTGGGGAGGGGACTTGATGGCAAGATCTGATGGCTGCTCCAGCCAGGGCTCCGCAGCCCCCCCTTCCTTCCTGCCTGGCAGCTGCTGCAGCAGGCGGGCTTCCCACAAGGGGGCTGGCCCCGCAGCTCTTGCGAGGCTCTCTTGCCTGGCAGCCAGTGGAGGGGCCGGCAGGTGCCCCAGGGGGAGAAAGGGGGCCCGCTCCCCCCAGCAGGGCCGCCTGGCCCAGCCTCACCGAAACAGGGCCGGTGGAGGCCAGCGGGTGGCCCAGGGTGAGGAAGGGGCGCGGCCCGGGGCAGGGCTGCCCATCCTGGCCCGGCCGAGATAGGGGCTGGAGCCGGGGCCTGTCACCTCTTTGCCGACCGGAAAAGGAAGGGAAAGTTCCCGGGTTTCTCTCATCTCTAACATGTGTCTTTCACAGAGGTGTGTCCAGCTTTTGAGTGGTTCAATAGACTGGCAATTACACAAAAAGCTTTTTACCGTACTTCCCTAAATTTCCTCCCATTCCAAAACTCGACACTCCCCCACTCCACCACTCTCCCACCTCCCTGCCACCCCCCAACACCCCAAAACCCAACAAACAAACAAAGGAAACAAACATACTGAAATACTTCACGTAGGAATGCCATTACAATTTTTGCTCCACTAGTAAGGTGTCACTAAAAGCACCTGAGACATTACAGCTGTAAAGGATTTTGCTTGATTTTAGGACTACTCCTTTGACGTGAACCACTTGTCATATTTTTTTCCCTCCTACATCAATATTTGATGCTTACCATCAGAGAAAGAAGAGAAGAAAATAGTTCATAAAAATCTTTGTGCTTTAGGCTGTCATTAAATAACCCTCAATGTCAGCCATTTTATAATCCAGTTAGCCTTTTCCTACTTTGAATAAGCATTAAAAACCTCTGTTACACTTTGTGGTATTTTCTTCAATTTTCCTGCAGTTTCCTTCATTGGCATAATTTGACTAGACTGAAACTGGTTTTAAGAGCTCTTAACCTTTTAATAATCTTTTGTCTCCTTATTGTCCTCTGTCCCTAATTCATCATCTGTCATACTTTGTAATCTGATCCACTATTTGGAGAGAGGAGCACACTGGAAATCATACACTGGTTAAAAATAGATCTGCTAAATAAAACCCATTATTTCTGTAAACATCTAATACCTAATATTACTTAGCTTTCTCTCTCTGTGTCACAGCTGTATTACCCCCATTGCATTCTTTTCCTTGTTCTATATATAGGTAATGGGAATTATTATATATTAAAATATTTGGTCATTTATATCAGTTTCATCTATTTTTTACATTATTTACACTTGCATCTTGATACATAGATTTCTAATAAGGTGTTGTGGGATTTGGCCAGACGTAAGAGATCAGTCATAAAAAGTATGCCCATTTCTGAACTTCAAAAACATACAGATCTGCTAAATACTGCTTTATTGCACACTGCTATGACCTCAGAAGTCATACTTGAATGTCACCAGCTTCTGTTATCCAAGCTGAGAACACAGAAGCTGAATTTCATTCTTGCAGTATCAGACATGAAATATACCAACTGTTGTTTTTCTGAGAAGAAAAATTGAGCAAATGCCTTCTTGCAGACTTAAATACAAATTTCTTTGTGAACAATGAAAGCAAAAGATATTGTTTTGATCCAAGGAACAGACCAAGACAGGGATGAAAATGTGGCTCTGATACAGGTGATGGAGAAAGAGAAGAGTGAACCTATTTTCAACACTAGAATATGGGAAGTACCACAATATTTTGTGCTGCCCTTTTTAGAGTCCCAAGTTTATTTAATTGAATTTATTTCATTAAATTTAAATTTGGGCACAAGCAACCAAAATCTGGGACTAATAGGAGTAATGCAGGAATTATTTGTTCTGGTCTCCACAGCCAGCCCTCTCTGTCTCTGACAAACCACTCAGGGCATTTAAATACTGGAGTACAAATAGCCAAAATAAGTAATGATATAATTATTTTACACAAATTAAAATGTTGCTTTCCCCCTTAGAGCAACCTGAAAATAGGACGATTCATTGGTTAAATTTTAATGGAACAATCAAAGAGCACTTACTTCCCCAGCATGGGATACCCTCAGTGGGCATTTACAGGGTTAGGAATGCTTTGTGTCTGCTCTGACCTGATTGGTGTAAAGTCCCTTGATGGTATGCTGTGTTTGTTAAATTGGCAACAGCCTGTACTTGGATAAACCTTATTAGCCAAAAATAATAGACAGTTTGGTTGCCAGTTTTAATGCTCATGTGTTGTAATCAGCAGGGTTGGTTTTTCTTTTTCCTTTTTATGTCAGTGTTTTGGAGGTTAATCTCTGTTATCATCATCTTAAACTTGCTCTTATTCTTATCAGTTATATTTAGTGGCAGATTGCAAGCTTTACTCATTATCTTGTTAAATCAGTAGGTGAAAGCCTTTCAAGGCATTTCTTTTTAAACTTTATTAATGTTAATATGCCAGATGGGACAAATTAAAATGGTTCTGTTTTTCATGCTGCCACTACCCACAATTTTACCACATTGTTTGCTGTTTAAGGGAGGATATGAAAATGATAGGTACAGAGCTTCTGTAATAAAAGTCCAGAACATGGTGGTAAAACCTATCTGGAAGAGTGTTTTGGGTTTTTTTTTCAATTAAATTAATGCATTAAAAAATGTCAGTTCTGTGTATGCAGCTGATTTGATCTTATTATAGCTGAGTTCAAGGCTGTCTTGATCAGAACAGTGTGGCAGTATACTTTTTCTTTACTCATATTGGGGGTCAAAAGAAGGCTTCAACACTTTTATCATCCCCTGTTATTGGTGCTAGTCCCCTCGTCATGTCTGTGGCATTATGCGCAGATGCCAGTAGTCCCATAGACCACACAGACAATGAACATTTCCACGGTCGCCTGGGTTGGGTCTCTAAGAAACACCTGTAAAACTGCCTTTGGAAGTCATCAGTGTATTGTTCAATGCTCCTTAACAGGTAGCCTCATATAATTTTGTTGATTCGTAAGGCACTTTGGGGATAAAACTCTTTGTTGTGTGGCTTTGCTTAGTACACAACCACTGATGAAAGTAGTGGTTTTACTAACAGCAACAGTTAAACAATAAAAACAAAATCAAGTAATTGTTAGGCAGATATCTCCTTTTTTCAGTCCTGCTGAAATGTTGTCATGGGACAAATGGCTCCCTTTTCTGATTTTAGTGAGATTCAGCTTTTATAACCAGGGATCCTTTATCCCAACATCAGAATGGCAGAGTCTGTATATTTGTGCTTTCTCCTATTATGATTTGTTGAATTCTTTTTATGATGCAAATGTCCAGGAGCCCAGTGGGGCTTCCTTAATTTGCATGGAGAGCCCAAGAATTTCTTTACACACTCCAGTAGTAATATCTGCTATTAAACAAGAAAATCAGACCCAGATATTGTCAAATCTTATGTTACAGCTATTTGGATATCCCCTGTCAATAGTCCATGATATTTCCTGCACATTTCACTTAGAGATGGCTAAGTTGAGAAGACAACATATTAAATGAATGTAGTCAATATCTGTAAAGAAAAGAGCCCTTTCTATGAGGGAAGAGTGGAGAGTGTCTAGGAAATAGCCTTTTGTCTAATTTTATCATAAATCTAATTCTAATATTAAAACCAACTCAGTTTCTTTACCTCTCAATACCAGCTAGAAGGATTTTAGTATTTTCTACTTCAGGCCACATACTGAATCTGATGTGCAAGAAAATAACTTAGAATGAATATTATAGAAAATTAAACTAGTACTGAAATACACTTAGCTATTAGAATTCAAATAGGCAATGTTAGGATTTGCCCATTTAAAATGAATCCACATATTATAAATTGCTGTAAACAATTTGTATATTTACAACAAAATGTAGTGTTGTTTAATTTGCGTTGTGGCGATTTCAAGGCTGTTTTTCCCTATAGTCTTCTTTGTGAGCAACGGTAGGAAAAAAACCCTCGAAACTGCTACACCTGTTATCATTGTAGATCAATGATGTGCATATAAATGCCTATGCCTATATGATATATAAATATGTGTGTGTGTGTTTATGTGCATGTGTGCATATGTAATTATATCTATTGTGTCTAGTTATGTGCATCTTCTTCCTTTTGTATGGTAAGGATTTTGACTAAACATAGGGTGCAAATCAAGGCTGAAGGAAACCACAAATATAACAGGATGACTAGAGTTTTAAACAGGAGAGATGGTGCAAGATTCTGTGCAAGACTTGTGCTTGCCACATGCTTCAGGACTGCAGATGGAAGCATGAAAAGCAGACTAGAAAAGCAAAAAGTCCGATCTTAAAAAAGGCCTGCCATACCTTCCTGCACTCCATTAACCACAGGACATTGTGGCTTTCCCTGTCTAGCATGTTCTTAATGGAAAAAGGAGTGCAAAAGGGGAAATAGCATCCATCTCAGGAATCATTTCAGATTCTGTACCGTTAATGGATAAGTGAACACTGTATTAGAACTGCTCTGAATGAAACAAAAATTTATTTCTTTAATATTTCCCCCAAAACCTTTTCCTCAAAATGTTCCATTAATTTTCAGGAGAAGGTTTCCTTCTTAATTTCTTTCTACTTTTTTTTTATTCCATATTAATTTGTTTCCATTAGAAATAGGAGGAGAGCTAGTAAAGCATTACAATTGGTGGAGCAAGCTACAAAGGTTTATAAATACTAACAATTGTACTGTCAAGTTTTAAAGCTGAAATACCCAGATTGGACAAAAACACTAGGGTGATGGGAGAAATGCAGGCATGTGTTTTCAATAACCCAGCCCAAAAAGTTGCTATAAATGCATGTGTCAAAGGCAAGGGGATTCACTTTCCTAGTGAACAGGGATCAATTCCTCTCCAAAGGCCATAAAAAGACTGGCTGTTCTGGACATACTGCCCAGGTCTGGTTTCGTGCAGCCATGAATGGTGTACTACTCAACAGGAATCACTGCCATTAACAAATCCTCATTTGTTAATCACCACAGATTCTTACTGACTTTAGTAAGGTTGTGTAACCCACCAAAACGAGAAAAAAAACCTGTAGAACTGTGTGCAGTGTCTCATACGTGAGCAACACATGGTGCCTAAAGGATTTTATCAGACTGTTTTCCATCTTAATGTAGAACTGCTGGGGTGAAAAATCCTGGATATATTGCAGTGAATAGATATTTTAATACTTACAGTAGTGGGAATAGGCTTTGTTCAAAAATTGTTTAATAAACGTCAATGAAAGGGTGAGCACAGAAAATATTACAGTTGAGGGGTCAGGAAAACAGTCTGCTTTCTCCATTTGGCTTCCCTAGATTTGTCTTCACTGGTGTTTGACAAAGAAATAAGCATAATAATGTAAGAGAATAGTATATTCAACCCCCAAAAGTTTAATTAATAGGCTTTCAGGGTCAGGTTTTGCATAAAAGCCTCAGCTGCCTTAGTACAATCTAGTAAAGCAGAATTTGTTTTTTTCTCAATGTTCCAACCAAATAAAATTTTTACTGAAATGTAGGTCCACTTATGGTTGTGCTAAAGCATTTAATTTTTTAATGTGAAAATTTGGTGCTTGAAACAGATTGGGCTAATATTTGTCTAAGTATTCAGAGACACATAGATGGATAAATTATATAGAAAATTATTTTTAGACAGACACAGAAATCCTTTTAAAGATGCCAAGAACTCATTACTGGCTTTCCATTTTCATAGATGAAGAAAGAGGCACAACAGTCGCATGTAGTTAAGATGGATAGTAAAATCACAAATATAATTTGAGTATGCTAGATAATAATGTCTAGATCACTTCCCAGACCACATAAAATATTAGCAGAAATAGCCACTATCTATTTTTATGTGTTATTGTAGTGACTGATTATCAGTTATGACACTTTATTTATTGTAAAAAAATATTATTACCTAATATTTCTATTAGAATAGAAATAGATTCTGGTTTCAGAAACACGGCATCTGTTCATGCCTAATGGGATTGACATTTAAAAAGACTATCAATCATTTTTGGTACTTGTGAAGGGATCACCTCAACGCCTCAGTTGAGATATCTGTTGGGTGAGTCCATGAAAGTAAACACGATTACCCTTGGTCAGCACAAATATCAGGATCAGATTCTTGGAGGAAGACATTACTTGGTAGCTGGGTTATATATGGAGGACATCACATTGAGTGCTTGATTGAGACAGCTAGACTCGACCCAGGTCCTCTCAAAGACAAACAGCTGGGTTAGTGTTGTGTTTTGCCACAAGTGGTTGGTCACACTAGTGAATGAATTTCCACAACAAACTGGATCCTTTGTATAAGTGTGTGTAATTCTTTCCGTAGGCATACCAACTGTCAAGTCATGTGCACATCAGGAAGTAATTTTTTTCTGAGATTTCCAAACGACTATCAGTTTTTTTCTGAGATTTCCAGACTATCAACCAGATTTCCAAACAACTATCAGTTTTTTCTGAGATTTCTGAGACTATTTGGAAGGCAGGAATGTTCAAATATGGAAAACAAAACTCAACAGCAGTCAAAACCATTAACTGTTTAGACAAAATGAAATCTTATTCACTTTGTGACACTATTATCTCATTAATACTAGTTCCACAAAGTAAAATATGCACATGGGGGAAAAAAAAGTTAGAATCTAACAGTATCTACAGGTTAGGTAGCATCTAAATATTTTGTGTGAATTCCTATGGACAAACTAAATACTCATAGTAAGCAATGCAACATATTCATTTGGCTCCAGTTGCGACTTGTCACAAGGAAAGTGGGGAAAATGATTCTCTGCTCTCTCCTCTTCCACCTCTCTCAAAGAGACACCACATACATCTCCACTGAAAACAAAACCTCCTTTGGTCCCATTGAATTTGGTGCTTGTGCTCCTTGAAGCAGAGAAAATACTTAGCAAAAAAGACAAGATCTTCAATTTTAATGTACTTTAACACAGACCTCGAGGTGTAAAATGTTAATTTATGGCTAATTCCACTAGGCATTCCCCAATACCATGACACTGTTCCAGGAGCCAAGACTGGCATCACTTTATTGGGAATGTCCACAGAAGACATCTACAAAGATTAATTCTCAAGATGGCTGAAGCCTGCTGGAGATAGGACACTTGTTTCATATTGTTTCTGGTTAAGCACAGAAATGATAGCTTTCCCTCACTGCTGACAACAACAGGAATGAGGACTGTAGAAAAGCAGCCAGGGACACATAGTCTGCTAACTTTTTTAGGGCCAGTTGAGATGGATATGATACAAAAGTGGCAGGGCAAGAGCTCTTCAGCGGATAGAATCTTGTGCTATTCAGTCTCATGGAATATATATAAAAAAAGATAGACCCATTTCTGTTGTTTCAGCTTTAATAACCTTTTCTTGCTTTAGGTTGAATTCTGTTTTCTTTTAAACTGGGAAAATCTGAAGTGACTGCATCAAACTAAAATAAAGAACAGACATGTAAAATGCAGGTGAATTTAGAAGCAGGCCCAGTCCATTAAGAAGCACCAAGATTATAAAGAGTAGCTCAAGAAATTAAAGCAAAGTAGCAATCACTGCTCATGACCAGTTCATGAGGAAATAAACCAAGTATTTCACAATGTTTTGCACAATGGAGGTGTTAAAATACAGCTTTCAGAGAAAGAGTTTTAAAAATCCTTTTAAAATGCTTACAAAGCCAATGCTTCTAAAACTGTCTCCTTCACCCTGCCCTAAAGCTTTTGGTGGATTCTACTCTCAGATGGAACGCTGCTCTACCTTCTACTCCAGCAGCTAATCTGGGAGTGTTACCTTGTAACAACTACAAGGTGACCAAGTTGATTTGCAGGTCTTTGTGTTGCCATTTATGCTACAGTAATACTTGGGAAACCTTTGCCATCCAAATAAAGCAAATGTTCTCCAAAGTAATTCCCTTTTTAAGATGAATACCAGGATCACAGATACATATTATCAGCTGTCTGGCAAAGAATTATTGCCTGATTTACTTGAGAGAAGTGTGCTTGTTTGTCTTCTGGGACCAAGTACCTGGAAGACATTAAAGCCAGTGCTTTACAGAGGATATGTGAAACAGTGGAAAAGCTAGGTCAAATAACAGGTCAAATGTTACGTCAGATTACTGTGTTGCTTAAAATGAGTTAACAGGTCATGCTTTGCACCAAAGACTCAGCCTAAATGAATTATTTAGCCACCTATGTGGCTTTTATCAGAAAGCAGTTCAGATAAAAGTAATCCTTACTTTGTTCCGTACTGAACAGTAGCAGTGTTGGGGAAGTATAATTTTGGAGGCTCCACAGCAGAACAGGAATTTTATCTGTAGCTGTTGGTGCTTTACAAAGAAGTTCAAGAATATAGTGCATCCAGGGCCACCCTCAAAAGATAGAAAAGCACTAGATTACTTTAGTAATTGAAAATATTATTTGTTGAAAGATATAAGAGAACTAAGGGTAGGTACCATGTTTGATTGTCTCCTACTTCTTCTAATAGAACCCTAATATATAAATGATCTTTATAAACAGGGGACTTAAGTGCAATTTCCATAATTAAAATGAAAAGGAAGTAATTTTTTGAGATTATAAAGAAATATACTATAGAATTTATATAGCAATAGATCTTTGGACATAAGAGGGAAGGGGAGACAGGATTAGCCATGAAAATATTTTGATTAATGAAACAATAACTGGGAAAATGAATTTTCTTCCCCTCCTACTCTGCATATTGAGTTTACAGCCTATGTAATTTTTCCATGCATTTCCTTTCTTCCTAATACCGTTGTTACCTTACTCAGTTTAGAGATGAGGTGAAGAGCTAAAAAGCTTGGGACACTGAAATATCTCACATCCAACCTTTTAAATATCAGTTAAATATTATTTTTATATGTAATGTATATTTAAATCAAATTTAATGAATACTCTTTAAAAATGCGTAGAACTTTCTGTGTAGTATTGTAAATTCAAAAATTAAAGCCAGACTACACTGAGAGTATCACTTAATTTTTTAAATATTCTTTCTTCTTGACTGTTAACCAATGGACCTGTGTATAAGTAACCCTTTTCCTCAGTGTTTATCTAGAGGAGCTCACAATGCCCCAAAGATTGCTATTCCTACAACTTAATCAATCCTGCTTTATGACAAAGCTTAGTGAACAAACAAATCCCAAGGAATATTACTAGGAAGCACCTTTTACACTCGTTTACCTGGGTAAAATGATGGCAAAATGAAACAAAAATTCTACAGAATTAGAATAGTCATACTTTAAACTTAATTTCCGTGACTCAGAATAAAATTTTCTGGTGTGAAATTCATTGTAGAAACACATTCTTAGCAACCCAGTAATAAAATAGTTGTGATACTATAATTTTACAGGGTCTAATCTCCTAATCATTAATTGTTTAACAATGCCTGTACAATACCTAGATTTGTGTTAATACTTTGCCTGCCAGTGTATAAGCACTGAAGTCCTTGAACTTAAACTAATCAGGAAGGCAGAGTAAGTATAGGATGTAAATAATTTATAATAAATATCACAGCTTTTTTCAATGGTGCTACTTTTAGTTGCATTTCTTGAAGGTAGGTGAGGAACAGCTTTTTGATCGACTCCTGTAGAGCCCCAGAGTAACAACCTGCATCCTCCCTAAAACCTCTGACACTGTAGGTCAGAAGGAAAACAAGTTTGGTCAGAATATGATAGTTATTCATGCACAGAAATTGGATGACTAGAAAGCCACTCACCACTCTTTGGGTAGATGTGCAAGGGGAACAAACACTGTAAAAGTCATCCAAATAATCCCAGAAGAGGACAAGACTGGCATGTGTTCTGGGAGAGAAACCTCAGTCACTCTGCTGGATGATCCAGACCTTTTTTGCTGTTTCTCCCTGGACCACTGAGTCACCTTCCAATGAAACAGTGAAACTGCTCCACCATAGCACAAGGAGCATATTTTCCCTCCTACCACAAATTTACTATAATTTGACAGTTCAGCAACCCTCATGAGAGGTATGGGTTGGAAACCTTGGAGGCCAAGAAATTAATTGAATTAAGGTCTCCCATATGTTTAGTGAGAGCTTGAATCACACAGAGCTACTGTGTGATGGAGAACCTGCCACCTTCTCTGTTATTTGTATTTCACAAGAAATTAGCCACTCTTCTTTTCTGGTTTTTTACTTGTTTTTGGTTGTTGCCGGGTTGTTTTTTTTGTTTGTTTGTTTGTTTGTTTGTTTTATTTTTTTAAGAAATGACATCATTATATCTCTTCTGGAAAAGTTTTTGAATGGTAACAAAAGCAACAATTAACAGTTAGCTCTGATAAAGGCTCCTAAGTCCCAAGATAGAATGCTTTGAAGATATCCCTATGTTCTTTCCCTTCTTGCCTACCCTTAATTTCTCCTCTCACTTTTCAGCCTTTTCTACCTGTCTGATGTACCAAACAAGGAGCTACCACCTTACTCAGAGTGGAGGATTCTGATGCAGGTGCTTAAGAATTAGGCAAAAGAATCAAACCAAAGGGGCTGTTTACCTCTGCAGGGTATACAGTTTCCTTGGATAGTGATTATGATTCCCTAGAAGCACTGGCGGGACAAAGCATGTTCGTTCATCCCATACCATACGTACACATTTTTGACATTGATAGCTGAGCTGAGAGTGCCTGAGAAACTTCAAACTATGCAACATGGGTAAATTCAAGAGGTTTTACTTGTCTAGACTGTTTATAAATAACCACAGCTAAACAAGTATTCCAATTTTTTAGTATTTTTAATGGCTCTAATTGTTACTGCCTTCACTGAAGAATACTGAAATATTTTTTAATTTCTTAGCTTACTATGGGTTTGAAAGGATGACTTTATTTTCCAGGTTGTAGTGTTGGGAAAATTTTCATGGCTGACCTAGAACAAAAAAGTTGCATCTGCAATGAAAGGAACTGCACACTTGAACCAAAAAAGTCCCAGCACTTTTTTCTGAATGTGTGGTATTACATGTCTGTTATACATTTCCAAATGAAAGCTTAACCCAATTAGAAACAGAGGAAGATCAATCAGACACTTCATCAGATTTGAGAAAGACCTATCAGACTCTAAGTCTTAAGTCCTCTTTTCTGTCTAAATGCACTCTTACAGGAATTAATACATTTAGAGAAAATCTTCCAAATTATCTGAACCTGGGCATGATTTTCAGTATGTATTTTGAAGAGAGATGATGACTTAACTTGCAATTTTAATACTAATGTCTTTGGAACAGCCATCTTGGTTCTCCATGTAGGGCCCAACATTCCTTACTGTCACAAGGACTATAAGCATTTCAAGAAAATTTATTTAGAAAATCTTCAGTAAACCTTAAGGAAATTTTGAGGCCAGCCTGGTCCTAGGAAAACAAACATTAATTGGCAATTAGTAGGCCTGAATTCTTCACCCTTTCTACAAAAAGCCTTTCTACAAATCTGCTGGGCTGTTTGGACAACTTATGTATCACTTTCTTCACTTACCCTTTGCAAGGTTTTTTGCTTTTCAGTTAATCTATCCTATATTCTATGAATCCTAAAAAAATGGGTTTATTTTTTTACTTGACCTGCCATGTGGTGCTTTCATAGAATTAATATTAATAACTGCCGATAATGGTTAATTTGGCTTTTGAACAATAGCGTATTTTCAATAAATCTGCTAATGCAAGTTTACACATTTTCCCATCTCTATATGCTTGGGAACAGGAGAGACAGATTTTTCCAGCCTTAACAGTATTTTGTGTGAAAAAATCTATGCCCATGTGTCTCAGTTTAGAGACAAATTTAGGAGAAAATGCTTTGGAATAAGTGTTTCCTCTGAGAAAAAGGGCTTCAGATATCCTTTATCTGCCAATGAGAACAATTACTGCCACAAAGTAAAAGTGAAATAATTTTTTTTTTATTGACAAACAAATTGCTTGCACGGCATGGGGAAAAAATTAATAAACACTAAATATTGAACTTTCAGAACCTTACCCCACACACCCCCCACAGTAGAACACAAAGTCCCCAAAATGGCAGGGGGAGAAATAAATGGGCTGTCTTCATGGCAAAGGGGGGACAAAATGGCAGCTGGCTTTTGTCTCAGGAAAGGGAAAAAAAGGGTTCACACAGCAGCTTGGGCACAACAGATGGGAACCTGTTGAACTTCTGGCATTGGTCTCCTCCTCACAGCAGTGGAAGCAGATGGATTTTTGTGTCCTTTCTCTTGCTGCTTAAGCTTTTCTCAAGATCTCAGGCTGGTCAGAGTGTCTCCCAGGACTCCTGCAGGTCTCAGTGATTGTCTGATCTCAGACCAAAACCAAGCCAGACCGCTGAAGGTAAAAAACCACAGAAGGTGCCAAAAGACAGCTGCTGTAACCTCTCCCTGTAGCAGAGGCCAGTGAAAAGGAAAAAAAAGAGAAACTTCTTGCTTAAGATAACAAAAACCCAAGCTAGGTAAGCAACAAAGTAATGACCAGTCTGCACTGCACCCAGCATGTTCAGAGTAAGTTGTCGCAGAATGAGGCCTTTGTCGGGGATGAGCCATTTGTCAGGTGCAGGGAAAACTCGGGGCTCAATATGAGTCATCAACAAGTTCTGTTTATTAAAGAGAGCATCAGACACTTACACAGCAAGTAATAAGCTTATGAATATTCTGTAAGCCAAGCGATCTATTGGTTAAACTATACCATCAACTCTTCCTCATTCCTTTGGGCCTACATTCTCTATTTCCCACGTCTCTCTGTCCACTTGTTATCATACCCAGCTAGGCCCAAGGACACGCTATCTTGCAGGTGCAGGACTTGGAATTAGCCACGGCCTTGTACTCTTCCAGTCTCTTAGTCAGTTAAATTCCCAACAGTAAGTGTATGAACAAAGCCCACGCAGGAGCCCCCTGGGCTCCTGCCCCTTCACTGGACCCACCTTCAAATTACAGAAACGATTTCTGGGCATAGAGCAGATGATCAGAAAATAGAGTATCATCATAAAATCACCCCAAAACACCATGCTTGAAAATCTGGCATTGAGAGCTCATCTCATCTTCCTAAATATTTTATTTGTTTATATCTGATGGGTTTTTGGTGCCTTGTAAGATCTTGATTATTAATCTGAAAATGTAGCATATCTCTGAGGATTTTGTGGGAGCTGTATCAGTTCCGTCCAATATTTCTGTTTTCTGGCTGTTCTTTAAAAATAAATTTTAAATCAAGATTGACGGATAAAAACCACCAGACTACTAATTTTCTAAGTACGTTTGCATCTTCGTGATTTACCCAAAAAGTAGATTGACATCAAAAAGTTGTAAGGAGTAGATGTCTAAGTTTCAAAACATTTCACTGGATTAGAAGTAAGAAATATTTAACTCATTGTGAAATATGATTTGTAAATTGGGTAATATTTCTTTCATTAATAACAGTTACTAAAAGCTTTGAAGATGAACTTATTCAAGGGAGAATTTATGACATGACAAACCAGAATGAAACACCAGATGAATCTCGAAAGCATACGATACAACGGAAGTATAAAACACAAGATTTTCATAAATAGGAAGAGATCTCTTTTGCAATACAGCACTATTTCTTTTATCCACCAGATAAACTAAAAGCACTTCAGATTATTTTTCTGGATAAATTTTTTCTGGTTATTTGTTCCTCTACAGTCTAGGAAATGTTAATCGCAGCAGCTGTAGATAGACAACAGGTAAGGATACCTTTGTAATAAATTTGGTAGTATCTTGAAATCAGTAATCCTAGCCTTAAGTATATGCAAAAACATGGAACAGAGACAAGAAAACGGCACTTAAAATATTTTGCTATTGACGTAATAGATTTCAAACTTCTGTGCATACTTCTTAAACATGGAGGCATGAACACAAGATGTTTTCCCCTTTGTGGTTTGTTTCACTCTACAGCAAGATATATCCTGAAAGAGAAAACTTGCAAATAAGGAAGGAAAAGGAAGGAAAAGGAAGGAAATTTGAAAGCCACCACTATAAAATCCTAAAATTACAGTAATTGAATACTGTGATATGGTTGCATGTTAATTGTGATGAAAATGAGTAAAGAAACTTCAAGTCTTCACAAAAAAGTTCTCAAGTTACAGCCAGAACCAGTTTTTGGATGGCCACTGTATTTTGTAATCAGCTTAGGCTGTGAGATATGGATTTTAAAAAAAATGCTAAGCACAACATTCGACTATTTTTCTTTGCACAGCTGACACAGTGTGCAAAGAAAAGCTGGAACACCTTGCTTCAGCAACAGGTGCACACTGTACCCAATTTGATACTGTTCTGCTCCCATCCTTTTGAAAATTACCAGTAGTCCACAGGGCAAATATAATCTCCTTTTCACGTCAGCCTTTCTCTGTTTTCCCCTTGCCTCAACAATTATTGTAGATTCTGTTATACTACAAAGTTATGACTTTAATGCAATCTTTAATGGGAGCCCTTTAGAGTTGCAGAGCTTAGCAAAGGCATGGGAAATTACACTCTCAGCAGCTTTCTGCACTTCCTTTTACACAAGATAAATGTAAAACAATGTGATCCAATAACAAGTGAAGAACTGATCTCAGTGGCTGCAGTAGTGTCACGGCTTTCATTTCCATAATGCGCACAAGAAACCTTTAAAAACTTTGGCAGCAGTGATTTACAGGCAGAGTTGGTTCTTCCAGAGATGAAAGAACTCCTAGTAAGTCTGGGGATGCTGCATTTGCCACAACGGCAGCTTTCCTCACATGCATGTTACAGACCAACACATTAAGCTTTTTATTAAACATCTATAAACCACTAGTGGAACAAGATCATCAGACAGTAAGAGAGAACTCTGAAATATAACCTTGCAAAAGACACAGAAGGGGTATTTTTGTTTAGGGGACACCGTTGTTCCACTTTCCACATATTTTTATAAAAGATTCAAGGAGTGCAAAAATGTCATCTCTAATGACATCGTCATATGTTTGCTACCTTCCAAAACTAACAGTACCTGCAAAGAATCCTCATTTCCTCCTAGGTCTGCTTTGCTTTCCTGATTGTAATAAAAATATACAATTCAAATAGAAGGTGGTTTTCTATTTTTTTTCCTTTTTTTTTCACCATTCGTTTATCATTTTTTATAAGCTTTTTGTGGATTAACACTAAATCTAGCATGCAAAAATATATCTTTTCACAGAATGCAACCTACTTAAACACATGATAGTTTTGGCCTACGGCAAGCGTTGAAAAGACAGTGCAGCCTTCCTCACACTCTCACATCCGGCTTGAGCTCATGGAGAAAAAAAACAAGCCAGAAGAAAAACAATCCCGAAGACTGGCTGCCTTATTTTATTACTAAAAACTGCACATATAGACTCCCAGCTCGCGGTTTCGGGGCCCGGCTAGCTGCGGGAGCCCCGAACCCGGCGGGTGCCGGCGGGCCCCTCACGGCGCGGGCTGCCGCGGAGGGATCCAGCCGCCTCACGCGCGCGCGCAGTCCCAGATGTTTGAGGACGCAGCCGGACAGAGAGGTCTCGGTGACCCCAGCGAAATTCTAACAGGCTTTATTTTCGGAAAGTCCGAGGGTGCAGACAGGGGAGGAGAACAGGGGTGCAGCGCTGCTGAAAGGTGCCGGAGCCGAGGCGCCGAGCCCCAAACTCGGCTGGGAATCGGGTTTATAAGGAGGGAAGGAGTAGGCGGGCTCGGGGGTGCCCTTTAACCACTAGGAAGGGGGTACAGGGGTGATCTTTTAGTGGGGTGACTTGGGTACACAAATAGGGGAACGGGGAGGGAGTGGTCTCTAGGGAGAGATCAATGGAAAAGTGGGAAACGGAACTTTCTGGAACAAAAGTTATGTTTTACATATGATTGTTTGCTTCGTCCCAGGGTGTCCCAACTTCATAGTCTTTGGCCCTTCCCCCCACACCAACTCATCTGAGAACTTTACAGATAGGTAAGACTGCCTCTGAGAGCTACACGTTTAAGCAATTTATGTCAAGAATTAAAATACAAGTTTCACACTAACTACTTCAAATCCCACTTCATTCCATAAATCATGATTATATTCTGTTTCTGGGCAGTAATGGGTAAATGCTTATGATGCAGCTGTATTAAACTTAATTTGGAGATTAAAAAAGTGAGCAACTGACCCTACTTTTCTGGCACACATCATCTACCTATTTTATAAAAATATTAATTGTTATTGAAAGCCTTCACTGGAGTATTAACATTTTAATTAGTAGAGTTTTGGGCCTGATATTGACAACTTTGCCTTCTTCGCTAACTTCTTGCAGCAGAGGCAAGCATGTTAACCGTGGAGCTGCTCATCTGTAAGACAGAGGGAGCAGGAAAAACCCCAGTTCCTTCAGTTTGGGCAGATCCATCACAGAGGTCACCACAGTCCCTTTGACTTCACACCTTTCTTGTGCAGAGTTACGCAGTGGCACCAGGATGGACCTGCAGTCCTGTGTCCACCCCTAAACACCCACACTAAAAGTGTCCTTCAATAACCAAATTGTACAAGAGAGATGAATACATGCTTATTGCTGCAATACTCCTGTGGTGCTAATGAGTCAGCTGGAGACCACAAAATACAAAGCCCTATTTTAATGACAAATACCAGACATAAAATTTAGGCTCCTCTGGCTCTCTTTGTTTCCTGTTCTAGCTGCTAAATAAATGGCCTTATCTTCAAAAGATCAGGTTGACCTGCTGATTTGAAACCACTCCCAGCAGCAATTAACGGTGGACCCCTAGACAAGATCAAAGATGGCTCCTGTCTGCATGCAAAAAGGCCTTTTGAGGGGGCAGAAACTTAAGCAACTCTCCTGGGAAAGCACAACCTGAAATCATACTGGGCTGCTCATTTCTGTCAGCAAACAGTTTGGGCATGATCCAACACCTTTCAAGACCCCAGAGAGAACAATTACAGAGAATGCTGCCCTGGCCCTGGGGTGTCACTGACTTCAAGGTTTAGTTTAAAACAAGAGGCAGAAATTACTTGTCTTCCAGTCCTATTAATATACTAGGCTCTTTTCAATAGAGCTATCAGAGGACTTAATTTTTTTTTTTTTTTCTATAAGTGCTGCAAATTCCAGATCTTCACCTTCCTTTTCTCCTATGTTTTGTAGATCCAACCCCCTCTCTGAACTCGTATCTTGGGGAAACTGCATGGCTGTGGCAGATATGAATATAGGATTTCAGTAGCATTAATGTGACTAAAGGCTTCTTAAAAGAAATTATTTTAACTGACATGCAATTTTCCCCAGTGTGCATCAATATAACTCTCCTTTAATGGGATGAATCTTCAGTTACTTGTGTTAATTCACAGTAGTGTACAGGAGCAACGGGAATGTGTAATGAAAAATCTTTTATCTTTTTGTGGCAATGTTGTTTGTTACCTTAATGACATCTTTGAATACTGGAATGAATTCCCAATAAAAACATTTAAATTTATGTAGATTCTAAACCAAATGTGTGCAATGACTGGTTTGGGACAATGCCCCAGCAAACCTTATGTCTGAATATTTGGTGAAACTGACCACTGAAGAAATAAATTACAGTTTATCTCCAGGCCAAGGGTGTCAAAGCATAAATAAACATCAATGTATACACTATGACCACTACCCACTTCTGAAGTTGCCATCAAACCGCTGAAATGTTTTAGTTTCAAGTGCTGCATTTATTTTTATTTCATGGTGTTTTTATTTATGGAATGCTATAAATATCATAGCTCTGACATTAATTTAAAAAAATACTCAAGGAATAATTTTTCCTTCAAAGTTTCTGAATTATTTCTTGTAGATACAGTCTCTGTTGAACTTTACACCTTAAGTGGACCATGAATGAAAGCATGGTCTTATGACTGTGCATGCAGTTCAGGAGGCCACTAATGAGCTAGTGTGATTGCCTCTTCTGATCATGGGAGTGTTGGACTAATACTGACATAAAAATTGTGAAAGGGGAACAGTGTAACTTCTTTTAAGACCTAGGGACACTAAACCTTTCAGAATATACAGATATTTTAGTCTGGTACTAGGAGACTTCGTCCAGTAAAAGAATGAGTTCAGACTGTGGAAAAAAAGTTGAAGTGGCTTTGGAGGTTTATTCCCATCATCTTGCTGTAGCCCTCCTTTCTAAACCCTGGAAAGATTTTTTGGCAGCAGTTGGTTCTGGACCTCAAACTTTCTTGGAACATGGATTCATTTCTCATAAACTGTAGATCTTTCTGTCCAATGTGCTGGATCAAAATTATGATCCACCTATACAGAGGGAAAATTTAAGCAGGCAGAAAATCACAGAATACTCTTTGAGTTGGAGGGGACTCACAAGGACTTTGAGTCCAGCTCTTAAGTGAATGGCTTATACCCCAGCATCATGGTCTGACCAACTAAGCTAATCTCATGATCACATGATAAATATATTGAAAACAGAGGGGAAACAAAGAAAACAGTCTGGTCACTAGGTTTCTTTTCCAGATTTCATGTTTCTTTTGTAGTCTCAGAATCATAGAGACTTGTGTTGGAAGGAATCTAAAAGATCACCTAGTGTCAAACCTCATATGATGGATAGGGATGCCACCCACTAGATCAGGTTGCTGAGAGTCACAGATTTTACCTAATTTCCACAGGATTTATTTTTAATTAATAGGCATCTCGACCCATGAGGACAGTATTTGTGGATCATAGCCTGACTGGATTAGTGATTTCTTCTGGCATTTTGATTACAAAAGTAGAAGGAAGAACCACCTTTTCCTACTTCCTTTTCTTGAGGTATATCACCTCCAGCAATAAAGGCCTTAAAATGTAAAAAAAAAAAAAAATTAAAAATTAAAAATACTGTTACTGTTAGTAACAGTAGCTGAAAAATATGAAAACAGGATCCTTGATCCATCAGAAATATTTGGTATTTTGCCATCACAAGAGAGTAGAGAAATGAAAAATATATAGATGAATACAGTAAAAGTAAAAGTTTAAGTATTTTGGGCCAAGTAGTGACCTGAAATCTACTGGAAAGTATTAGACAACTTTTCTTATGTGCATCACTGTTAGCTCCTCCAAGAATCAGTTTAACCTATCACATTTCTTCTTTTTTCTTAGGAAGACTTCAGCTGGAAATTTGCCCTGAGAGTCAGAATTCTTGAGCTCTGTTGGACCAACAATGAAATTAATTCCATAATTGATACTTCACTAAAAATTCTTCTCCTTGCTCCTATCAAATAGGTAACAGGCACTAGACATTTCTTACAAAAAACGCTGGGATGGGTAGAGAGTATATTTGGAAGGGCAGCCAAAAATCTCAAGTTATCTAGGAGATAGAAAATTGAGTAGAGTACCTCCCAGTGTTCCTCTTAAGACATTTTGCTGGTAGTTTCTCTACTGTTGTCATTAGTCACATTTTTATATGTGCTCCCTTTTAGGTGCTATATTTCCGTCTTTCTTCCTCCACAGAAGCAAAAAGGTAAAAAAAACTTCCTGAGTGTTGCATTTCAGCTTGTCACTACTTCCTAAGGAAAGGCAGGCCCTGAAGCAAGGAGGTGAAGAGCAGATTAGAGGTAGTTTTCCTGGGGAGTGTTCGTGGAGTAAGTGATAGCTGGCAACACCTAGAGTTATTGGGAAGTCTGCATGTTTTTGAGCTTGGGTTGCTACAGCCAAAATTCAACCTTTCTAGTATGAAGCTAGTTTCAACAGCATGGTTTGGTTTTTTAAAAAATATATTTAATTCTATTTCCTTGACAATCTCACAATGTACAGACAATCCAGATACCTAAAATTATTGAAGAGAAACTCCAGTGGTGTGATGGACATTGAGGCTGATAATTCCAGAGACATTTTGCCTAATCTTTCATCTCAGATGTGAATGGAACTGCTTAAAGAATTTATCCTTTAGCTTAATTTATATTTCTGTGAGTCAAAGTTTGTGTGAGAGACCCACAACCCATTGAATATTAGGTAAAATATTGCTCCTTTACTGCAGAAAGAAATAGACCAATTGAGAAATCAAGAGGGATTCTGGGAAACTGTTTAGGAGATGTTATTTCTGCAGATAATTTTTTATAATGATTATACTTGTTGTAATCTTTTTCTCATCACCCAGATTTTAGTGATTACAACTTTTGTTAAAATGCTGAGACTATGGCACAATATGTGAAGAGATAAGAAATCCAACATAGTTTTAAGAAGTCTCACTCTTCTAAAAGAGGAATAAAAACATGAAATATATTGAAATTTGGGATGGATTATATTTATTTTTTTTATTTGCAAGCCAGGAATCCATTTGGCAACTCTCTATGGATGGACTCTTGAAAATCTTGTATTTTTAGCTCATTGGAGATGACCATATTAGGAATAATAAAAATGGAAATATGTATTCCAAATGCAAAACAATATAACTTAAACAAGCCAAGTACAAGTAAACAGTTAGGCTGTGTGTCATTTTGCAGTGCAGTTAATGGAGAAACACTGATAATAGCATGTAATCTGAGGCAGGATCATCTTTTCTGGTATTATGAAGCATTGATATCCTTCACTCTACATACTGCACCATATTGCACCTAAACATGTCACTTTTTAATGTATTTCTTTTCGTGGGATTATGAGATGGAGGATCCTCCGCACAAAGCGATATGAGCAGTCTTTTACTGAATACCTAGAGGGATGGTGATTCAACCACCACCCTGGGCAGCCCATTCCAATGCTTAACAGTCCTTTCAGTGAAGAAATTCTTCCTGATGTCCTACCTGAACCTCCTCTGGCACAGCTTGAGGCCATGTCCTCTCATCCCCCAATCCCACTTGCCTATGGCCTCCTCTCAGGCAGTTGCAGAGGTTGATAAGATCTCCACTGAGCCTCCTTTTCTCCAGGTTAAACACATCCATCTCTCTCAGATGCTCCTCGTATGATTTTTTCTCTGCACTCTACCTCAGTTTTCTTGCCCTTTTGTGGAGAGGTCCCAGCTCTGTAATGTCTTCCTTGAACTGAGAGGCCCAGAACTGGACAAGGTGCAGGCTTACAAATCCTGAATACAGAATGCATATAAATATAAATATAAATATAAATATAAATATAAATATAAATATAAATATAAATAATATATGTGTGTGTATTGTATAGTATATATAATGAGGGTTTATATGCCAAATTCAGTAAAAAATCTATTCTGATGCTGCCTAAATTTGGAGGTGCCTAAACAATTTAAGTGGTTTCCCTTTTTTTCTGGCTCAGTCTTTAACTGTCAGGAAGAACTGTTCTTCTGAAAAGCTGAACTTAAAACTTTCAGCATGTTGCTCCAAGTACTCAAATTTGTGTCCTTTCATTATTAGAGTCTTCATGATGGAGCATCTAAATCAACATCCTTACACTGATAACATTATTTCAAACATACAATAAACTGTAGATAAACTCACAGAATATGCTCAGTTGGAAGAAGCCCACTAGGATCATCAAGTCCAACTTCTGCACAGAACACCCAAGAATCCTAGGCATTGTGGCATTGCTCATATGCTTCTGGAACTTTTTCAAGCTTGGTGTTGTGACTGGGGAATCTGTTCCAGTTCCCAGCCGTCCTGTCAAAGGCTTTTTCCTGATATACCACCTAAACCTCCCTTACTCAACGTCATGCCATTTACTTGAGTCCCGTCACTGGTCATCACAGAGGGGAGATCACAGTCTGCCCCTCCTCTTCCCCTCACAAAGAAGTTTCCCCTCCATCTCTTCCAGTATGAACAGACTGAATGACCTCAGCTGCTCCTCATATGGCTTCTCCTCCAGGCCCTTCATCATCCTTATGGACACTCTTTAATAGCTTGATATCTTTTTTTTTTTTTTTAATTACAGTGCCCAAAACTGGCCCCAGCACTTGAGGTGGGGCCAATCCCCTCCCTTGCCTGGATGGTGATGCCGGGCATGATGAACCCCAGGACATGGCTGACCCTCCTGTTTGCCACAGCACTGCTGACTCATATTCAGCTTTCTGTCAACCAACCAATATATAATAAATATATAGAGATATAAAGATATAATATCAAACTATGAATAGAAATAGAAATCTATGTAAGTAACATGAAGAGATGCAATATACAATATAATTTTTATTGTACAGTAATATAAATTCTAAATATAAATGCGAATATAAATATGAAAAATAGGGGGCTCGGAGCAGCCCAGGTGTGAGTGTGAGGATGGTGGGGGCTCGGAGCAGCCCAGGTGTGAGCTGTGAGGATGATGAGGGGCCCGCTCCTGCCGGGGCGAGGCTGTTTTAGGGGGAGGCTTTGCCTCAGCTCCCTTTAGCGTGGAGCTGCTGAGTGGAGGGGTTTGTGGGGCGCTCCCGGCGCTGTCTCATGGAGGGACTGCGGGAGCTTCTCACAGGGTCGGGGGGAACGCCTGGATCCGCGCTTGGATACGTGGAGCATCGCTTAAAGGAGGCGCCGAGGGACGAATCTTTGTGCCGGGGAGCAGCGGCTGAACAGGTGAGCCCGTGTGGGTTTGGAGCGGGGAATTTTCTCCTTCCCCTTTGCAATTTCACTCGCCAGTTCCTCCCCGGATCCCCAGGAACAAAAATGGGGCTTATGAGCACAAAAGGAATTAAGGAGAAGGAAGCAGCTACTCTTCTTTTATTATCTGAGTTTGAGCTGAGGGGATCCCTCTTCACTTGGGGTTTTAAGGGTGTTGATTGCAGGAAAAGCTGCCTTTTCCAGGCTGTTACGGGTATACCGGGGGTGACAGGGAATCCCTGCGTTCTATTTTAAGGGGAATGGGAAAAGTATTCTTGTGGTATTATGGGTTGGATTTGAAGGCAGCCACCCCATTTTCATCACCCTCGGGTTTAAATGGAGGGGGCAGCCCTGGTGTCCCTCCTTTTCAAGGGTTTGAATGGAGGTCGAAATCGCCCTTTCCCATCAGTCGAAGGCTTTCATTTGAGGAGCGCCCCTTCTTTTCTGCTCTCGTAGGGGACGAAACTGAAGGGGAGAAGGCATTTCTTTGCCCTTGTTGAAGTGAGGTGAGCCCCGCCGGCGGCGTCAGTTTCGGGGTTCGGCTGCGGGAAGCCGCAGCTCTGGCAGCGTTTGCAGGGCTGCAATGGGGCTGTGCCGCTGCATCGGAGGGCGCTGCTCGTGCCCGCGGCCCGGCCCGGAACGTTCCCGCTCGGGAGCGCTGCTGGCACGGCCCGGGCAGCTGCCGGGGCGCACGGGGGATTTGGCGCGGCCGGCCCGGCCGAGCGCGGCAGTGGCGGAGCCGTGCGGAGCCGAGGGGAGCCGTGCCGGGCCGGCCGAGGGCGGCAGAGGCGGCGCGGGCGCTGCTGCGCCGGCCCGGGCGGTGCCGGCCGCTCCGTCCGCTCCGGGCGCGGGCTCGGGCGCCGCCGGTAGCCCCGGGCCCGGTGCCGGCCCCGGCGGGCAGGGGCAGCGGGCGGGGCTCTCCGGCGTGCAATGGTTTTTACGGGTCGTAGCGTGAAGCAGCGGTTCGCATTTTAATTCTGTTTTGGCGGCTTTTATTAGCGTGAGTGTGTAGTGTTTGTTTTGGGGGGCTTGAGCCGTGTCGTTCATACCAGCGGGTTTTAAGTCTTGATAATTGCCTGTGTGTTTATCGTCTTCCAGGGCTTTTATTTATTTGATTTGTTTGATTGTAGTGTATGTTTTATGGTTACGGGTAATTTGGGAGACATTGTTTATGGTTACGTTTGTCTTTAGGCTTTGTGTTTGTTTCTAGGTGGTATTTTTATTTTGATAGCTTGAGGCACTATTGGTTTATTCAGTTGGGAGTAATTTTTTTGTTGTAAATTTAAGTTTATTTGGTTTTGGTTTTGGTGGTTTTTTTTTTTTTTTGTTTTTGTTGTTGGGTTTTTTTTTTTTTGTCCTTTGATGTATTTGATTGCAGTTTATTAGTTTAATTTTTGGGAACGTGGGTATTTATATGGTGGGTCTCTTTAAATAGTTTTTTTATTTGGGTAGGAATTTTCTTAGTTTTTAGTGGTTAAGATTTTTTTCCACTTCGTTAATTAGTTCGGTTTTTAAAATTATTTCTACGGAGTATTGGTTCTTCTTTGAGTTAGTGTAGAGGTTGTGTTTTAGTTGTTTTTTTTAAATAATGTTCAGGGTCAGTGGAACTCTTTGGAGTTTAGTAAATTGGTTTGATTTTTTTTCTAAGTAGTTTTTGTGATTTGCTGTGCGTGTTTCTATAGGGTTTTCTTTTATTTTGGTTCCATTTTTCTGATGTGATTAGGACTGTTATGGAAAAGAGCATTGTGTGGTTTTTTAGCTTGATGTTTTTGAAGATATTGGTGGCAATTCGATGCTGTTTGTTTCGTCATTTTATTTAGGAATTGGACTTTAAATGTAAAATTATAACTATAATTAAACAAAACAAAGATATGTATAGAAATCGGAATAAAAACTTAAAATTGAATAGAGACCAAATACATATATAAAAAATCCATGTAGTGTAAATCATTATATATTACACTAGGATATAGTATTTTTAAATACAGGGTAGGGTATTATATTTGTTTATAGATATACAAAAATAGAGATTATAAATAGAAACGAAACCACAATCAAAATATAAAGACAGAAATGTATGACAAATATATGCAGACATATATAGAAATAGAAAATATTCATAATTATAGAAAAATAAAAATTGATGTATTAATCATTGAATACTATATATACAGTATTACTTGTATTAATCATTGTATCAATTTTTATCCAGGAGGAATTTTACCCCCAGATTTTGGGGTATTTTTTTGCCGTACCTGTGCAGGTGGGGGGACGAGCGGGACCTCCCCCTGAGCGTGGTCGAGGTCAGGGTGGGGATGGGGGCCGACAGGCTGGAGCTGGACGGGGCTGCAAAAATCGGGCTTTGAACCAAAATTCCACTGTTTTGACCCAAAACTTCATTTTCTAAACCCAAAATTTGAGGGCATTTTTTTTACCCTTTTTTATGTTTTCTTTCCCCCCCTCCAAAATTTTTTATTTTCTGCCAAAATTCGGCTTTTTTGCCCACTAAAATTGGATTTTTTTTCCACAATATTCAGATTTTTCCCCCAAAAAATTTCAGACTTTCCCCCCTCCCCCAGTTTCCTTTTTCCTGCCCAAAACTTTTCCCCTGTATTTCAGATTTTTGCCCCACAAAATTGGATTTTCTTTCACCCAAAATTTTTTTCACCTGGATTTTTTTTCCCCAACTTTAGAGTTTTGTCCCCTAAAATTCAGATTTTCCCCCTCCAACCTCCACTAAAATTCAGATTTTTCCCCCCAAATTCAGGATTTCCCCCCCAAATTCCCATTTTTGCCCCCAGTAAATTCCGGACTTTCCCAAATTCCTGCATTTCCCCCCCCGAATCCGGCTCTCACTGAGGCTCCGGGGTCTCTTGGGCGGGGGGGGCCCCGGGGGGCTCTGGGGGCGGCTGCGGAGGGGCCCCGGGGGGCTCTGGGGGCGGCTGCGGAGGCGGCTGCGGAGGGGCCCCGGGCGGCGCTGAGGGCGGCTGCGGAGGCGGCTGCGGAGGGGCCCCGGGGGCCTCTGGGAGCGGCTCTGGGGGGGCCCCGGGCGGCTCTGGGGGCGGCTCTGGGGGCGGCTCCGGGGGCGGCTCTGGGGGCGGCTCTGGGGGGGGGGTCCCAGGGGGCTCTGGGGGCGGCTCCGGGGGCGGCTCCGGGGGCGGCTCTGGGGGCGGCTCTGGGGGGGCCCCGGGCGGCTCTGGGGGCGGCTCTGGGGGCGGCTCCGGGGGCGGCTCTGGGGGCGGCTCTGGGGGGGGGGTCCCAGGGGGCTCTGGGGGCGGCTCCGGGGGCGGCTCCGGGGGCGGCTCTGGGGGCGGCTCTGGGGGGGCCCCGGGCGGCTCTGGGGGCGGCTCTGGGGGGGGGTCCCAGGGGGCTCTGGGGGCGGCTCCGGGGGCGGCTCCGGGGGCGGCTCTAGGGGCGGCTCCGGGGGCGGCTCTGGGGGCGGGTCAGGGAGCGGCGGGAGCAGAGCAGGGGAGCCGCAAAATCGCCCAAATCCGCCCCAAACTCCGAGCCCAGGCGTCGCCTCTGGCACGTCCGCTCCAGCAGCGCCAGCCTGGGGCAGAAAATAACAAAAATTCCAATTATTGACCCAAAAATTCCAATTGCTGACCCAAAAATTCCAATTATTGACCCTAAATCAGCCCAAAAACCACCCTAAAATTCCAAATATTGGCCCAAAAATCAGCCTGAAAATTCCAAGTAACGACCCCAAAATGAGCCCAAAATTCCAAATATTGACCCCAAAATCAGCCCAGAAAACGAACCTGAAATTCAAAATACCCACCCAAAAACCACCCCACAATCCCAAATAATGGCCCAAAAATCCCAAATAATGACCGCAAAATCAACCCAAAATCAACCCCTAAATTCCAAATATTGACCCCAAAATCAGCCCAAAACCTTCAAATATCAGCCCAAAAAGGACTCCAAAATTCCAAATGTCTATAACAAAATCAGCTCCAAAACCACCCCAAAATACAAAATACTGGCCCAAAAATCAGCCCAAAAATTCCAAGTAACGACCCCAAAATCAGCCCAAAAACGACCCCAAATTACCTAGGAACTAAGATTACCTAGGAACTAAATTCTTCCACCTTCAAAAAAACCCCACGATTTTATGCTCCTTGCAGCTCTTTATATGTTTTTCCTATCTTACTTTAGAATATGGAAGATATGGCACTTTTTTTGAGATATTCAGAGAAGTCTACAATGATAGCTATAGATAAATTTATTTATTTTATATATATTACCTTCCCATAAGACTGAAGATAGGGTGTTGAATTTTAATAGCCAAATAGCTCTCTCTCTGTATGAACCATGTGTTTGCCCATAAGAGGCAACAATTTTAAGTGCTGTGAGCTAGGCCTTGAGTCCAGGTCCTCAAGCTATTTAGGCACACTCAGGTCCCAGTGTCCTTTGGGGAGAGCTGCACTACAAATGCTTCCTCTAACGTATGCTCTAGATTTTTTTCTTGCAAGGTATGAACATGCACTGATCAAATGCTGTGTGACAGAATTGATATTACTTAAGTACAGGCAAAAAAGCAATAGCCTCTAATGTCTGAATGAACACCTTCCCCTCCCTGAGTTTATTCAGTCTGAGTCTCCTATGTAAATGTTGATTGCTTTCATTACATGTTTTTCTATTCCAAGTCAGCATCTTGAAATCAATCATTAAGCTCTTAACACAGTTTGTTCTGTCTATGCTTAAGTAGGATCATGTATGATTTACTAAGCATGAACAGTGGTTTCAATGAGAAAGGTTTCTATGGCAAAAAAAAGGAAAGGTGAAGTAAATGGGCAAACAGTTATACTTTGGCCTTTAAAGTCTCATTTTTCCTCCATGTGCAAATTCTTAGATGATGCAATGTATATTGCATTTAAACCTTTGAACACCAACTCCATCAGCAATTCTGATTTATGATGGAAAGCTTTGTCCTGAACTGCTATTGTCAGACTACTGTGGCAAAATGATCCTGTAAGAGACAGAAAGGTTCTGTACAGGTTCTGTAATGTGTGTGACTCCAACTTCCTTGTGAGGGGAAGAGTATGGGCAGCCACTGATCTCTTCTCTGTAGTAATGAATGAGAGAACCCAAGAGAATGGCCTGAAATTGTGTCGAGGGAAGTGTAGATTGGACAATAAAAAAAGGTTTTTCACCCAGAGGAACAGACTCCCCAAAATGCTCACAAAACCAAGACTGAAAGAGTTCAAGAAGCATTTGGACATCACTCTGGGGCACATATTGTGATTCTTGGGGTGTCCAGTGCAGGTCCAGGAGATGGACTCAATCATCCTTGGGGGTTCCTCCAACTGAGCTTATTCTGTGGTGTGATTTATTGGATCTGGAGAAGCTTGGAAAAACAAAATGTCCAGAAGAAGCATCTAGAAAAGCTCTATCTCCTGTTAGGGATGGGAGAGTCCTGAATTCTTTGTTCACTCTGATTTCCATGTGAAGTCCATCTCCACTTAAGACAACAGGGACAGGTGGAGACGGCCTCCTTCCAACATGTACTTTAAATAAGCATTTGTTTTATTCTATCGGTGACAGTTACAACAGTGTTTTAGTCATGTATTTCCCATTTCTTTAACAGAAAATGTTCACATGAAAGAAAGAAACTGGCAGATCAGTGTGTCAGTATTTGATTATTCACCTATGCTCATTCAGGTTACTGAGTCAAGTCTTCACAGCATTTTTAAGGGTTTGATTGTCAGTTACGCAACCATCAGTTTGCAAGCCTTAGATAAATTTGTGTTATGAATTTGTAATCCTGTAAAAAATCAGATATGCACATACGTTTGTGTTGTAGGGCATAAATGTAATTTCTTCCCCTCCCCAGCAGTTCTTTTTGCCATCTTTCCAATTTTAATTGATATCACGGAAATCAAAGAAAGACCACAGTGAATCAGCAGTGTTGACAATGTGCCAAGGTGTTTAGAAAATAGGCCTAGCTGGGGAAGAAGAGCATGTCAAAATACATTTGGAACATATTGGAATATGTTATGAAATATAATGTGTTTACCTTTTTGAATGACGGTGTTGGGTAGTGCTGGCGATGCTTACGAGGAGGAGGGAGTGGGTGATGGAGCCCTAGAATGGACCACATTCTTCTTTTTTTTATGCAAGATACAGTATCTTGCATACAAAATACTCAGAGAAGGAATATGACACAATATGACAAATCACTTCTCTAATTCATTGGACTTGTCAAACAAATTAACTTCTCTGGTGGTAACAGTGGTGGAAACGATCAAAATACTGGTAGCTTCCTAAGTTCTGCTATCACATAGTTTAACCAGGCTTAGGCAAGTTTAGATATCTGAGCGCAAAAAATACTGGAAGATAGTAACATCTATTATGAAGCAAAACACACGATGATCCTGTATCTGGTAGCAGTGAACTAAGACATTTAGTGTGGTGAGCAAAAAGACATCTTAGGCACATACTTACACATCTGAATGAGAGGCAAAGGAAGCCCCTGTCATGGGTTGGCTATATGATGCTCATATCCCCAATCATCTGTTCTGTTTATGCTGGATAATAAGCTTTGAACCTTTAATACTTGTTCTGAGAGCAAAGTGGGGAGAGATGCAGCAGTTTGTTTTCAGACACTGCACTCACTCCTCCACATTCCTGCTCCTGGACTGTGTTATCTGTGAATGGACAGACAAGCAGTGTCGCAGACATCTTTTTATGAAAATCCTTTCCTTAGGATTTTTTCCTCGTGAGAAGCTGAGAGGCCTCAGACAAAACGTAAACAATGATTGTCTGCTGCTGTGGAATGCAACAGGTGCATCTGTGATTAGTCTCATGTGGATGTTTGGAATTAATGGCCAATCACAGCACAGCTGGCTTGGACAGTCTGGGACAGCTGCCTTTGTTATTCATTCTTTTCTATTCTTAGCCTAGCCTTCTGATGAGAACTTTTTCTTCCATTCTTTTAGTATAGTTTTAATGTAATATATACAATAAAATAATAAATCAAGACTTCTGAAATATGGAGTCAACATTCTCATCTCTTCTCTCATTCGAAAACCCCTGTGAACACCATCACAAAGCAGGACAGAGCTCTCCTTTGCTTTCAGTTAGTTTTAGCTAGCTGAGGTGAAGTTCCCTGGACTGTGGTTTTTTTCTTTTTCTTTGGACCTGTTTAAACCTTATCTGAACTGAACACCCAGAAGAGCACCAGCAGCTCACACCTGTGACCCACTGGGCTAGGCCTGGGCCGCAACATTTCCAGCACCACAGGGACTAATATGAGACTCAGTGAGCTGAGCTACACTCCACGGAGGGGACTTTCTGAGTTTGTCACTTCTTTTGGAGCGGTAAATGGTTTTATTGCTTAATATTGTTTAATAAACAGTTTTTTCCACTTCTCTCCAAGGAGATATTTTTCCTGAACTGGTTGGGGGAGAGGCCAACGCAATCTGCTTTCTAGAGGAACCTCTTCGGGAGTTCTGTCCCAAATTTGCTGTGAACCAGATCAAATACATTATTGGTGCCCAATGTGCAGCCTACCAATAACCACCTGACCTGCTGGTAACTTGTGGAGGGAGCTGCAGCTGGGTTGTATCAGGATTCATGTTTGGTCTTTGGTTTTCTCTGTGTTCAATTCCAACAGCCACTCTGCACAGGCTACAGGGGTCTCTGGTCTCAGCCACACTGTGGGGAGGGGACTTGATGGCAAGATCTGATGGCTGCTCCAGCCAGGGCTCCGCAGCCCCCCCTTCCTTCCTGCCTGGCAGCTGCTGCAGCAGGCGGGCTTCCCACAAGGGGGCTGGCCCCGCAGCTCTTGCGAGGCTCTCTTGCCTGGCAGCCAGTGGAGGGGCCGGCAGGTGCCCCAGGGGGAGAAAGGGGGCCCGCTCCCCCCAGCAGGGCCGCCTGGCCCAGCCTCACCGAAACAGGGCCGGTGGAGGCCAGCGGGTGGCCCAGGGTGAGGAAGGGGCGCGGCCCGGGGCAGGGCTGCCCATCCTGGCCCGGCCGAGATAGGGGCTGGAGCCGGGGCCTGTCACCTCTTTGCCGACCGGAAAAGGAAGGGAAAGTTCCCGGGTTTCTCTCATCTCTAACATGTGTCTTTCACAGAGGTGTGTCCAGCTTTTGAGTGGTTCAATAGACTGGCAATTACACAAAAAGCTTTTTACCGTACTTCCCTAAATTTCCTCCCATTCCAAAACTCGACACTCCCCCACTCCACCACTCTCCCACCTCCCTGCCACCCCCCAACACCCCAAAACCCAACAAACAAACAAAGGAAACAAACATACTGAAATACTTCACGTAGGAATGCCATTACAATTTTTGCTCCACTAGTAAGGTGTCACTAAAAGCACCTGAGACATTACAGCTGTAAAGGATTTTGCTTGATTTTAGGACTACTCCTTTGACGTGAACCACTTGTCATATTTTTTTCCCTCCTACATCAATATTTGATGCTTACCATCAGAGAAAGAAGAGAAGAAAATAGTTCATAAAAATCTTTGTGCTTTAGGCTGTCATTAAATAACCCTCAATGTCAGCCATTTTATAATCCAGTTAGCCTTTTCCTACTTTGAATAAGCATTAAAAACCTCTGTTACACTTTGTGGTATTTTCTTCAATTTTCCTGCAGTTTCCTTCATTGGCATAATTTGACTAGACTGAAACTGGTTTTAAGAGCTCTTAACCTTTTAATAATCTTTTGTCTCCTTATTGTCCTCTGTCCCTAATTCATCATCTGTCATACTTTGTAATCTGATCCACTATTTGGAGAGAGGAGCACACTGGAAATCATACACTGGTTAAAAATAGATCTGCTAAATAAAACCCATTATTTCTGTAAACATCTAATACCTAATATTACTTAGCTTTCTCTCTCTGTGTCACAGCTGTATTACCCCCATTGCATTCTTTTCCTTGTTCTATATATAGGTAATGGGAATTATTATATATTAAAATATTTGGTCATTTATATCAGTTTCATCTATTTTTTACATTATTTACACTTGCATCTTGATACATAGATTTCTAATAAGGTGTTGTGGGATTTGGCCAGACGTAAGAGATCAGTCATAAAAAGTATGCCCATTTCTGAACTTCAAAAACATACAGATCTGCTAAATACTGCTTTATTGCACACTGCTATGACCTCAGAAGTCATACTTGAATGTCACCAGCTTCTGTTATCCAAGCTGAGAACACAGAAGCTGAATTTCATTCTTGCAGTATCAGACATGAAATATACCAACTGTTGTTTTTCTGAGAAGAAAAATTGAGCAAATGCCTTCTTGCAGACTTAAATACAAATTTCTTTGTGAACAATGAAAGCAAAAGATATTGTTTTGATCCAAGGAACAGACCAAGACAGGGATGAAAATGTGGCTCTGATACAGGTGATGGAGAAAGAGAAGAGTGAACCTATTTTCAACACTAGAATATGGGAAGTACCACAATATTTTGTGCTGCCCTTTTTAGAGTCCCAAGTTTATTTAATTGAATTTATTTCATTAAATTTAAATTTGGGCACAAGCAACCAAAATCTGGGACTAATAGGAGTAATGCAGGAATTATTTGTTCTGGTCTCCACAGCCAGCCCTCTCTGTCTCTGACAAACCACTCAGGGCATTTAAATACTGGAGTACAAATAGCCAAAATAAGTAATGATATAATTATTTTACACAAATTAAAATGTTGCTTTCCCCCTTAGAGCAACCTGAAAATAGGACGATTCATTGGTTAAATTTTAATGGAACAATCAAAGAGCACTTACTTCCCCAGCATGGGATACCCTCAGTGGGCATTTACAGGGTTAGGAATGCTTTGTGTCTGCTCTGACCTGATTGGTGTAAAGTCCCTTGATGGTATGCTGTGTTTGTTAAATTGGCAACAGCCTGTACTTGGATAAACCTTATTAGCCAAAAATAATAGACAGTTTGGTTGCCAGTTTTAATGCTCATGTGTTGTAATCAGCAGGGTTGGTTTTTCTTTTTCCTTTTTATGTCAGTGTTTTGGAGGTTAATCTCTGTTATCATCATCTTAAACTTGCTCTTATTCTTATCAGTTATATTTAGTGGCAGATTGCAAGCTTTACTCATTATCTTGTTAAATCAGTAGGTGAAAGCCTTTCAAGGCATTTCTTTTTAAACTTTATTAATGTTAATATGCCAGATGGGACAAATTAAAATGGTTCTGTTTTTCATGCTGCCACTACCCACAATTTTACCACATTGTTTGCTGTTTAAGGGAGGATATGAAAATGATAGGTACAGAGCTTCTGTAATAAAAGTCCAGAACATGGTGGTAAAACCTATCTGGAAGAGTGTTTTGGGTTTTTTTTTCAATTAAATTAATGCATTAAAAAATGTCAGTTCTGTGTATGCAGCTGATTTGATCTTATTATAGCTGAGTTCAAGGCTGTCTTGATCAGAACAGTGTGGCAGTATACTTTTTCTTTACTCATATTGGGGGTCAAAAGAAGGCTTCAACACTTTTATCATCCCCTGTTATTGGTGCTAGTCCCCTCGTCATGTCTGTGGCATTATGCGCAGATGCCAGTAGTCCCATAGACCACACAGACAATGAACATTTCCACGGTCGCCTGGGTTGGGTCTCTAAGAAACACCTGTAAAACTGCCTTTGGAAGTCATCAGTGTATTGTTCAATGCTCCTTAACAGGTAGCCTCATATAATTTTGTTGATTCGTAAGGCACTTTGGGGATAAAACTCTTTGTTGTGTGGCTTTGCTTAGTACACAACCACTGATGAAAGTAGTGGTTTTACTAACAGCAACAGTTAAACAATAAAAACAAAATCAAGTAATTGTTAGGCAGATATCTCCTTTTTTCAGTCCTGCTGAAATGTTGTCATGGGACAAATGGCTCCCTTTTCTGATTTTAGTGAGATTCAGCTTTTATAACCAGGGATCCTTTATCCCAACATCAGAATGGCAGAGTCTGTATATTTGTGCTTTCTCCTATTATGATTTGTTGAATTCTTTTTATGATGCAAATGTCCAGGAGCCCAGTGGGGCTTCCTTAATTTGCATGGAGAGCCCAAGAATTTCTTTACACACTCCAGTAGTAATATCTGCTATTAAACAAGAAAATCAGACCCAGATATTGTCAAATCTTATGTTACAGCTATTTGGATATCCCCTGTCAATAGTCCATGATATTTCCTGCACATTTCACTTAGAGATGGCTAAGTTGAGAAGACAACATATTAAATGAATGTAGTCAATATCTGTAAAGAAAAGAGCCCTTTCTATGAGGGAAGAGTGGAGAGTGTCTAGGAAATAGCCTTTTGTCTAATTTTATCATAAATCTAATTCTAATATTAAAACCAACTCAGTTTCTTTACCTCTCAATACCAGCTAGAAGGATTTTAGTATTTTCTACTTCAGGCCACATACTGAATCTGATGTGCAAGAAAATAACTTAGAATGAATATTATAGAAAATTAAACTAGTACTGAAATACACTTAGCTATTAGAATTCAAATAGGCAATGTTAGGATTTGCCCATTTAAAATGAATCCACATATTATAAATTGCTGTAAACAATTTGTATATTTACAACAAAATGTAGTGTTGTTTAATTTGCGTTGTGGCGATTTCAAGGCTGTTTTTCCCTATAGTCTTCTTTGTGAGCAACGGTAGGAAAAAAACCCTCGAAACTGCTACACCTGTTATCATTGTAGATCAATGATGTGCATATAAATGCCTATGCCTATATGATATATAAATATGTGTGTGTGTGTTTATGTGCATGTGTGCATATGTAATTATATCTATTGTGTCTAGTTATGTGCATCTTCTTCCTTTTGTATGGTAAGGATTTTGACTAAACATAGGGTGCAAATCAAGGCTGAAGGAAACCACAAATATAACAGGATGACTAGAGTTTTAAACAGGAGAGATGGTGCAAGATTCTGTGCAAGACTTGTGCTTGCCACATGCTTCAGGACTGCAGATGGAAGCATGAAAAGCAGACTAGAAAAGCAAAAAGTCCGATCTTAAAAAAGGCCTGCCATACCTTCCTGCACTCCATTAACCACAGGACATTGTGGCTTTCCCTGTCTAGCATGTTCTTAATGGAAAAAGGAGTGCAAAAGGGGAAATAGCATCCATCTCAGGAATCATTTCAGATTCTGTACCGTTAATGGATAAGTGAACACTGTATTAGAACTGCTCTGAATGAAACAAAAATTTATTTCTTTAATATTTCCCCCAAAACCTTTTCCTCAAAATGTTCCATTAATTTTCAGGAGAAGGTTTCCTTCTTAATTTCTTTCTACTTTTTTTTTATTCCATATTAATTTGTTTCCATTAGAAATAGGAGGAGAGCTAGTAAAGCATTACAATTGGTGGAGCAAGCTACAAAGGTTTATAAATACTAACAATTGTACTGTCAAGTTTTAAAGCTGAAATACCCAGATTGGACAAAAACACTAGGGTGATGGGAGAAATGCAGGCATGTGTTTTCAATAACCCAGCCCAAAAAGTTGCTATAAATGCATGTGTCAAAGGCAAGGGGATTCACTTTCCTAGTGAACAGGGATCAATTCCTCTCCAAAGGCCATAAAAAGACTGGCTGTTCTGGACATACTGCCCAGGTCTGGTTTCGTGCAGCCATGAATGGTGTACTACTCAACAGGAATCACTGCCATTAACAAATCCTCATTTGTTAATCACCACAGATTCTTACTGACTTTAGTAAGGTTGTGTAACCCACCAAAACGAGAAAAAAAACCTGTAGAACTGTGTGCAGTGTCTCATACGTGAGCAACACATGGTGCCTAAAGGATTTTATCAGACTGTTTTCCATCTTAATGTAGAACTGCTGGGGTGAAAAATCCTGGATATATTGCAGTGAATAGATATTTTAATACTTACAGTAGTGGGAATAGGCTTTGTTCAAAAATTGTTTAATAAACGTCAATGAAAGGGTGAGCACAGAAAATATTACAGTTGAGGGGTCAGGAAAACAGTCTGCTTTCTCCATTTGGCTTCCCTAGATTTGTCTTCACTGGTGTTTGACAAAGAAATAAGCATAATAATGTAAGAGAATAGTATATTCAACCCCCAAAAGTTTAATTAATAGGCTTTCAGGGTCAGGTTTTGCATAAAAGCCTCAGCTGCCTTAGTACAATCTAGTAAAGCAGAATTTGTTTTTTTCTCAATGTTCCAACCAAATAAAATTTTTACTGAAATGTAGGTCCACTTATGGTTGTGCTAAAGCATTTAATTTTTTAATGTGAAAATTTGGTGCTTGAAACAGATTGGGCTAATATTTGTCTAAGTATTCAGAGACACATAGATGGATAAATTATATAGAAAATTATTTTTAGACAGACACAGAAATCCTTTTAAAGATGCCAAGAACTCATTACTGGCTTTCCATTTTCATAGATGAAGAAAGAGGCACAACAGTCGCATGTAGTTAAGATGGATAGTAAAATCACAAATATAATTTGAGTATGCTAGATAATAATGTCTAGATCACTTCCCAGACCACATAAAATATTAGCAGAAATAGCCACTATCTATTTTTATGTGTTATTGTAGTGACTGATTATCAGTTATGACACTTTATTTATTGTAAAAAAATATTATTACCTAATATTTCTATTAGAATAGAAATAGATTCTGGTTTCAGAAACACGGCATCTGTTCATGCCTAATGGGATTGACATTTAAAAAGACTATCAATCATTTTTGGTACTTGTGAAGGGATCACCTCAACGCCTCAGTTGAGATATCTGTTGGGTGAGTCCATGAAAGTAAACACGATTACCCTTGGTCAGCACAAATATCAGGATCAGATTCTTGGAGGAAGACATTACTTGGTAGCTGGGTTATATATGGAGGACATCACATTGAGTGCTTGATTGAGACAGCTAGACTCGACCCAGGTCCTCTCAAAGACAAACAGCTGGGTTAGTGTTGTGTTTTGCCACAAGTGGTTGGTCACACTAGTGAATGAATTTCCACAACAAACTGGATCCTTTGTATAAGTGTGTGTAATTCTTTCCGTAGGCATACCAACTGTCAAGTCATGTGCACATCAGGAAGTAATTTTTTTCTGAGATTTCCAAACGACTATCAGTTTTTTTCTGAGATTTCCAGACTATCAACCAGATTTCCAAACAACTATCAGTTTTTTCTGAGATTTCTGAGACTATTTGGAAGGCAGGAATGTTCAAATATGGAAAACAAAACTCAACAGCAGTCAAAACCATTAACTGTTTAGACAAAATGAAATCTTATTCACTTTGTGACACTATTATCTCATTAATACTAGTTCCACAAAGTAAAATATGCACATGGGGGAAAAAAAAGTTAGAATCTAACAGTATCTACAGGTTAGGTAGCATCTAAATATTTTGTGTGAATTCCTATGGACAAACTAAATACTCATAGTAAGCAATGCAACATATTCATTTGGCTCCAGTTGCGACTTGTCACAAGGAAAGTGGGGAAAATGATTCTCTGCTCTCTCCTCTTCCACCTCTCTCAAAGAGACACCACATACATCTCCACTGAAAACAAAACCTCCTTTGGTCCCATTGAATTTGGTGCTTGTGCTCCTTGAAGCAGAGAAAATACTTAGCAAAAAAGACAAGATCTTCAATTTTAATGTACTTTAACACAGACCTCGAGGTGTAAAATGTTAATTTATGGCTAATTCCACTAGGCATTCCCCAATACCATGACACTGTTCCAGGAGCCAAGACTGGCATCACTTTATTGGGAATGTCCACAGAAGACATCTACAAAGATTAATTCTCAAGATGGCTGAAGCCTGCTGGAGATAGGACACTTGTTTCATATTGTTTCTGGTTAAGCACAGAAATGATAGCTTTCCCTCACTGCTGACAACAACAGGAATGAGGACTGTAGAAAAGCAGCCAGGGACACATAGTCTGCTAACTTTTTTAGGGCCAGTTGAGATGGATATGATACAAAAGTGGCAGGGCAAGAGCTCTTCAGCGGATAGAATCTTGTGCTATTCAGTCTCATGGAATATATATAAAAAAAGATAGACCCATTTCTGTTGTTTCAGCTTTAATAACCTTTTCTTGCTTTAGGTTGAATTCTGTTTTCTTTTAAACTGGGAAAATCTGAAGTGACTGCATCAAACTAAAATAAAGAACAGACATGTAAAATGCAGGTGAATTTAGAAGCAGGCCCAGTCCATTAAGAAGCACCAAGATTATAAAGAGTAGCTCAAGAAATTAAAGCAAAGTAGCAATCACTGCTCATGACCAGTTCATGAGGAAATAAACCAAGTATTTCACAATGTTTTGCACAATGGAGGTGTTAAAATACAGCTTTCAGAGAAAGAGTTTTAAAAATCCTTTTAAAATGCTTACAAAGCCAATGCTTCTAAAACTGTCTCCTTCACCCTGCCCTAAAGCTTTTGGTGGATTCTACTCTCAGATGGAACGCTGCTCTACCTTCTACTCCAGCAGCTAATCTGGGAGTGTTACCTTGTAACAACTACAAGGTGACCAAGTTGATTTGCAGGTCTTTGTGTTGCCATTTATGCTACAGTAATACTTGGGAAACCTTTGCCATCCAAATAAAGCAAATGTTCTCCAAAGTAATTCCCTTTTTAAGATGAATACCAGGATCACAGATACATATTATCAGCTGTCTGGCAAAGAATTATTGCCTGATTTACTTGAGAGAAGTGTGCTTGTTTGTCTTCTGGGACCAAGTACCTGGAAGACATTAAAGCCAGTGCTTTACAGAGGATATGTGAAACAGTGGAAAAGCTAGGTCAAATAACAGGTCAAATGTTACGTCAGATTACTGTGTTGCTTAAAATGAGTTAACAGGTCATGCTTTGCACCAAAGACTCAGCCTAAATGAATTATTTAGCCACCTATGTGGCTTTTATCAGAAAGCAGTTCAGATAAAAGTAATCCTTACTTTGTTCCGTACTGAACAGTAGCAGTGTTGGGGAAGTATAATTTTGGAGGCTCCACAGCAGAACAGGAATTTTATCTGTAGCTGTTGGTGCTTTACAAAGAAGTTCAAGAATATAGTGCATCCAGGGCCACCCTCAAAAGATAGAAAAGCACTAGATTACTTTAGTAATTGAAAATATTATTTGTTGAAAGATATAAGAGAACTAAGGGTAGGTACCATGTTTGATTGTCTCCTACTTCTTCTAATAGAACCCTAATATATAAATGATCTTTATAAACAGGGGACTTAAGTGCAATTTCCATAATTAAAATGAAAAGGAAGTAATTTTTTGAGATTATAAAGAAATATACTATAGAATTTATATAGCAATAGATCTTTGGACATAAGAGGGAAGGGGAGACAGGATTAGCCATGAAAATATTTTGATTAATGAAACAATAACTGGGAAAATGAATTTTCTTCCCCTCCTACTCTGCATATTGAGTTTACAGCCTATGTAATTTTTCCATGCATTTCCTTTCTTCCTAATACCGTTGTTACCTTACTCAGTTTAGAGATGAGGTGAAGAGCTAAAAAGCTTGGGACACTGAAATATCTCACATCCAACCTTTTAAATATCAGTTAAATATTATTTTTATATGTAATGTATATTTAAATCAAATTTAATGAATACTCTTTAAAAATGCGTAGAACTTTCTGTGTAGTATTGTAAATTCAAAAATTAAAGCCAGACTACACTGAGAGTATCACTTAATTTTTTAAATATTCTTTCTTCTTGACTGTTAACCAATGGACCTGTGTATAAGTAACCCTTTTCCTCAGTGTTTATCTAGAGGAGCTCACAATGCCCCAAAGATTGCTATTCCTACAACTTAATCAATCCTGCTTTATGACAAAGCTTAGTGAACAAACAAATCCCAAGGAATATTACTAGGAAGCACCTTTTACACTCGTTTACCTGGGTAAAATGATGGCAAAATGAAACAAAAATTCTACAGAATTAGAATAGTCATACTTTAAACTTAATTTCCGTGACTCAGAATAAAATTTTCTGGTGTGAAATTCATTGTAGAAACACATTCTTAGCAACCCAGTAATAAAATAGTTGTGATACTATAATTTTACAGGGTCTAATCTCCTAATCATTAATTGTTTAACAATACCTGTACAATACCTAGATTTGTGTTAATACTTTGCCTGCCAGTGTATAAGCACTGAAGTCCTTGAACTTAAACTAATCAGGAAGGCAGAGTAAGTATAGGATGTAAATAATTTATAATAAATATCACAGCTTTTTTCAATGGTGCTACTTTTAGTTGCATTTCTTGAAGGTAGGTGAGGAACAGCTTTTTGATCGACTCCTGTAGAGCCCCAGAGTAACAACCTGCATCCTCCCTAAAACCTCTGACACTGTAGGTCAGAAGGAAAACAAGTTTGGTCAGAATATGATAGTTATTCATGCACAGAAATTGGATGACTAGAAAGCCACTCACCACTCTTTGGGTAGATGTGCAAGGGGAACAAACACTGTAAAAGTCATCCAAATAATCCCAGAAGAGGACAAGACTGGCATGTGTTCTGGGAGAGAAACCTCAGTCACTCTGCTGGATGATCCAGACCTTTTTTGCTGTTTCTCCCTGGACCACTGAGTCACCTTCCAATGAAACAGTGAAACTGCTCCACCATAGCACAAGGAGCATATTTTCCCTCCTACCACAAATTTACTATAATTTGACAGTTCAGCAACCCTCATGAGAGGTATGGGTTGGAAACCTTGGAGGCCAAGAAATTAATTGAATTAAGGTCTCCCATATGTTTAGTGAGAGCTTGAATCACACAGAGCTACTGTGTGATGGAGAACCTGCCACCTTCTCTGTTATTTGTATTTCACAAGAAATTAGCCACTCTTCTTTTCTGGTTTTTTACTTGTTTTTGGTTGTTGCCGGGTTGTTTTTTTTGTTTGTTTGTTTGTTTGTTTGTTTTATTTTTTTAAGAAATGACATCATTATATCTCTTCTGGAAAAGTTTTTGAATGGTAACAAAAGCAACAATTAACAGTTAGCTCTGATAAAGGCTCCTAAGTCCCAAGATAGAATGCTTTGAAGATATCCCTATGTTCTTTCCCTTCTTGCCTACCCTTAATTTCTCCTCTCACTTTTCAGCCTTTTCTACCTGTCTGATGTACCAAACAAGGAGCTACCACCTTACTCAGAGTGGAGGATTCTGATGCAGGTGCTTAAGAATTAGGCAAAAGAATCAAACCAAAGGGGCTGTTTACCTCTGCAGGGTATACAGTTTCCTTGGATAGTGATTATGATTCCCTAGAAGCACTGGCGGGACAAAGCATGTTCGTTCATCCCATACCATACGTACACATTTTTGACATTGATAGCTGAGCTGAGAGTGCCTGAGAAACTTCAAACTATGCAACATGGGTAAATTCAAGAGGTTTTACTTGTCTAGACTGTTTATAAATAACCACAGCTAAACAAGTATTCCAATTTTTTAGTATTTTTAATGGCTCTAATTGTTACTGCCTTCACTGAAGAATACTGAAATATTTTTTAATTTCTTAGCTTACTATGGGTTTGAAAGGATGACTTTATTTTCCAGGTTGTAGTGTTGGGAAAATTTTCATGGCTGACCTAGAACAAAAAAGTTGCATCTGCAATGAAAGGAACTGCACACTTGAACCAAAAAAGTCCCAGCACTTTTTTCTGAATGTGTGGTATTACATGTCTGTTATACATTTCCAAATGAAAGCTTAACCCAATTAGAAACAGAGGAAGATCAATCAGACACTTCATCAGATTTGAGAAAGACCTATCAGACTCTAAGTCTTAAGTCCTCTTTTCTGTCTAAATGCACTCTTACAGGAATTAATACATTTAGAGAAAATCTTCCAAATTATCTGAACCTGGGCATGATTTTCAGTATGTATTTTGAAGAGAGATGATGACTTAACTTGCAATTTTAATACTAATGTCTTTGGAACAGCCATCTTGGTTCTCCATGTAGGGCCCAACATTCCTTACTGTCACAAGGACTATAAGCATTTCAAGAAAATTTATTTAGAAAATCTTCAGTAAACCTTAAGGAAATTTTGAGGCCAGCCTGGTCCTAGGAAAACAAACATTAATTGGCAATTAGTAGGCCTGAATTCTTCACCCTTTCTACAAAAAGCCTTTCTACAAATCTGCTGGGCTGTTTGGACAACTTATGTATCACTTTCTTCACTTACCCTTTGCAAGGTTTTTTGCTTTTCAGTTAATCTATCCTATATTCTATGAATCCTAAAAAAATGGGTTTATTTTTTTACTTGACCTGCCATGTGGTGCTTTCATAGAATTAATATTAATAACTGCCGATAATGGTTAATTTGGCTTTTGAACAATAGCGTATTTTCAATAAATCTGCTAATGCAAGTTTACACATTTTCCCATCTCTATATGCTTGGGAACAGGAGAGACAGATTTTTCCAGCCTTAACAGTATTTTGTGTGAAAAAATCTATGCCCATGTGTCTCAGTTTAGAGACAAATTTAGGAGAAAATGCTTTGGAATAAGTGTTTCCTCTGAGAAAAAGGGCTTCAGATATCCTTTATCTGCCAATGAGAACAATTACTGCCACAAAGTAAAAGTGAAATAATTTTTTTTTTATTGACAAACAAATTGCTTGCACGGCATGGGGAAAAAATTAATAAACACTAAATATTGAACTTTCAGAACCTTACCCCACACACCCCCCACAGTAGAACACAAAGTCCCCAAAATGGCAGGGGGAGAAATAAATGGGCTGTCTTCATGGCAAAGGGGGGACAAAATGGCAGCTGGCTTTTGTCTCAGGAAAGGGAAAAAAAGGGTTCACACAGCAGCTTGGGCACAACAGATGGGAACCTGTTGAACTTCTGGCATTGGTCTCCTCCTCACAGCAGTGGAAGCAGATGGATTTTTGTGTCCTTTCTCTTGCTGCTTAAGCTTTTCTCAAGATCTCAGGCTGGTCAGAGTGTCTCCCAGGACTCCTGCAGGTCTCAGTGATTGTCTGATCTCAGACCAAAACCAAGCCAGACCGCTGAAGGTAAAAAACCACAGAAGGTGCCAAAAGACAGCTGCTGTAACCTCTCCCTGTAGCAGAGGCCAGTGAAAAGGAAAAAAAAGAGAAACTTCTTGCTTAAGATAACAAAAACCCAAGCTAGGTAAGCAACAAAGTAATGACCAGTCTGCACTGCACCCAGCATGTTCAGAGTAAGTTGTCGCAGAATGAGGCCTTTGTCGGGGATGAGCCATTTGTCAGGTGCAGGGAAAACTCGGGGCTCAATATGAGTCATCAACAAGTTCTGTTTATTAAAGAGAGCATCAGACACTTACACAGCAAGTAATAAGCTTATGAATATTCTGTAAGCCAAGCGATCTATTGGTTAAACTATACCATCAACTCTTCCTCATTCCTTTGGGCCTACATTCTCTATTTCCCACGTCTCTCTGTCCACTTGTTATCATACCCAGCTAGGCCCAAGGACACGCTATCTTGCAGGTGCAGGACTTGGAATTAGCCACGGCCTTGTACTCTTCCAGTCTCTTAGTCAGTTAAATTCCCAACAGTAAGTGTATGAACAAAGCCCACGCAGGAGCCCCCTGGGCTCCTGCCCCTTCACTGGACCCACCTTCAAATTACAGAAACGATTTCTGGGCATAGAGCAGATGATCAGAAAATAGAGTATCATCATAAAATCACCCCAAAACACCATGCTTGAAAATCTGGCATTGAGAGCTCATCTCATCTTCCTAAATATTTTATTTGTTTATATCTGATGGGTTTTTGGTGCCTTGTAAGATCTTGATTATTAATCTGAAAATGTAGCATATCTCTGAGGATTTTGTGGGAGCTGTATCAGTTCCGTCCAATATTTCTGTTTTCTGGCTGTTCTTTAAAAATAAATTTTAAATCAAGATTGACGGATAAAAACCACCAGACTACTAATTTTCTAAGTACGTTTGCATCTTCGTGATTTACCCAAAAAGTAGATTGACATCAAAAAGTTGTAAGGAGTAGATGTCTAAGTTTCAAAACATTTCACTGGATTAGAAGTAAGAAATATTTAACTCATTGTGAAATATGATTTGTAAATTGGGTAATATTTCTTTCATTAATAACAGTTACTAAAAGCTTTGAAGATGAACTTATTCAAGGGAGAATTTATGACATGACAAACCAGAATGAAACACCAGATGAATCTCGAAAGCATACGATACAACGGAAGTATAAAACACAAGATTTTCATAAATAGGAAGAGATCTCTTTTGCAATACAGCACTATTTCTTTTATCCACCAGATAAACTAAAAGCACTTCAGATTATTTTTCTGGATAAATTTTTTCTGGTTATTTGTTCCTCTACAGTCTAGGAAATGTTAATCGCAGCAGCTGTAGATAGACAACAGGTAAGGATACCTTTGTAATAAATTTGGTAGTATCTTGAAATCAGTAATCCTAGCCTTAAGTATATGCAAAAACATGGAACAGAGACAAGAAAACGGCACTTAAAATATTTTGCTATTGACGTAATAGATTTCAAACTTCTGTGCATACTTCTTAAACATGGAGGCATGAACACAAGATGTTTTCCCCTTTGTGGTTTGTTTCACTCTACAGCAAGATATATCCTGAAAGAGAAAACTTGCAAATAAGGAAGGAAAAGGAAGGAAAAGGAAGGAAATTTGAAAGCCACCACTATAAAATCCTAAAATTACAGTAATTGAATACTGTGATATGGTTGCATGTTAATTGTGATGAAAATGAGTAAAGAAACTTCAAGTCTTCACAAAAAAGTTCTCAAGTTACAGCCAGAACCAGTTTTTGGATGGCCACTGTATTTTGTAATCAGCTTAGGCTGTGAGATATGGATTTTAAAAAAAATGCTAAGCACAACATTCGACTATTTTTCTTTGCACAGCTGACACAGTGTGCAAAGAAAAGCTGGAACACCTTGCTTCAGCAACAGGTGCACACTGTACCCAATTTGATACTGTTCTGCTCCCATCCTTTTGAAAATTACCAGTAGTCCACAGGGCAAATATAATCTCCTTTTCACGTCAGCCTTTCTCTGTTTTCCCCTTGCCTCAACAATTATTGTAGATTCTGTTATACTACAAAGTTATGACTTTAATGCAATCTTTAATGGGAGCCCTTTAGAGTTGCAGAGCTTAGCAAAGGCATGGGAAATTACACTCTCAGCAGCTTTCTGCACTTCCTTTTACACAAGATAAATGTAAAACAATGTGATCCAATAACAAGTGAAGAACTGATCTCAGTGGCTGCAGTAGTGTCACGGCTTTCATTTCCATAATGCGCACAAGAAACCTTTAAAAACTTTGGCAGCAGTGATTTACAGGCAGAGTTGGTTCTTCCAGAGATGAAAGAACTCCTAGTAAGTCTGGGGATGCTGCATTTGCCACAACGGCAGCTTTCCTCACATGCATGTTACAGACCAACACATTAAGCTTTTTATTAAACATCTATAAACCACTAGTGGAACAAGATCATCAGACAGTAAGAGAGAACTCTGAAATATAACCTTGCAAAAGACACAGAAGGGGTATTTTTGTTTAGGGGACACCGTTGTTCCACTTTCCACATATTTTTATAAAAGATTCAAGGAGTGCAAAAATGTCATCTCTAATGACATCGTCATATGTTTGCTACCTTCCAAAACTAACAGTACCTGCAAAGAATCCTCATTTCCTCCTAGGTCTGCTTTGCTTTCCTGATTGTAATAAAAATATACAATTCAAATAGAAGGTGGTTTTCTATTTTTTTTCCTTTTTTTTCACCATTCGTTTATCATTTTTTATAAGCTTTTTGTGGATTAACACTAAATCTAGCATGCAAAAATATCTTTTCACAGAATGCAACCTACTTAAACACATGATAGTTTTGGCCTACGGCAAGCGTTGAAAAGACAGTGCAGCCTTCCTCACACTCTCACATCCGGCTTGAGCTCATGGAGAAAAAAAACAAGCCAGAAGAAAAACAATCCCGAAGACTGGCTGCCTTATTTTATTACTAAAAACTGCACATATAGACTCCCAGCTCGCGGTTTCGGGGCCCGGCTAGCTGCGGGAGCCCCGAACCCGGCGGGTGCCGGCGGGCCCCTCACGGCGCGGGCTGCCGCGGAGGGATCCAGCCGCCTCACGCGCGCGCGCAGTCCCAGATGTTTGAGGACGCAGCCGGACAGAGAGGTCTCGGTGACCCCAGCGAAATTCTAACAGGCTTTATTTTCGGAAAGTCCGAGGGTGCAGACAGGGGAGGAGAACAGGGGTGCAGCGCTGCTGAAAGGTGCCGGAGCCGAGGCGCCGAGCCCCAAACTCGGCTGGGAATCGGGTTTATAAGGAGGGAAGGAGTAGGCGGGCTCGGGGGTGCCCTTTAACCACTAGGAAGGGGGTACAGGGGTGATCTTTTAGTGGGGTGACTTGGGTACACAAATAGGGGAACGGGGAGGGAGTGGTCTCTAGGGAGAGATCAATGGAAAAGTGGGAAACGGAACTTTCTGGAACAAAAGTTATGTTTTACATATGATTGTTTGCTTCGTCCCAGGGTGTCCCAACTTCATAGTCTTTGGCCCTTCCCCCCACACCAACTCATCTGAGAACTTTACAGATAGGTAAGACTGCCTCTGAGAGCTACACGTTTAAGCAATTTATGTCAAGAATTAAAATACAAGTTTCACACTAACTACTTCAAATCCCACTTCATTCCATAAATCATGATTATATTCTGTTTCTGGGCAGTAATGGGTAAATGCTTATGATGCAGCTGTATTAAACTTAATTTGGAGATTAAAAAAGTGAGCAACTGACCCTACTTTTCTGGCACACATCATCTACCTATTTTATAAAAATATTAATTGTTATTGAAAGCCTTCACTGGAGTATTAACATTTTAATTAGTAGAGTTTTGGGCCTGATATTGACAACTTTGCCTTCTTCGCTAACTTCTTGCAGCAGAGGCAAGCATGTTAACCGTGGAGCTGCTCATCTGTAAGACAGAGGGAGCAGGAAAAACCCCAGTTCCTTCAGTTTGGGCAGATCCATCACAGAGGTCACCACAGTCCCTTTGACTTCACACCTTTCTTGTGCAGAGTTACGCAGTGGCACCAGGATGGACCTGCAGTCCTGTGTCCACCCCTAAACACCCACACTAAAAGTGTCCTTCAATAACCAAATTGTACAAGAGAGATGAATACATGCTTATTGCTGCAATACTCCTGTGGTGCTAATGAGTCAGCTGGAGACCACAAAATACAAAGCCCTATTTTAATGACAAATACCAGACATAAAATTTAGGCTCCTCTGGCTCTCTTTGTTTCCTGTTCTAGCTGCTAAATAAATGGCCTTATCTTCAAAAGATCAGGTTGACCTGCTGATTTGAAACCACTCCCAGCAGCAATTAACGGTGGACCCCTAGACAAGATCAAAGATGGCTCCTGTCTGCATGCAAAAAGGCCTTTTGAGGGGGCAGAAACTTAAGCAACTCTCCTGGGAAAGCACAACCTGAAATCATACTGGGCTGCTCATTTCTGTCAGCAAACAGTTTGGGCATGATCCAACACCTTTCAAGACCCCAGAGAGAACAATTACAGAGAATGCTGCCCTGGCCCTGGGGTGTCACTGACTTCAAGGTTTAGTTTAAAACAAGAGGCAGAAATTACTTGTCTTCCAGTCCTATTAATATACTAGGCTCTTTTCAATAGAGCTATCAGAGGACTTAATTTTTTTTTTTTTTTCTATAAGTGCTGCAAATTCCAGATCTTCACCTTCCTTTTCTCCTATGTTTTGTAGATCCAACCCCCTCTCTGAACTCGTATCTTGGGGAAACTGCATGGCTGTGGCAGATATGAATATAGGATTTCAGTAGCATTAATGTGACTAAAGGCTTCTTAAAAGAAATTATTTTAACTGACATGCAATTTTCCCCAGTGTGCATCAATATAACTCTCCTTTAATGGGATGAATCTTCAGTTACTTGTGTTAATTCACAGTAGTGTACAGGAGCAACGGGAATGTGTAATGAAAAATCTTTTATCTTTTTGTGGCAATGTTGTTTGTTACCTTAATGACATCTTTGAATACTGGAATGAATTCCCAATAAAAACATTTAAATTTATGTAGATTCTAAACCAAATGTGTGCAATGACTGGTTTGGGACAATGCCCCAGCAAACCTTATGTCTGAATATTTGGTGAAACTGACCACTGAAGAAATAAATTACAGTTTATCTCCAGGCCAAGGGTGTCAAAGCATAAATAAACATCAATGTATACACTATGACCACTACCCACTTCTGAAGTTGCCATCAAACCGCTGAAATGTTTTAGTTTCAAGTGCTGCATTTATTTTTATTTCATGGTGTTTTTATTTATGGAATGCTATAAATATCATAGCTCTGACATTAATTTAAAAAAATACTCAAGGAATAATTTTTCCTTCAAAGTTTCTGAATTATTTCTTGTAGATACAGTCTCTGTTGAACTTTACACCTTAAGTGGACCATGAATGAAAGCATGGTCTTATGACTGTGCATGCAGTTCAGGAGGCCACTAATGAGCTAGTGTGATTGCCTCTTCTGATCATGGGAGTGTTGGACTAATACTGACATAAAAATTGTGAAAGGGGAACAGTGTAACTTCTTTTAAGACCTAGGGACACTAAACCTTTCAGAATATACAGATATTTTAGTCTGGTACTAGGAGACTTCGTCCAGTAAAAGAATGAGTTCAGACTGTGGAAAAAAAGTTGAAGTGGCTTTGGAGGTTTATTCCCATCATCTTGCTGTAGCCCTCCTTTCTAAACCCTGGAAAGATTTTTTGGCAGCAGTTGGTTCTGGACCTCAAACTTTCTTGGAACATGGATTCATTTCTCATAAACTGTAGATCTTTCTGTCCAATGTGCTGGATCAAAATTATGATCCACCTATACAGAGGGAAAATTTAAGCAGGCAGAAAATCACAGAATACTCTTTGAGTTGGAGGGGACTCACAAGGACTTTGAGTCCAGCTCTTAAGTGAATGGCTTATACCCCAGCATCATGGTCTGACCAACTAAGCTAATCTCATGATCACATGATAAATATATTGAAAACAGAGGGGAAACAAAGAAAACAGTCTGGTCACTAGGTTTCTTTTCCAGATTTCATGTTTCTTTTGTAGTCTCAGAATCATAGAGACTTGTGTTGGAAGGAATCTAAAAGATCACCTAGTGTCAAACCTCATATGATGGATAGGGATGCCACCCACTAGATCAGGTTGCTGAGAGTCACAGATTTTACCTAATTTCCACAGGATTTATTTTTAATTAATAGGCATCTCGACCCATGAGGACAGTATTTGTGGATCATAGCCTGACTGGATTAGTGATTTCTTCTGGCATTTTGATTACAAAAGTAGAAGGAAGAACCACCTTTTCCTACTTCCTTTTCTTGAGGTATATCACCTCCAGCAATAAAGGCCTTAAAATGTAAAAAAAAAAAAAAATTAAAAATTAAAAATACTGTTACTGTTAGTAACAGTAGCTGAAAAATATGAAAACAGGATCCTTGATCCATCAGAAATATTTGGTATTTTGCCATCACAAGAGAGTAGAGAAATGAAAAATATATAGATGAATACAGTAAAAGTAAAAGTTTAAGTATTTTGGGCCAAGTAGTGACCTGAAATCTACTGGAAAGTATTAGACAACTTTTCTTATGTGCATCACTGTTAGCTCCTCCAAGAATCAGTTTAACCTATCACATTTCTTCTTTTTTCTTAGGAAGACTTCAGCTGGAAATTTGCCCTGAGAGTCAGAATTCTTGAGCTCTGTTGGACCAACAATGAAATTAATTCCATAATTGATACTTCACTAAAAATTCTTCTCCTTGCTCCTATCAAATAGGTAACAGGCACTAGACATTTCTTACAAAAAACGCTGGGATGGGTAGAGAGTATATTTGGAAGGGCAGCCAAAAATCTCAAGTTATCTAGGAGATAGAAAATTGAGTAGAGTACCTCCCAGTGTTCCTCTTAAGACATTTTGCTGGTAGTTTCTCTACTGTTGTCATTAGTCACATTTTTATATGTGCTCCCTTTTAGGTGCTATATTTCCGTCTTTCTTCCTCCACAGAAGCAAAAAGGTAAAAAAAACTTCCTGAGTGTTGCATTTCAGCTTGTCACTACTTCCTAAGGAAAGGCAGGCCCTGAAGCAAGGAGGTGAAGAGCAGATTAGAGGTAGTTTTCCTGGGGAGTGTTCGTGGAGTAAGTGATAGCTGGCAACACCTAGAGTTATTGGGAAGTCTGCATGTTTTTGAGCTTGGGTTGCTACAGCCAAAATTCAACCTTTCTAGTATGAAGCTAGTTTCAACAGCATGGTTTGGTTTTTTAAAAAATATATTTAATTCTATTTCCTTGGCAATCTCACAATGTACAGACAATCCAGATACCTAAAATTATTGAAGAGAAACTCCAGTGGTGTGATGGACATTGAGGCTGATAATTCCAGAGACATTTTGCCTAATCTTTCATCTCAGATGTGAATGGAACTGCTTAAAGAATTTATCCTTTAGCTTAATTTATATTTCTGTGAGTCAAAGTTTGTGTGAGAGACCCACAACCCATTGAATATTAGGTAAAATATTGCTCCTTTACTGCAGAAAGAAATAGACCAATTGAGAAATCAAGAGGGATTCTGGGAAACTGTTTAGGAGATGTTATTTCTGCAGATAATTTTTTATAATGATTATACTTGTTGTAATCTTTTTCTCATCACCCAGATTTTAGTGATTACAACTTTTGTTAAAATGCTGAGACTATGGCACAATATGTGAAGAGATAAGAAATCCAACATAGTTTTAAGAAGTCTCACTCTTCTAAAAGAGGAATAAAAACATGAAATATATTGAAATTTGGGATGGATTATATTTATTTTTTTTATTTGCAAGCCAGGAATCCATTTGGCAACTCTCTATGGATGGACTCTTGAAAATCTTGTATTTTTAGCTCATTGGAGATGACCATATTAGGAATAATAAAAATGGAAATATGTATTCCAAATGCAAAACAATATAACTTAAACAAGCCAAGTACAAGTAAACAGTTAGGCTGTGTGTCATTTTGCAGTGCAGTTAATGGAGAAACACTGATAATAGCATGTAATCTGAGGCAGGATCATCTTTTCTGGTATTATGAAGCATTGATATCCTTCACTCTACATACTGCACCATATTGCACCTAAACATGTCACTTTTTAATGTATTTCTTTTCGTGGGATTATGAGATGGAGGATCCTCCGCACAAAGCGATATGAGCAGTCTTTTACTGAATACCTAGAGGGATGGTGATTCAACCACCACCCTGGGCAGCCCATTCCAATGCTTAACAGTCCTTTCAGTGAAGAAATTCTTCCTGATGTCCTACCTGAACCTCCTCTGGCACAGCTTGAGGCCATGTCCTCTCATCCCCCAATCCCACTTGCCTATGGCCTCCTCTCAGGCAGTTGCAGAGGTTGATAAGATCTCCACTGAGCCTCCTTTTCTCCAGGTTAAACACATCCATCTCTCTCAGATGCTCCTCGTATGATTTTTTCTCTGCACTCTACCTCAGTTTTCTTGCCCTTTTGTGGAGAGGTCCCAGCTCTGTAATGTCTTCCTTGAACTGAGAGGCCCAGAACTGGACAAGGTGCAGGCTTACAAATCCTGAATACAGAATGCATATAAATATAAATATAAATATAAATATAAATATAAATATAAATATAAATATAAATATAAATATAAATAATATATGTGTGTGTATTGTATAGTATATATAATGAGGGTTTATATGCCAAATTCAGTAAAAAATCTATTCTGATGCTGCCTAAATTTGGAGGTGCCTAAACAATTTAAGTGGTTTCCCTTTTTTTCTGGCTCAGTCTTTAACTGTCAGGAAGAACTGTTCTTCTGAAAAGCTGAACTTAAAACTTTCAGCATGTTGCTCCAAGTACTCAAATTTGTGTCCTTTCATTATTAGAGTCTTCATGATGGAGCATCTAAATCAACATCCTTACACTGATAACATTATTTCAAACATACAATAAACTGTAGATAAACTCACAGAATATGCTCAGTTGGAAGAAGCCCACTAGGATCATCAAGTCCAACTTCTGCACAGAACACCCAAGAATCCTAGGCATTGTGGCATTGCTCATATGCTTCTGGAACTTTTTCAAGCTTGGTGTTGTGACTGGGGAATCTGTTCCAGTTCCCAGCCGTCCTGTCAAAGGCTTTTTCCTGATATACCACCTAAACCTCCCTTACTCAACGTCATGCCATTTACTTGAGTCCCGTCACTGGTCATCACAGAGGGGAGATCACAGTCTGCCCCTCCTCTTCCCCTCACAAAGAAGTTTCCCCTCCATCTCTTCCAGTATGAACAGACTGAATGACCTCAGCTGCTCCTCATATGGCTTCTCCTCCAGGCCCTTCATCATCCTTATGGACACTCTTTAATAGCTTGATATCTTTTTTTTTTTTTTTAATTACAGTGCCCAAAACTGGCCCCAGCACTTGAGGTGGGGCCAATCCCCTCCCTTGCCTGGATGGTGATGCCGGGCATGATGAACCCCAGGACATGGCTGACCCTCCTGTTTGCCACAGCACTGCTGACTCATATTCAGCTTTCTGTCAACCAACCAATATATAATAAATATATAGAGATATAAAGATATAATATCAAACTATGAATAGAAATAGAAATCTATGTAAGTAACATGAAGAGATGCAATATACAATATAATTTTTATTGTACAGTAATATAAATTCTAAATATAAATGCGAATATAAATATGAAAAATAGGGGGCTCGGAGCAGCCCAGGTGTGAGTGTGAGGATGGTGGGGGCTCGGAGCAGCCCAGGTGTGAGCTGTGAGGATGATGAGGGGCCCGCTCCTGCCGGGGCGAGGCTGTTTTAGGGGGAGGCTTTGCCTCAGCTCCCTTTAGCGTGGAGCTGCTGAGTGGAGGGGTTTGTGGGGCGCTCCCGGCGCTGTCTCATGGAGGGACTGCGGGAGCTTCTCACAGGGTCGGGGGGAACGCCTGGATCCGCGCTTGGATACGTGGAGCATCGCTTAAAGGAGGCGCCGAGGGACGAATCTTTGTGCCGGGGAGCAGCGGCTGAACAGGTGAGCCCGTGTGGGTTTGGAGCGGGGAATTTTCTCCTTCCCCTTTGCAATTTCACTCGCCAGTTCCTCCCCGGATCCCCAGGAACAAAAATGGGGCTTATGAGCACAAAAGGAATTAAGGAGAAGGAAGCAGCTACTCTTCTTTTATTATCTGAGTTTGAGCTGAGGGGATCCCTCTTCACTTGGGGTTTTAAGGGTGTTGATTGCAGGAAAAGCTGCCTTTTCCAGGCTGTTACGGGTATACCGGGGGTGACAGGGAATCCCTGCGTTCTATTTTAAGGGGAATGGGAAAAGTATTCTTGTGGTATTATGGGTTGGATTTGAAGGCAGCCACCCCATTTTCATCACCCTCGGGTTTAAATGGAGGGGGCAGCCCTGGTGTCCCTCCTTTTCAAGGGTTTGAATGGAGGTCGAAATCGCCCTTTCCCATCAGTCGAAGGCTTTCATTTGAGGAGCGCCCCTTCTTTTCTGCTCTCGTAGGGGACGAAACTGAAGGGGAGAAGGCATTTCTTTGCCCTTGTTGAAGTGAGGTGAGCCCCGCCGGCGGCGTCAGTTTCGGGGTTCGGCTGCGGGAAGCCGCAGCTCTGGCAGCGTTTGCAGGGCTGCAATGGGGCTGTGCCGCTGCATCGGAGGGCGCTGCTCGTGCCCGCGGCCCGGCCCGGAACGTTCCCGCTCGGGAGCGCTGCTGGCACGGCCCGGGCAGCTGCCGGGGCGCACGGGGGATTTGGCGCGGCCGGCCCGGCCGAGCGCGGCAGTGGCGGAGCCGTGCGGAGCCGAGGGGAGCCGTGCCGGGCCGGCCGAGGGCGGCAGAGGCGGCGCGGGCGCTGCTGCGCCGGCCCGGGCGGTGCCGGCCGCTCCGTCCGCTCCGGGCGCGGGCTCGGGCGCCGCCGGTAGCCCCGGGCCCGGTGCCGGCCCCGGCGGGCAGGGGCAGCGGGCGGGGCTCTCCGGCGTGCAATGGTTTTTACGGGTCGTAGCGTGAAGCAGCGGTTCGCATTTTAATTCTGTTTTGGCGGCTTTTATTAGCGTGAGTGTGTAGTGTTTGTTTTGGGGGGCTTGAGCCGTGTCGTTCATACCAGCGGGTTTTAAGTCTTGATAATTGCCTGTGTGTTTATCGTCTTCCAGGGCTTTTATTTATTTGATTTGTTTGATTGTAGTGTATGTTTTATGGTTACGGGTAATTTGGGAGACATTGTTTATGGTTACGTTTGTCTTTAGGCTTTGTGTTTGTTTCTAGGTGGTATTTTTATTTTGATAGCTTGAGGCACTATTGGTTTATTCAGTTGGGAGTAATTTTTTTGTTGTAAATTTAAGTTTATTTGGTTTTGGTTTTGGTGGTTTTTTTTTTTTTTTGTTTTTGTTGTTGGGTTTTTTTTTTTTGTCCTTTGATGTATTTGATTGCAGTTTATTAGTTTAATTTTTGGGAACGTGGGTATTTATATGGTGGGTCTCTTTAAATAGTTTTTTTATTTGGGTAGGAATTTTCTTAGTTTTTAGTGGTTAAGATTTTTTTCCACTTCGTTAATTAGTTCGGTTTTTAAAATTATTTCTACGGAGTATTGGTTCTTCTTTGAGTTAGTGTAGAGGTTGTGTTTTAGTTGTTTTTTTTAAATAATGTTCAGGGTCAGTGGAACTCTTTGGAGTTTAGTAAATTGGTTTGATTTTTTTTCTAAGTAGTTTTTGTGATTTGCTGTGCGTGTTTCTATAGGGTTTTCTTTTATTTTGGTTCCATTTTTCTGATGTGATTAGGACTGTTATGGAAAAGAGCATTGTGTGGTTTTTTAGCTTGATGTTTTTGAAGATATTGGTGGCAATTCGATGCTGTTTGTTTCGTCATTTTATTTAGGAATTGGACTTTAAATGTAAAATTATAACTATAATTAAACAAAACAAAGATATGTATAGAAATCGGAATAAAAACTTAAAATTGAATAGAGACCAAATACATATATAAAAAATCCATGTAGTGTAAATCATTATATATTACACTAGGATATAGTATTTTTAAATACAGGGTAGGGTATTATATTTGTTTATAGATATACAAAAATAGAGATTATAAATAGAAACGAAACCACAATCAAAATATAAAGACAGAAATGTATGACAAATATATGCAGACATATATAGAAATAGAAAATATTCATAATTATAGAAAAATAAAAATTGATGTATTAATCATTGAATACTATATATACAGTATTACTTGTATTAATCATTGTATCAATTTTTATCCAGGAGGAATTTTACCCCCAGATTTTGGGGTATTTTTTTGCCGTACCTGTGCAGGTGGGGGGACGAGCGGGACCTCCCCCTGAGCGTGGTCGAGGTCAGGGTGGGGATGGGGGCCGACAGGCTGGAGCTGGACGGGGCTGCAAAAATCGGGCTTTGAACCAAAATTCCACTGTTTTGACCCAAAACTTCATTTTCTAAACCCAAAATTTGAGGGCATTTTTTTTACCCTTTTTTATGTTTTCTTTCCCCCCCTCCAAAATTTTTTATTTTCTGCCAAAATTCGGCTTTTTTGCCCACTAAAATTGGATTTTTTTTCCACAATATTCAGATTTTTCCCCCAAAAAATTTCAGACTTTCCCCCCTCCCCCAGTTTCCTTTTTCCTGCCCAAAACTTTTCCCCTGTATTTCAGATTTTTGCCCCACAAAATTGGATTTTCTTTCACCCAAAATTTTTTTCACCTGGATTTTTTTTCCCCAACTTTAGAGTTTTGTCCCCTAAAATTCAGATTTTCCCCCTCCAACCTCCACTAAAATTCAGATTTTTCCCCCCAAATTCAGGATTTCCCCCCCAAATTCCCATTTTTGCCCCCAGTAAATTCCGGACTTTCCCAAATTCCTGCATTTCCCCCCCCGAATCCGGCTCTCACTGAGGCTCCGGGGTCTCTTGGGCGGGGGGGGGCCCCGGGGGGCTCTGGGGGCGGCTGCGGAGGGGCCCCGGGGGGCTCTGGGGGCGGCTGCGGAGGCGGCTGCGGAGGGGCCCCGGGCGGCGCTGAGGGCGGCTGCGGAGGCGGCTGCGGAGGGGCCCCGGGGGCCTCTGGGAGCGGCTCTGGGGGGGCCCCGGGCGGCTCTGGGGGCGGCTCTGGGGGCGGCTCCGGGGGCGGCTCTGGGGGCGGCTCTGGGGGGGGGGTCCCAGGGGGCTCTGGGGGCGGCTCCGGGGGCGGCTCCGGGGGCGGCTCTGGGGGCGGCTCTGGGGGGGCCCCGGGCGGCTCTGGGGGCGGCTCTGGGGGCGGCTCCGGGGGCGGCTCTGGGGGCGGCTCTGGGGGGGGGGTCCCAGGGGGCTCTGGGGGCGGCTCCGGGGGCGGCTCCGGGGGCGGCTCTGGGGGCGGCTCTGGGGGGGCCCCGGGCGGCTCTGGGGGCGGCTCTGGGGGGGGGTCCCAGGGGGCTCTGGGGGCGGCTCCGGGGGCGGCTCCGGGGGCGGCTCTAGGGGCGGCTCCGGGGGCGGCTCTGGGGGCGGGTCAGGGAGCGGCGGTAGCAGAGCAGGGGAGCCGCAAAATCGCCCAAATCCGCCCCAAACTCCGAGCCCAGGCGTCGCCTCTGGCACGTCCGCTCCAGCAGCGCCAGCCTGGGGCAGAAAATAACAAAAATTCCAATTATTGACCCAAAAATTCCAATTGCTGACCCAAAAATTCCAATTATTGACCCTAAATCAGCCCAAAAACCACCCTAAAATTCCAAATATTGGCCCAAAAATCAGCCTGAAAATTCCAAGTAACGACCCCAAAATGAGCCCAAAATTCCAAATATTGACCCCAAAATCAGCCCAGAAAACGAACCTGAAATTCAAAATACCCACCCAAAAACCACCCCACAATCCCAAATAATGGCCCAAAAATCCCAAATAATGACCGCAAAATCAACCCAAAATCAACCCCTAAATTCCAAATATTGACCCCAAAATCAGCCCAAAACCTTCAAATATCAGCCCAAAAAGGACTCCAAAATTCCAAATGTCTATAACAAAATCAGCTCCAAAACCACCCCAAAATACAAAATACTGGCCCAAAAATCAGCCCAAAAATTCCAAGTAACGACCCCAAAATCAGCCCAAAAACGACCCCAAATTACCTAGGAACTAAGATTACCTAGGAACTAAATTCTTCCACCTTCAAAAAAACCCCACCATTTTATGCTCCTTGCAGCTCTTTATATGTTTTTCCTATCTTACTTTAGAATATGGAAGATATGGCACTTTTTTTGAGATATTCAGAGAAGTCTACAATGATAGCTATAGATAAATTTATTTATTTTATATATATTACCTTCCCATAAGACTGAAGATAGGGTGTTGAATTTTAATAGCCAAATAGCTCTCTCTCTGTATGAACCATGTGTTTGCCCATAAGAGGCAACAATTTTAAGTGCTGTGAGCTAGGCCTTGAGTCCAGGTCCTCAAGCTATTTAGGCACACTCAGGTCCCAGTGTCCTTTGGGGAGAGCTGCACTACAAATGCTTCCTCTAACGTATGCTCTAGATTTTTTTCTTGCAAGGTATGAACATGCACTGATCAAATGCTGTGTGACAGAATTGATATTACTTAAGTACAGGCAAAAAAGCAATAGCCTCTAATGTCTGAATGAACACCTTCCCCTCCCTGAGTTTATTCAGTCTGAGTCTCCTATGTAAATGTTGATTGCTTTCATTACATGTTTTTCTATTCCAAGTCAGCATCTTGAAATCAATCATTAAGCTCTTAACACAGTTTGTTCTGTCTATGCTTAAGTAGGATCATGTATGATTTACTAAGCATGAACAGTGGTTTCAATGAGAAAGGTTTCTATGGCAAAAAAAAGGAAAGGTGAAGTAAATGGGCAAACAGTTATACTTTGGCCTTTAAAGTCTCATTTTTCCTCCATGTGCAAATTCTTAGATGATGCAATGTATATTGCATTTAAACCTTTGAACACCAACTCCATCAGCAATTCTGATTTATGATGGAAAGCTTTGTCCTGAACTGCTATTGTCAGACTACTGTGGCAAAATGATCCTGTAAGAGACAGAAAGGTTCTGTACAGGTTCTGTAATGTGTGTGACTCCAACTTCCTTGTGAGGGGAAGAGTATGGGCAGCCACTGATCTCTTCTCTGTAGTAATGAATGAGAGAACCCAAGAGAATGGCCTGAAATTGTGTCGAGGGAAGTGTAGATTGGACAATAAAAAAAGGTTTTTCACCCAGAGGAACAGACTCCCCAAAATGCTCACAAAACCAAGACTGAAAGAGTTCAAGAAGCATTTGGACATCACTCTGGGGCACATATTGTGATTCTTGGGGTGTCCAGTGCAGGTCCAGGAGATGGACTCAATCATCCTTGGGGGTTCCTCCAACTGAGCTTATTCTGTGGTGTGATTTATTGGATCTGGAGAAGCTTGGAAAAACAAAATGTCCAGAAGAAGCATCTAGAAAAGCTCTATCTCCTGTTAGGGATGGGAGAGTCCTGAATTCTTTGTTCACTCTGATTTCCATGTGAAGTCCATCTCCACTTAAGACAACAGGGACAGGTGGAGACGGCCTCCTTCCAACATGTACTTTAAATAAGCATTTGTTTTATTCTATCGGTGACAGTTACAACAGTGTTTTAGTCATGTATTTCCCATTTCTTTAACAGAAAATGTTCACATGAAAGAAAGAAACTGGCAGATCAGTGTGTCAGTATTTGATTATTCACCTATGCTCATTCAGGTTACTGAGTCAAGTCTTCACAGCATTTTTAAGGGTTTGATTGTCAGTTACGCAACCATCAGTTTGCAAGCCTTAGATAAATTTGTGTTATGAATTTGTAATCCTGTAAAAAATCAGATATGCACATACGTTTGTGTTGTAGGGCATAAATGTAATTTCTTCCCCTCCCCAGCAGTTCTTTTTGCCATCTTTCCAATTTTAATTGATATCACGGAAATCAAAGAAAGACCACAGTGAATCAGCAGTGTTGACAATGTGCCAAGGTGTTTAGAAAATAGGCCTAGCTGGGGAAGAAGAGCATGTCAAAATACATTTGGAACATATTGGAATATGTTATGAAATATAATGTGTTTACCTTTTTGAATGACGGTGTTGGGTAGTGCTGGCGATGCTTACGAGGAGGAGGGAGTGGGTGATGGAGCCCTAGAATGGACCACATTCTTCTTTTTTTTATGCAAGATACAGTATCTTGCATACAAAATACTCAGAGAAGGAATATGACACAATATGACAAATCACTTCTCTAATTCATTGGACTTGTCAAACAAATTAACTTCTCTGGTGGTAACAGTGGTGGAAACGATCAAAATACTGGTAGCTTCCTAAGTTCTGCTATCACATAGTTTAACCAGGCTTAGGCAAGTTTAGATATCTGAGCGCAAAAAATACTGGAAGATAGTAACATCTATTATGAAGCAAAACACACGATGATCCTGTATCTGGTAGCAGTGAACTAAGACATTTAGTGTGGTGAGCAAAAAGACATCTTAGGCACATACTTACACATCTGAATGAGAGGCAAAGGAAGCCCCTGTCATGGGTTGGCTATATGATGCTCATATCCCCAATCATCTGTTCTGTTTATGCTGGATAATAAGCTTTGAACCTTTAATACTTGTTCTGAGAGCAAAGTGGGGAGAGATGCAGCAGTTTGTTTTCAGACACTGCACTCACTCCTCCACATTCCTGCTCCTGGACTGTGTTATCTGTGAATGGACAGACAAGCAGTGTCGCAGACATCTTTTTATGAAAATCCTTTCCTTAGGATTTTTTCCTCGTGAGAAGCTGAGAGGCCTCAGACAAAACGTAAACAATGATTGTCTGCTGCTGTGGAATGCAACAGGTGCATCTGTGATTAGTCTCATGTGGATGTTTGGAATTAATGGCCAATCACAGCACAGCTGGCTTGGACAGTCTGGGACAGCTGCCTTTGTTATTCATTCTTTTCTATTCTTAGCCTAGCCTTCTGATGAGAACTTTTTCTTCCATTCTTTTAGTATAGTTTTAATGTAATATATACAATAAAATAATAAATCAAGACTTCTGAAATATGGAGTCAACATTCTCATCTCTTCTCTCATTCGAAAACCCCTGTGAACACCATCACAAAGCAGGACAGAGCTCTCCTTTGCTTTCAGTTAGTTTTAGCTAGCTGAGGTGAAGTTCCCTGGACTGTGGTTTTTTTCTTTTTCTTTGGACCTGTTTAAACCTTATCTGAACTGAACACCCAGAAGAGCACCAGCAGCTCACACCTGTGACCCACTGGGCTAGGCCTGGGCCGCAACATTTCCAGCACCACAGGGACTAATATGAGACTCAGTGAGCTGAGCTACACTCCACGGAGGGGACTTTCTGAGTTTGTCACTTCTTTTGGAGCGGTAAATGGTTTTATTGCTTAATATTGTTTAATAAACAGTTTTTTCCACTTCTCTCCAAGGAGATATTTTTCCTGAACTGGTTGGGGGAGAGGCCAACGCAATCTGCTTTCTAGAGGAACCTCTTCGGGAGTTCTGTCCCAAATTTGCTGTGAACCAGATCAAATACATTATTGGTGCCCAATGTGCAGCCTACCAATAACCACCTGACCTGCTGGTAACTTGTGGAGGGAGCTGCAGCTGGGTTGTATCAGGATTCATGTTTGGTCTTTGGTTTTCTCTGTGTTCAATTCCAACAGCCACTCTGCACAGGCTACAGGGGTCTCTGGTCTCAGCCACACTGTGGGGAGGGGACTTGATGGCAAGATCTGATGGCTGCTCCAGCCAGGGCTCCGCAGCCCCCCCTTCCTTCCTGCCTGGCAGCTGCTGCAGCAGGCGGGCTTCCCACAAGGGGGCTGGCCCCGCAGCTCTTGCGAGGCTCTCTTGCCTGGCAGCCAGTGGAGGGGCCGGCAGGTGCCCCAGGGGGAGAAAGGGGGCCCGCTCCCCCCAGCAGGGCCGCCTGGCCCAGCCTCACCGAAACAGGGCCGGTGGAGGCCAGCGGGTGGCCCAGGGTGAGGAAGGGGCGCGGCCCGGGGCAGGGCTGCCCATCCTGGCCCGGCCGAGATAGGGGCTGGAGCCGGGGCCTGTCACCTCTTTGCCGACCGGAAAAGGAAGGGAAAGTTCCCGGGTTTCTCTCATCTCTAACATGTGTCTTTCACAGAGGTGTGTCCAGCTTTTGAGTGGTTCAATAGACTGGCAATTACACAAAAAGCTTTTTACCGTACTTCCCTAAATTTCCTCCCATTCCAAAACTCGACACTCCCCCACTCCACCACTCTCCCACCTCCCTGCCACCCCCCAACACCCCAAAACCCAACAAACAAACAAAGGAAACAAACATACTGAAATACTTCACGTAGGAATGCCATTACAATTTTTGCTCCACTAGTAAGGTGTCACTAAAAGCACCTGAGACATTACAGCTGTAAAGGATTTTGCTTGATTTTAGGACTACTCCTTTGACGTGAACCACTTGTCATATTTTTTTCCCTCCTACATCAATATTTGATGCTTACCATCAGAGAAAGAAGAGAAGAAAATAGTTCATAAAAATCTTTGTGCTTTAGGCTGTCATTAAATAACCCTCAATGTCAGCCATTTTATAATCCAGTTAGCCTTTTCCTACTTTGAATAAGCATTAAAAACCTCTGTTACACTTTGTGGTATTTTCTTCAATTTTCCTGCAGTTTCCTTCATTGGCATAATTTGACTAGACTGAAACTGGTTTTAAGAGCTCTTAACCTTTTAATAATCTTTTGTCTCCTTATTGTCCTCTGTCCCTAATTCATCATCTGTCATACTTTGTAATCTGATCCACTATTTGGAGAGAGGAGCACACTGGAAATCATACACTGGTTAAAAATAGATCTGCTAAATAAAACCCATTATTTCTGTAAACATCTAATACCTAATATTACTTAGCTTTCTCTCTCTGTGTCACAGCTGTATTACCCCCATTGCATTCTTTTCCTTGTTCTATATATAGGTAATGGGAATTATTATATATTAAAATATTTGGTCATTTATATCAGTTTCATCTATTTTTTACATTATTTACACTTGCATCTTGATACATAGATTTCTAATAAGGTGTTGTGGGATTTGGCCAGACGTAAGAGATCAGTCATAAAAAGTATGCCCATTTCTGAACTTCAAAAACATACAGATCTGCTAAATACTGCTTTATTGCACACTGCTATGACCTCAGAAGTCATACTTGAATGTCACCAGCTTCTGTTATCCAAGCTGAGAACACAGAAGCTGAATTTCATTCTTGCAGTATCAGACATGAAATATACCAACTGTTGTTTTTCTGAGAAGAAAAATTGAGCAAATGCCTTCTTGCAGACTTAAATACAAATTTCTTTGTGAACAATGAAAGCAAAAGATATTGTTTTGATCCAAGGAACAGACCAAGACAGGGATGAAAATGTGGCTCTGATACAGGTGATGGAGAAAGAGAAGAGTGAACCTATTTTCAACACTAGAATATGGGAAGTACCACAATATTTTGTGCTGCCCTTTTTAGAGTCCCAAGTTTATTTAATTGAATTTATTTCATTAAATTTAAATTTGGGCACAAGCAACCAAAATCTGGGACTAATAGGAGTAATGCAGGAATTATTTGTTCTGGTCTCCACAGCCAGCCCTCTCTGTCTCTGACAAACCACTCAGGGCATTTAAATACTGGAGTACAAATAGCCAAAATAAGTAATGATATAATTATTTTACACAAATTAAAATGTTGCTTTCCCCCTTAGAGCAACCTGAAAATAGGACGATTCATTGGTTAAATTTTAATGGAACAATCAAAGAGCACTTACTTCCCCAGCATGGGATACCCTCAGTGGGCATTTACAGGGTTAGGAATGCTTTGTGTCTGCTCTGACCTGATTGGTGTAAAGTCCCTTGATGGTATGCTGTGTTTGTTAAATTGGCAACAGCCTGTACTTGGATAAACCTTATTAGCCAAAAATAATAGACAGTTTGGTTGCCAGTTTTAATGCTCATGTGTTGTAATCAGCAGGGTTGGTTTTTCTTTTTCCTTTTTATGTCAGTGTTTTGGAGGTTAATCTCTGTTATCATCATCTTAAACTTGCTCTTATTCTTATCAGTTATATTTAGTGGCAGATTGCAAGCTTTACTCATTATCTTGTTAAATCAGTAGGTGAAAGCCTTTCAAGGCATTTCTTTTTAAACTTTATTAATGTTAATATGCCAGATGGGACAAATTAAAATGGTTCTGTTTTTCATGCTGCCACTACCCACAATTTTACCACATTGTTTGCTGTTTAAGGGAGGATATGAAAATGATAGGTACAGAGCTTCTGTAATAAAAGTCCAGAACATGGTGGTAAAACCTATCTGGAAGAGTGTTTTGGGTTTTTTTTTCAATTAAATTAATGCATTAAAAAATGTCAGTTCTGTGTATGCAGCTGATTTGATCTTATTATAGCTGAGTTCAAGGCTGTCTTGATCAGAACAGTGTGGCAGTATACTTTTTCTTTACTCATATTGGGGGTCAAAAGAAGGCTTCAACACTTTTATCATCCCCTGTTATTGGTGCTAGTCCCCTCGTCATGTCTGTGGCATTATGCGCAGATGCCAGTAGTCCCATAGACCACACAGACAATGAACATTTCCACGGTCGCCTGGGTTGGGTCTCTAAGAAACACCTGTAAAACTGCCTTTGGAAGTCATCAGTGTATTGTTCAATGCTCCTTAACAGGTAGCCTCATATAATTTTGTTGATTCGTAAGGCACTTTGGGGATAAAACTCTTTGTTGTGTGGCTTTGCTTAGTACACAACCACTGATGAAAGTAGTGGTTTTACTAACAGCAACAGTTAAACAATAAAAACAAAATCAAGTAATTGTTAGGCAGATATCTCCTTTTTTCAGTCCTGCTGAAATGTTGTCATGGGACAAATGGCTCCCTTTTCTGATTTTAGTGAGATTCAGCTTTTATAACCAGGGATCCTTTATCCCAACATCAGAATGGCAGAGTCTGTATATTTGTGCTTTCTCCTATTATGATTTGTTGAATTCTTTTTATGATGCAAATGTCCAGGAGCCCAGTGGGGCTTCCTTAATTTGCATGGAGAGCCCAAGAATTTCTTTACACACTCCAGTAGTAATATCTGCTATTAAACAAGAAAATCAGACCCAGATATTGTCAAATCTTATGTTACAGCTATTTGGATATCCCCTGTCAATAGTCCATGATATTTCCTGCACATTTCACTTAGAGATGGCTAAGTTGAGAAGACAACATATTAAATGAATGTAGTCAATATCTGTAAAGAAAAGAGCCCTTTCTATGAGGGAAGAGTGGAGAGTGTCTAGGAAATAGCCTTTTGTCTAATTTTATCATAAATCTAATTCTAATATTAAAACCAACTCAGTTTCTTTACCTCTCAATACCAGCTAGAAGGATTTTAGTATTTTCTACTTCAGGCCACATACTGAATCTGATGTGCAAGAAAATAACTTAGAATGAATATTATAGAAAATTAAACTAGTACTGAAATACACTTAGCTATTAGAATTCAAATAGGCAATGTTAGGATTTGCCCATTTAAAATGAATCCACATATTATAAATTGCTGTAAACAATTTGTATATTTACAACAAAATGTAGTGTTGTTTAATTTGCGTTGTGGCGATTTCAAGGCTGTTTTTCCCTATAGTCTTCTTTGTGAGCAACGGTAGGAAAAAAACCCTCGAAACTGCTACACCTGTTATCATTGTAGATCAATGATGTGCATATAAATGCCTATGCCTATATGATATATAAATATGTGTGTGTGTGTTTATGTGCATGTGTGCATATGTAATTATATCTATTGTGTCTAGTTATGTGCATCTTCTTCCTTTTGTATGGTAAGGATTTTGACTAAACATAGGGTGCAAATCAAGGCTGAAGGAAACCACAAATATAACAGGATGACTAGAGTTTTAAACAGGAGAGATGGTGCAAGATTCTGTGCAAGACTTGTGCTTGCCACATGCTTCAGGACTGCAGATGGAAGCATGAAAAGCAGACTAGAAAAGCAAAAAGTCCGATCTTAAAAAAGGCCTGCCATACCTTCCTGCACTCCATTAACCACAGGACATTGTGGCTTTCCCTGTCTAGCATGTTCTTAATGGAAAAAGGAGTGCAAAAGGGGAAATAGCATCCATCTCAGGAATCATTTCAGATTCTGTACCGTTAATGGATAAGTGAACACTGTATTAGAACTGCTCTGAATGAAACAAAAATTTATTTCTTTAATATTTCCCCCAAAACCTTTTCCTCAAAATGTTCCATTAATTTTCAGGAGAAGGTTTCCTTCTTAATTTCTTTCTACTTTTTTTTTATTCCATATTAATTTGTTTCCATTAGAAATAGGAGGAGAGCTAGTAAAGCATTACAATTGGTGGAGCAAGCTACAAAGGTTTATAAATACTAACAATTGTACTGTCAAGTTTTAAAGCTGAAATACCCAGATTGGACAAAAACACTAGGGTGATGGGAGAAATGCAGGCATGTGTTTTCAATAACCCAGCCCAAAAAGTTGCTATAAATGCATGTGTCAAAGGCAAGGGGATTCACTTTCCTAGTGAACAGGGATCAATTCCTCTCCAAAGGCCATAAAAAGACTGGCTGTTCTGGACATACTGCCCAGGTCTGGTTTCGTGCAGCCATGAATGGTGTACTACTCAACAGGAATCACTGCCATTAACAAATCCTCATTTGTTAATCACCACAGATTCTTACTGACTTTAGTAAGGTTGTGTAACCCACCAAAACGAGAAAAAAAACCTGTAGAACTGTGTGCAGTGTCTCATACGTGAGCAACACATGGTGCCTAAAGGATTTTATCAGACTGTTTTCCATCTTAATGTAGAACTGCTGGGGTGAAAAATCCTGGATATATTGCAGTGAATAGATATTTTAATACTTACAGTAGTGGGAATAGGCTTTGTTCAAAAATTGTTTAATAAACGTCAATGAAAGGGTGAGCACAGAAAATATTACAGTTGAGGGGTCAGGAAAACAGTCTGCTTTCTCCATTTGGCTTCCCTAGATTTGTCTTCACTGGTGTTTGACAAAGAAATAAGCATAATAATGTAAGAGAATAGTATATTCAACCCCCAAAAGTTTAATTAATAGGCTTTCAGGGTCAGGTTTTGCATAAAAGCCTCAGCTGCCTTAGTACAATCTAGTAAAGCAGAATTTGTTTTTTTCTCAATGTTCCAACCAAATAAAATTTTTACTGAAATGTAGGTCCACTTATGGTTGTGCTAAAGCATTTAATTTTTTAATGTGAAAATTTGGTGCTTGAAACAGATTGGGCTAATATTTGTCTAAGTATTCAGAGACACATAGATGGATAAATTATATAGAAAATTATTTTTAGACAGACACAGAAATCCTTTTAAAGATGCCAAGAACTCATTACTGGCTTTCCATTTTCATAGATGAAGAAAGAGGCACAACAGTCGCATGTAGTTAAGATGGATAGTAAAATCACAAATATAATTTGAGTATGCTAGATAATAATGTCTAGATCACTTCCCAGACCACATAAAATATTAGCAGAAATAGCCACTATCTATTTTTATGTGTTATTGTAGTGACTGATTATCAGTTATGACACTTTATTTATTGTAAAAAAATATTATTACCTAATATTTCTATTAGAATAGAAATAGATTCTGGTTTCAGAAACACGGCATCTGTTCATGCCTAATGGGATTGACATTTAAAAAGACTATCAATCATTTTTGGTACTTGTGAAGGGATCACCTCAACGCCTCAGTTGAGATATCTGTTGGGTGAGTCCATGAAAGTAAACACGATTACCCTTGGTCAGCACAAATATCAGGATCAGATTCTTGGAGGAAGACATTACTTGGTAGCTGGGTTATATATGGAGGACATCACATTGAGTGCTTGATTGAGACAGCTAGACTCGACCCAGGTCCTCTCAAAGACAAACAGCTGGGTTAGTGTTGTGTTTTGCCACAAGTGGTTGGTCACACTAGTGAATGAATTTCCACAACAAACTGGATCCTTTGTATAAGTGTGTGTAATTCTTTCCGTAGGCATACCAACTGTCAAGTCATGTGCACATCAGGAAGTAATTTTTTTCTGAGATTTCCAAACGACTATCAGTTTTTTTTCTGAGATTTCCAGACTATCAACCAGATTTCCAAACAACTATCAGTTTTTTCTGAGATTTCTGAGACTATTTGGAAGGCAGGAATGTTCAAATATGGAAAACAAAACTCAACAGCAGTCAAAACCATTAACTGTTTAGACAAAATGAAATCTTATTCACTTTGTGACACTATTATCTCATTAATACTAGTTCCACAAAGTAAAATATGCACATGGGGGAAAAAAAAGTTAGAATCTAACAGTATCTACAGGTTAGGTAGCATCTAAATATTTTGTGTGAATTCCTATGGACAAACTAAATACTCATAGTAAGCAATGCAACATATTCATTTGGCTCCAGTTGCGACTTGTCACAAGGAAAGTGGGGAAAATGATTCTCTGCTCTCTCCTCTTCCACCTCTCTCAAAGAGACACCACATACATCTCCACTGAAAACAAAACCTCCTTTGGTCCCATTGAATTTGGTGCTTGTGCTCCTTGAAGCAGAGAAAATACTTAGCAAAAAAGACAAGATCTTCAATTTTAATGTACTTTAACACAGACCTCGAGGTGTAAAATGTTAATTTATGGCTAATTCCACTAGGCATTCCCCAATACCATGACACTGTTCCAGGAGCCAAGACTGGCATCACTTTATTGGGAATGTCCACAGAAGACATCTACAAAGATTAATTCTCAAGATGGCTGAAGCCTGCTGGAGATAGGACACTTGTTTCATATTGTTTCTGGTTAAGCACAGAAATGATAGCTTTCCCTCACTGCTGACAACAACAGGAATGAGGACTGTAGAAAAGCAGCCAGGAACACATAGTCTGCTAACTTTTTTAGGGCCAGTTGAGATGGATATGATACAAAAGTGGCAGGGCAAGAGCTCTTCAGCGGATAGAATCTTGTGCTATTCAGTCTCATGGAATATATATAAAAAAAGATAGACCCATTTCTGTTGTTTCAGCTTTAATAACCTTTTCTTGCTTTAGGTTGAATTCTGTTTTCTTTTAAACTGGGAAAATCTGAAGTGACTGCATCAAACTAAAATAAAGAACAGACATGTAAAATGCAGGTGAATTTAGAAGCAGGCCCAGTCCATTAAGAAGCACCAAGATTATAAAGAGTAGCTCAAGAAATTAAAGCAAAGTAGCAATCACTGCTCATGACCAGTTCATGAGGAAATAAACCAAGTATTTCACAATGTTTTGCACAATGGAGGTGTTAAAATACAGCTTTCAGAGAAAGAGTTTTAAAAATCCTTTTAAAATGCTTACAAAGCCAATGCTTCTAAAACTGTCTCCTTCACCCTGCCCTAAAGCTTTTGGTGGATTCTACTCTCAGATGGAACGCTGCTCTACCTTCTACTCCAGCAGCTAATCTGGGAGTGTTACCTTGTAACAACTACAAGGTGACCAAGTTGATTTGCAGGTCTTTGTGTTGCCATTTATGCTACAGTAATACTTGGGAAACCTTTGCCATCCAAATAAAGCAAATGTTCTCCAAAGTAATTCCCTTTTTAAGATGAATACCAGGATCACAGATACATATTATCAGCTGTCTGGCAAAGAATTATTGCCTGATTTACTTGAGAGAAGTGTGCTTGTTTGTCTTCTGGGACCAAGTACCTGGAAGACATTAAAGCCAGTGCTTTACAGAGGATATGTGAAACAGTGGAAAAGCTAGGTCAAATAACAGGTCAAATGTTACGTCAGATTACTGTGTTGCTTAAAATGAGTTAACAGGTCATGCTTTGCACCAAAGACTCAGCCTAAATGAATTATTTAGCCACCTATGTGGCTTTTATCAGAAAGCAGTTCAGATAAAAGTAATCCTTACTTTGTTCCGTACTGAACAGTAGCAGTGTTGGGGAAGTATAATTTTGGAGGCTCCACAGCAGAACAGGAATTTTATCTGTAGCTGTTGGTGCTTTACAAAGAAGTTCAAGAATATAGTGCATCCAGGGCCACCCTCAAAAGATAGAAAAGCACTAGATTACTTTAGTAATTGAAAATATTATTTGTTGAAAGATATAAGAGAACTAAGGGTAGGTACCATGTTTGATTGTCTCCTACTTCTTCTAATAGAACCCTAATATATAAATGATCTTTATAAACAGGGGACTTAAGTGCAATTTCCATAATTAAAATGAAAAGGAAGTAATTTTTTGAGATTATAAAGAAATATACTATAGAATTTATATAGCAATAGATCTTTGGACATAAGAGGGAAGGGGAGACAGGATTAGCCATGAAAATATTTTGATTAATGAAACAATAACTGGGAAAATGAATTTTCTTCCCCTCCTACTCTGCATATTGAGTTTACAGCCTATGTAATTTTTCCATGCATTTCCTTTCTTCCTAATACCGTTGTTACCTTACTCAGTTTAGAGATGAGGTGAAGAGCTAAAAAGCTTGGGACACTGAAATATCTCACATCCAACCTTTTAAATATCAGTTAAATATTATTTTTATATGTAATGTATATTTAAATCAAATTTAATGAATACTCTTTAAAAATGCGTAGAACTTTCTGTGTAGTATTGTAAATTCAAAAATTAAAGCCAGACTACACTGAGAGTATCACTTAATTTTTTAAATATTCTTTCTTCTTGACTGTTAACCAATGGACCTGTGTATAAGTAACCCTTTTCCTCAGTGTTTATCTAGAGGAGCTCACAATGCCCCAAAGATTGCTATTCCTACAACTTAATCAATCCTGCTTTATGACAAAGCTTAGTGAACAAACAAATCCCAAGGAATATTACTAGGAAGCACCTTTTACACTCGTTTACCTGGGTAAAATGATGGCAAAATGAAACAAAAATTCTACAGAATTAGAATAGTCATACTTTAAACTTAATTTCCGTGACTCAGAATAAAATTTTCTGGTGTGAAATTCATTGTAGAAACACATTCTTAGCAACCCAGTAATAAAATAGTTGTGATACTATAATTTTACAGGGTCTAATCTCCTAATCATTAATTGTTTAACAATGCCTGTACAATACCTAGATTTGTGTTAATACTTTGCCTGCCAGTGTATAAGCACTGAAGTCCTTGAACTTAAACTAATCAGGAAGGCAGAGTAAGTATAGGATGTAAATAATTTATAATAAATATCACAGCTTTTTTCAATGGTGCTACTTTTAGTTGCATTTCTTGAAGGTAGGTGAGGAACAGCTTTTTGATCGACTCCTGTAGAGCCCCAGAGTAACAACCTGCATCCTCCCTAAAACCTCTGACACTGTAGGTCAGAAGGAAAACAAGTTTGGTCAGAATATGATAGTTATTCATGCACAGAAATTGGATGACTAGAAAGCCACTCACCACTCTTTGGGTAGATGTGCAAGGGGAACAAACACTGTAAAAGTCATCCAAATAATCCCAGAAGAGGACAAGACTGGCATGTGTTCTGGGAGAGAAACCTCAGTCACTCTGCTGGATGATCCAGACCTTTTTTGCTGTTTCTCCCTGGACCACTGAGTCACCTTCCAATGAAACAGTGAAACTGCTCCACCATAGCACAAGGAGCATATTTTCCCTCCTACCACAAATTTACTATAATTTGACAGTTCAGCAACCCTCATGAGAGGTATGGGTTGGAAACCTTGGAGGCCAAGAAATTAATTGAATTAAGGTCTCCCATATGTTTAGTGAGAGCTTGAATCACACAGAGCTACTGTGTGATGGAGAACCTGCCACCTTCTCTGTTATTTGTATTTCACAAGAAATTAGCCACTCTTCTTTTCTGGTTTTTTACTTGTTTTTGGTTGTTGCCGGGTTGTTTTTTTTGTTTGTTTGTTTGTTTGTTTGTTTTATTTTTTTAAGAAATGACATCATTATATCTCTTCTGGAAAAGTTTTTGAATGGTAACAAAAGCAACAATTAACAGTTAGCTCTGATAAAGGCTCCTAAGTCCCAAGATAGAATGCTTTGAAGATATCCCTATGTTCTTTCCCTTCTTGCCTACCCTTAATTTCTCCTCTCACTTTTCAGCCTTTTCTACCTGTCTGATGTACCAAACAAGGAGCTACCACCTTACTCAGAGTGGAGGATTCTGATGCAGGTGCTTAAGAATTAGGCAAAAGAATCAAACCAAAGGGGCTGTTTACCTCTGCAGGGTATACAGTTTCCTTGGATAGTGATTATGATTCCCTAGAAGCACTGGCGGGACAAAGCATGTTCGTTCATCCCATACCATACGTACACATTTTTGACATTGATAGCTGAGCTGAGAGTGCCTGAGAAACTTCAAACTATGCAACATGGGTAAATTCAAGAGGTTTTACTTGTCTAGACTGTTTATAAATAACCACAGCTAAACAAGTATTCCAATTTTTTAGTATTTTTAATGGCTCTAATTGTTACTGCCTTCACTGAAGAATACTGAAATATTTTTTAATTTCTTAGCTTACTATGGGTTTGAAAGGATGACTTTATTTTCCAGGTTGTAGTGTTGGGAAAATTTTCATGGCTGACCTAGAACAAAAAAGTTGCATCTGCAATGAAAGGAACTGCACACTTGAACCAAAAAAGTCCCAGCACTTTTTTCTGAATGTGTGGTATTACATGTCTGTTATACATTTCCAAATGAAAGCTTAACCCAATTAGAAACAGAGGAAGATCAATCAGACACTTCATCAGATTTGAGAAAGACCTATCAGACTCTAAGTCTTAAGTCCTCTTTTCTGTCTAAATGCACTCTTACAGGAATTAATACATTTAGAGAAAATCTTCCAAATTATCTGAACCTGGGCATGATTTTCAGTATGTATTTTGAAGAGAGATGATGACTTAACTTGCAATTTTAATACTAATGTCTTTGGAACAGCCATCTTGGTTCTCCATGTAGGGCCCAACATTCCTTACTGTCACAAGGACTATAAGCATTTCAAGAAAATTTATTTAGAAAATCTTCAGTAAACCTTAAGGAAATTTTGAGGCCAGCCTGGTCCTAGGAAAACAAACATTAATTGGCAATTAGTAGGCCTGAATTCTTCACCCTTTCTACAAAAAGCCTTTCTACAAATCTGCTGGGCTGTTTGGACAACTTATGTATCACTTTCTTCACTTACCCTTTGCAAGGTTTTTTGCTTTTCAGTTAATCTATCCTATATTCTATGAATCCTAAAAAAATGGGTTTATTTTTTTACTTGACCTGCCATGTGGTGCTTTCATAGAATTAATATTAATAACTGCCGATAATGGTTAATTTGGCTTTTGAACAATAGCGTATTTTCAATAAATCTGCTAATGCAAGTTTACACATTTTCCCATCTCTATATGCTTGGGAACAGGAGAGACAGATTTTTCCAGCCTTAACAGTATTTTGTGTGAAAAAATCTATGCCCATGTGTCTCAGTTTAGAGACAAATTTAGGAGAAAATGCTTTGGAATAAGTGTTTCCTCTGAGAAAAAGGGCTTCAGATATCCTTTATCTGCCAATGAGAACAATTACTGCCACAAAGTAAAAGTGAAATAATTTTTTTTTTTATTGACAAACAAATTGCTTGCACGGCATGGGGAAAAAATTAATAAACACTAAATATTGAACTTTCAGAACCTTACCCCACACACCCCCCACAGTAGAACACAAAGTCCCCAAAATGGCAGGGGGAGAAATAAATGGGCTGTCTTCATGGCAAAGGGGGGACAAAATGGCAGCTGGCTTTTGTCTCAGGAAAGGGAAAAAAAGGGTTCACACAGCAGCTTGGGCACAACAGATGGGAACCTGTTGAACTTCTGGCATTGGTCTCCTCCTCACAGCAGTGGAAGCAGATGGATTTTTGTGTCCTTTCTCTTGCTGCTTAAGCTTTTCTCAAGATCTCAGGCTGGTCAGAGTGTCTCCCAGGACTCCTGCAGGTCTCAGTGATTGTCTGATCTCAGACCAAAACCAAGCCAGACCGCTGAAGGTAAAAAACCACAGAAGGTGCCAAAAGACAGCTGCTGTAACCTCTCCCTGTAGCAGAGGCCAGTGAAAAGGAAAAAAAAGAGAAACTTCTTGCTTAAGATAACAAAAACCCAAGCTAGGTAAGCAACAAAGTAATGACCAGTCTGCACTGCACCCAGCATGTTCAGAGTAAGTTGTCGCAGAATGAGGCCTTTGTCGGGGATGAGCCATTTGTCAGGTGCAGGGAAAACTCGGGGCTCAATATGAGTCATCAACAAGTTCTGTTTATTAAAGAGAGCATCAGACACTTACACAGCAAGTAATAAGCTTATGAATATTCTGTAAGCCAAGCGATCTATTGGTTAAACTATACCATCAACTCTTCCTCATTCCTTTGGGCCTACATTCTCTATTTCCCACGTCTCTCTGTCCACTTGTTATCATACCCAGCTAGGCCCAAGGACACGCTATCTTGCAGGTGCAGGACTTGGAATTAGCCACGGCCTTGTACTCTTCCAGTCTCTTAGTCAGTTAAATTCCCAACAGTAAGTGTATGAACAAAGCCCACGCAGGAGCCCCCTGGGCTCCTGCCCCTTCACTGGACCCACCTTCAAATTACAGAAACGATTTCTGGGCATAGAGCAGATGATCAGAAAATAGAGTATCATCATAAAATCACCCCAAAACACCATGCTTGAAAATCTGGCATTGAGAGCTCATCTCATCTTCCTAAATATTTTATTTGTTTATATCTGATGGGTTTTTGGTGCCTTGTAAGATCTTGATTATTAATCTGAAAATGTAGCATATCTCTGAGGATTTTGTGGGAGCTGTATCAGTTCCGTCCAATATTTCTGTTTTCTGGCTGTTCTTTAAAAATAAATTTTAAATCAAGATTGACGGATAAAAACCACCAGACTACTAATTTTCTAAGTACGTTTGCATCTTCGTGATTTACCCAAAAAGTAGATTGACATCAAAAAGTTGTAAGGAGTAGATGTCTAAGTTTCAAAACATTTCACTGGATTAGAAGTAAGAAATATTTAACTCATTGTGAAATATGATTTGTAAATTGGGTAATATTTCTTTCATTAATAACAGTTACTAAAAGCTTTGAAGATGAACTTATTCAAGGGAGAATTTATGACATGACAAACCAGAATGAAACACCAGATGAATCTCGAAAGCATACGATACAACGGAAGTATAAAACACAAGATTTTCATAAATAGGAAGAGATCTCTTTTGCAATACAGCACTATTTCTTTTATCCACCAGATAAACTAAAAGCACTTCAGATTATTTTTCTGGATAAATTTTTTCTGGTTATTTGTTCCTCTACAGTCTAGGAAATGTTAATCGCAGCAGCTGTAGATAGACAACAGGTAAGGATACCTTTGTAATAAATTTGGTAGTATCTTGAAATCAGTAATCCTAGCCTTAAGTATATGCAAAAACATGGAACAGAGACAAGAAAACGGCACTTAAAATATTTTGCTATTGACGTAATAGATTTCAAACTTCTGTGCATACTTCTTAAACATGGAGGCATGAACACAAGATGTTTTCCCCTTTGTGGTTTGTTTCACTCTACAGCAAGATATATCCTGAAAGAGAAAACTTGCAAATAAGGAAGGAAAAGGAAGGAAAAGGAAGGAAATTTGAAAGCCACCACTATAAAATCCTAAAATTACAGTAATTGAATACTGTGATATGGTTGCATGTTAATTGTGATGAAAATGAGTAAAGAAACTTCAAGTCTTCACAAAAAAGTTCTCAAGTTACAGCCAGAACCAGTTTTTGGATGGCCACTGTATTTTGTAATCAGCTTAGGCTGTGAGATATGGATTTTAAAAAAAATGCTAAGCACAACATTCGACTATTTTTCTTTGCACAGCTGACACAGTGTGCAAAGAAAAGCTGGAACACCTTGCTTCAGCAACAGGTGCACACTGTACCCAATTTGATACTGTTCTGCTCCCATCCTTTTGAAAATTACCAGTAGTCCACAGGGCAAATATAATCTCCTTTTCACGTCAGCCTTTCTCTGTTTTCCCCTTGCCTCAACAATTATTGTAGATTCTGTTATACTACAAAGTTATGACTTTAATGCAATCTTTAATGGGAGCCCTTTAGAGTTGCAGAGCTTAGCAAAGGCATGGGAAATTACACTCTCAGCAGCTTTCTGCACTTCCTTTTACACAAGATAAATGTAAAACAATGTGATCCAATAACAAGTGAAGAACTGATCTCAGTGGCTGCAGTAGTGTCACGGCTTTCATTTCCATAATGAGCACAAGAAACCTTTAAAAACTTTGGCAGCAGTGATTTACAGGCAGAGTTGGTTCTTCCAGAGATGAAAGAACTCCTAGTAAGTCTGGGGATGCTGCATTTGCCACAACGGCAGCTTTCCTCACATGCATGTTACAGACCAACACATTAAGCTTTTTATTAAACATCTATAAACCACTAGTGGAACAAGATCATCAGACAGTAAGAGAGAACTCTGAAATATAACCTTGCAAAAGACACAGAAGGGGTATTTTTGTTTAGGGGACACCGTTGTTCCACTTTCCACATATTTTTATAAAAGATTCAAGGAGTGCAAAAATGTCATCTCTAATGACATCGTCATATGTTTGCTACCTTCCAAAACTAACAGTACCTGCAAAGAATCCTCATTTCCTCCTAGGTCTGCTTTGCTTTCCTGATTGTAATAAAAATATACAATTCAAATAGAAGGTGGTTTTCTATTTTTTTTCCTTTTTTTTCACCATTCGTTTATCATTTTTTATAAGCTTTTTGTGGATTAACACTAAATCTAGCATGCAAAAATATCTTTTCACAGAATGCAACCTACTTAAACACATGATAGTTTTGGCCTACGGCAAGCGTTGAAAAGACAGTGCAGCCTTCCTCACACTCTCACATCCGGCTTGAGCTCATGGAGAAAAAAAACAAGCCAGAAGAAAAACAATCCCGAAGACTGGCTGCCTTATTTTATTACTAAAAACTGCACATATAGACTCCCAGCTCGCGGTTTCGGGGCCCGGCTAGCTGCGGGAGCCCCGAACCCGGCGGGTGCCGGCGGGCCCCTCACGGCGCGGGCTGCCGCGGAGGGATCCAGCCGCCTCACGCGCGCGCGCAGTCCCAGATGTTTGAGGACGCAGCCGGACAGAGAGGTCTCGGTGACCCCAGCGAAATTCTAACAGGCTTTATTTTCGGAAAGTCCGAGGGTGCAGACAGGGGAGGAGAACAGGGGTGCAGCGCTGCTGAAAGGTGCCGGAGCCGAGGCGCCGAGCCCCAAACTCGGCTGGGAATCGGGTTTATAAGGAGGGAAGGAGTAGGCGGGCTCGGGGGTGCCCTTTAACCACTAGGAAGGGGGTACAGGGGTGATCTTTTAGTGGGGTGACTTGGGTACACAAATAGGGGAACGGGGAGGGAGTGGTCTCTAGGGAGAGATCAATGGAAAAGTGGGAAACGGAACTTTCTGGAACAAAAGTTATGTTTTACATATGATTGTTTGCTTCGTCCCAGGGTGTCCCAACTTCATAGTCTTTGGCCCTTCCCCCCACACCAACTCATCTGAGAACTTTACAGATAGGTAAGACTGCCTCTGAGAGCTACACGTTTAAGCAATTTATGTCAAGAATTAAAATACAAGTTTCACACTAACTACTTCAAATCCCACTTCATTCCATAAATCATGATTATATTCTGTTTCTGGGCAGTAATGGGTAAATGCTTATGATGCAGCTGTATTAAACTTAATTTGGAGATTAAAAAAGTGAGCAACTGACCCTACTTTTCTGGCACACATCATCTACCTATTTTATAAAAATATTAATTGTTATTGAAAGCCTTCACTGGAGTATTAACATTTTAATTAGTAGAGTTTTGGGCCTGATATTGACAACTTTGCCTTCTTCGCTAACTTCTTGCAGCAGAGGCAAGCATGTTAACCGTGGAGCTGCTCATCTGTAAGACAGAGGGAGCAGGAAAAACCCCAGTTCCTTCAGTTTGGGCAGATCCATCACAGAGGTCACCACAGTCCCTTTGACTTCACACCTTTCTTGTGCAGAGTTACGCAGTGGCACCAGGATGGACCTGCAGTCCTGTGTCCACCCCTAAACACCCACACTAAAAGTGTCCTTCAATAACCAAATTGTACAAGAGAGATGAATACATGCTTATTGCTGCAATACTCCTGTGGTGCTAATGAGTCAGCTGGAGACCACAAAATACAAAGCCCTATTTTAATGACAAATACCAGACATAAAATTTAGGCTCCTCTGGCTCTCTTTGTTTCCTGTTCTAGCTGCTAAATAAATGGCCTTATCTTCAAAAGATCAGGTTGACCTGCTGATTTGAAACCACTCCCAGCAGCAATTAACGGTGGACCCCTAGACAAGATCAAAGATGGCTCCTGTCTGCATGCAAAAAGGCCTTTTGAGGGGGCAGAAACTTAAGCAACTCTCCTGGGAAAGCACAACCTGAAATCATACTGGGCTGCTCATTTCTGTCAGCAAACAGTTTGGGCATGATCCAACACCTTTCAAGACCCCAGAGAGAACAATTACAGAGAATGCTGCCCTGGCCCTGGGGTGTCACTGACTTCAAGGTTTAGTTTAAAACAAGAGGCAGAAATTACTTGTCTTCCAGTCCTATTAATATACTAGGCTCTTTTCAATAGAGCTATCAGAGGACTTAATTTTTTTTTTTTTTCTATAAGTGCTGCAAATTCCAGATCTTCACCTTCCTTTTCTCCTATGTTTTGTAGATCCAACCCCCTCTCTGAACTCGTATCTTGGGGAAACTGCATGGCTGTGGCAGATATGAATATAGGATTTCAGTAGCATTAATGTGACTAAAGGCTTCTTAAAAGAAATTATTTTAACTGACATGCAATTTTCCCCAGTGTGCATCAATATAACTCTCCTTTAATGGGATGAATCTTCAGTTACTTGTGTTAATTCACAGTAGTGTACAGGAGCAACGGGAATGTGTAATGAAAAATCTTTTATCTTTTTGTGGCAATGTTGTTTGTTACCTTAATGACATCTTTGAATACTGGAATGAATTCCCAATAAAAACATTTAAATTTATGTAGATTCTAAACCAAATGTGTGCAATGACTGGTTTGGGACAATGCCCCAGCAAACCTTATGTCTGAATATTTGGTGAAACTGACCACTGAAGAAATAAATTACAGTTTATCTCCAGGCCAAGGGTGTCAAAGCATAAATAAACATCAATGTATACACTATGACCACTACCCACTTCTGAAGTTGCCATCAAACCGCTGAAATGTTTTAGTTTCAAGTGCTGCATTTATTTTTATTTCATGGTGTTTTTATTTATGGAATGCTATAAATATCATAGCTCTGACATTAATTTAAAAAAATACTCAAGGAATAATTTTTCCTTCAAAGTTTCTGAATTATTTCTTGTAGATACAGTCTCTGTTGAACTTTACACCTTAAGTGGACCATGAATGAAAGCATGGTCTTATGACTGTGCATGCAGTTCAGGAGGCCACTAATGAGCTAGTGTGATTGCCTCTTCTGATCATGGGAGTGTTGGACTAATACTGACATAAAAATTGTGAAAGGGGAACAGTGTAACTTCTTTTAAGACCTAGGGACACTAAACCTTTCAGAATATACAGATATTTTAGTCTGGTACTAGGAGACTTCGTCCAGTAAAAGAATGAGTTCAGACTGTGGAAAAAAAGTTGAAGTGGCTTTGGAGGTTTATTCCCATCATCTTGCTGTAGCCCTCCTTTCTAAACCCTGGAAAGATTTTTTGGCAGCAGTTGGTTCTGGACCTCAAACTTTCTTGGAACATGGATTCATTTCTCATAAACTGTAGATCTTTCTGTCCAATGTGCTGGATCAAAATTATGATCCACCTATACAGAGGGAAAATTTAAGCAGGCAGAAAATCACAGAATACTCTTTGAGTTGGAGGGGACTCACAAGGACTTTGAGTCCAGCTCTTAAGTGAATGGCTTATACCCCAGCATCATGGTCTGACCAACTAAGCTAATCTCATGATCAAATGATAAATATATTGAAAACAGAGGGGAAACAAAGAAAACAGTCTGGTCACTAGGTTTCTTTTCCAGATTTCATGTTTCTTTTGTAGTCTCAGAATCATAGAGACTTGTGTTGGAAGGAATCTAAAAGATCACCTAGTGTCAAACCTCATATGATGGATAGGGATGCCACCCACTAGATCAGGTTGCTGAGAGTCACAGATTTTACCTAATTTCCACAGGATTTATTTTTAATTAATAGGCATCTCGACCCATGAGGACAGTATTTGTGGATCATAGCCTGACTGGATTAGTGATTTCTTCTGGCATTTTGATTACAAAAGTAGAAGGAAGAACCACCTTTTCCTACTTCCTTTTCTTGAGGTATATCACCTCCAGCAATAAAGGCCTTAAAATGTAAAAAAAAAAAAAATTAAAAATTAAAAATACTGTTACTGTTAGTAACAGTAGCTGAAAAATATGAAAACAGGATCCTTGATCCATCAGAAATATTTGGTATTTTGCCATCACAAGAGAGTAGAGAAATGAAAAATATATAGATGAATACAGTAAAAGTAAAAGTTTAAGTATTTTGGGCCAAGTAGTGACCTGAAATCTACTGGAAAGTATTAGACAACTTTTCTTATGTGCATCACTGTTAGCTCCTCCAAGAATCAGTTTAACCTATCACATTTCTTCTTTTTTCTTAGGAAGACTTCAGCTGGAAATTTGCCCTGAGAGTCAGAATTCTTGAGCTCTGTTGGACCAACAATGAAATTAATTCCATAATTGATACTTCACTAAAAATTCTTCTCCTTGCTCCTATCAAATAGGTAACAGGCACTAGACATTTCTTACAAAAAACGCTGGGATGGGTAGAGAGTATATTTGGAAGGGCAGCCAAAAATCTCAAGTTATCTAGGAGATAGAAAATTGAGTAGAGTACCTCCCAGTGTTCCTCTTAAGACATTTTGCTGGTAGTTTCTCTACTGTTGTCATTAGTCACATTTTTATATGTGCTCCCTTTTAGGTGCTATATTTCCGTCTTTCTTCCTCCACAGAAGCAAAAAGGTAAAAAAAACTTCCTGAGTGTTGCATTTCAGCTTGTCACTACTTCCTAAGGAAAGGCAGGCCCTGAAGCAAGGAGGTGAAGAGCAGATTAGAGGTAGTTTTCCTGGGGAGTGTTCGTGGAGTAAGTGATAGCTGGCAACACCTAGAGTTATTGGGAAGTCTGCATGTTTTTGAGCTTGGGTTGCTACAGCCAAAATTCAACCTTTCTAGTATGAAGCTAGTTTCAACAGCATGGTTTGGTTTTTTAAAAAATATATTTAATTCTATTTCCTTGGCAATCTCACAATGTACAGACAATCCAGATACCTAAAATTATTGAAGAGAAACTCCAGTGGTGTGATGGACATTGAGGCTGATAATTCCAGAGACATTTTGCCTAATCTTTCATCTCAGATGTGAATGGAACTGCTTAAAGAATTTATCCTTTAGCTTAATTTATATTTCTGTGAGTCAAAGTTTGTGTGAGAGACCCACAACCCATTGAATATTAGGTAAAATATTGCTCCTTTACTGCAGAAAGAAATAGACCAATTGAGAAATCAAGAGGGATTCTGGGAAACTGTTTAGGAGATGTTATTTCTGCAGATAATTTTTTATAATGATTATACTTGTTGTAATCTTTTTCTCATCACCCAGATTTTAGTGATTACAACTTTTGTTAAAATGCTGAGACTATGGCACAATATGTGAAGAGATAAGAAATCCAACATAGTTTTAAGAAGTCTCACTCTTCTAAAAGAGGAATAAAAACATGAAATATATTGAAATTTGGGATGGATTATATTTATTTTTTTTATTTGCAAGCCAGGAATCCATTTGGCAACTCTCTATGGATGGACTCTTGAAAATCTTGTATTTTTAGCTCATTGGAGATGACCATATTAGGAATAATAAAAATGGAAATATGTATTCCAAATGCAAAACAATATAACTTAAACAAGCCAAGTACAAGTAAACAGTTAGGCTGTGTGTCATTTTGCAGTGCAGTTAATGGAGAAACACTGATAATAGCATGTAATCTGAGGCAGGATCATCTTTTCTGGTATTATGAAGCATTGATATCCTTCACTCTACATACTGCACCATATTGCACCTAAACATGTCACTTTTTAATGTATTTCTTTTCGTGGGATTATGAGATGGAGGATCCTCCGCACAAAGCGATATGAGCAGTCTTTTACTGAATACCTAGAGGGATGGTGATTCAACCACCACCCTGGGCAGCCCATTCCAATGCTTAACAGTCCTTTCAGTGAAGAAATTCTTCCTGATGTCCTACCTGAACCTCCTCTGGCACAGCTTGAGGCCATGTCCTCTCATCCCCCAATCCCACTTGCCTATGGCCTCCTCTCAGGCAGTTGCAGAGGTTGATAAGATCTCCACTGAGCCTCCTTTTCTCCAGGTTAAACACATCCATCTCTCTCAGATGCTCCTCGTATGATTTTTTCTCTGCACTCTACCTCAGTTTTCTTGCCCTTTTGTGGAGAGGTCCCAGCTCTGTAATGTCTTCCTTGAACTGAGAGGCCCAGAACTGGACAAGGTGCAGGCTTACAAATCCTGAATACAGAATGCATATAAATATAAATATAAATATAAATATAAATATAAATATAAATATAAATATAAATATAAATATAAATAATATATGTGTGTGTATTGTATAGTATATATAATGAGGGTTTATATGCCAAATTCAGTAAAAAATCTATTCTGATGCTGCCTAAATTTGGAGGTGCCTAAACAATTTAAGTGGTTTCCCTTTTTTTCTGGCTCAGTCTTTAACTGTCAGGAAGAACTGTTCTTCTGAAAAGCTGAACTTAAAACTTTCAGCATGTTGCTCCAAGTACTCAAATTTGTGTCCTTTCATTATTAGAGTCTTCATGATGGAGCATCTAAATCAACATCCTTACACTGATAACATTATTTCAAACATACAATAAACTGTAGATAAACTCACAGAATATGCTCAGTTGGAAGAAGCCCACTAGGATCATCAAGTCCAACTTCTGCACAGAACACCCAAGAATCCTAGGCATTGTGGCATTGCTCATATGCTTCTGGAACTTTTTCAAGCTTGGTGTTGTGACTGGGGAATCTGTTCCAGTTCCCAGCCGTCCTGTCAAAGGCTTTTTCCTGATATACCACCTAAACCTCCCTTACTCAACGTCATGCCATTTACTTGAGTCCCGTCACTGGTCATCACAGAGGGGAGATCACAGTCTGCCCCTCCTCTTCCCCTCACAAAGAAGTTTCCCCTCCATCTCTTCCAGTATGAACAGACTGAATGACCTCAGCTGCTCCTCATATGGCTTCTCCTCCAGGCCCTTCATCATCCTTATGGACACTCTTTAATAGCTTGATATCTTTTTTTTTTTTTTTAATTACAGTGCCCAAAACTGGCCCCAGCACTTGAGGTGGGGCCAATCCCCTCCCTTGCCTGGATGGTGATGCCGGGCATGATGAACCCCAGGACATGGCTGACCCTCCTGTTTGCCACAGCACTGCTGACTCATATTCAGCTTTCTGTCAACCAAGTTTCCCAGGTCCCTTTCCATAGTGTTTCTTTCCAGCATCTCATTCCTCACTCTGTCCATCCATACATCAAGGATTGCATTGTTCCTGGTGCAGAATCCGGCATTTTTCATTGTTAAACTTCATATTGGGTCATTGCCCTGTCTCGGAATTGTCAATACTTTGTGTGACAAATTTAATCATAGAATGTGATCAAATATTTTAGAAACCATGCAGAAGCTTTATCCAATGAAATTAATTGTGTAATTAGACTTTTTAACTTGTGAATTTCTGTCAGCATACGCTGCACAAGTGCAAGATAAACTATGGTAAAATATAACATGATGATGATGTGATATTTTTCTACTAAAAAAGATTTAAAACTCTAATTTTGGATGAGCTACTATGTATTTCTGTGACTAATATTAACAATAATGATGAAGCCATAATAAATGGAATGGTCCTACTAAACTTTTTGATTTTTCTGGATTATTAAACAATGCTGCCTTAATATTTGTGCATTCTAATAAATATAAATATTTCTTTGTAATTATTCTCTGAAATACTCTAAATAGTGAGACAATGTGAATTTAGGTCAAGTTGAACGCATTACTGTCATAAAATGGCATGGAGAGACACTGGTGTTAGGCAAAGCTGCCTAGAAATTTGGTGTCACAACTTGCAAAAAAAAGCTATTTCTTTTTGAAATATCCTTTGTTATAAATCACACTGAAACAATTTTTATTAATTTGAGCAGTGAAACAAAGTGAGTGAAATAAAACAGCTTCCCTGTTACTGCTCAGTAAATGTCAATATTCTTATCTATTTCACTAGTGCTAAAAGTGGACACCTATCTCACAAGACTTGGGGCTACAAGTGATATTTTTCAAGAGGACCAGGGATAAGCTGTCAGAGACAGAAATGGATCATGCCTTAAACATTGCTTTGGAGGAGTTTTGCCCATTGCAGCAAAAACTGTATAAAGAAGCTACAACCATGGAAACCCACCCCTCCTTGAAGATGCCTGACTAGAACATTGGACTATACCTAGATAACATAAAGGGGATACTGTCATTCAATCATCTGAGGTCTAGGGAGAAACAAACAAGGCAGAGAGAAAAGAATGCATCCACAAGAGAGCCAAATGCCAAAGGAGTTTTCTTCAATGTTTTTAGTAACATAGTATGACATTTAGTAATAAAATGTGGCTTTATCAGAAAATAGCTCTGTTATCCTCTATTGTAAATGGAGGTTGCATGATGACTTTGAAATATCAAAAAAATGTATGACTTAGTGTGACCGTGGTCACAGGGGTTTTCAGGTGAAGAGAGAGAAGAGATTGTTGACTCCTTGATCAGAAGGCTTGATTTATTATTTTATGATATATATATATATATATTACATTATAACTATACTAAAAAGAAAAAGAAAGGAAAATGTTTCCTCAGAAGCTGGCTATACTAAGAATAGAAAAGAATGATAACAAAGGCAGCTCTCTCAGACTCTGTCCAAGATAGCTCCGTCTTGATTGCCCATTAATTATAAACATCCAAGAGGGGCCAATCACAGGTGGACCTGTTGCATTCCACAGCAGCAGATAAAAATTGTTTACATTTGTTGCTGAAACTTCTCAGCTTCAGCAAGAAAATCCTAAAGAAAAGATTTCTCACAAAAGATGTCTGCGACAACTTAAGACCAAGAATGGAATGATGACTCTTTTCCAATCATCCTGAAATGCCAAGGTTCCTGTTTGATCTCCACCATGAGGCATCTGAAGACAGTCAGCAGCTGGGCTAAAAGTGATAGTCTGTAACTTCCAGTTCTTGTATCAATTTCTGTTTACCTAGAAGCAGACATTGCCATGTGTGTCCTTGTCTTCAGGTATGCCTAAACCTTTAACTCCTCCATGATAAAGGTTGTGGGAACTTTTTGCCTTTTCACAAGCTCTAAGATCTACCAACAAACTTGTAGATTTTATTTCTAAAGAGCTTTTTTCCTGAATGTGATACTGACCATGAAATACAAGCAACTAAGGAACTATTTTAATTTTTTAATAATGTTTTATTATTTTGCTGGGTTTTGCCTATTTAATTGCCTATCTGTTCATCTGACAGAGGAAAAGAGAAAATAAACTAAAATCCTGAGTCAACACTTAAAATCTTATCTCTGTATAGTTTTATTCCAAATGAGCAAATTTTCATTCTGATTCATTCAAACAAAGATTCATAACACCCAGGGTATCTAAACAAAACAAATCAAAAACAAACCAACCAAACCCAGAATGCTCTAATGCTGTGACAGTGAGGAAAACAAAATTAACAAGATGTTAAATATACATGGCCAGAACTGATGTAATTTGAAAAGGGGAAGCCATGCCAATCAACCTTTCTCTTCTCATGTCTGCCAATGACGAGGAGAGCTTTCCAAGGGAGGAATCTCCCACTCAATTTTGAGGGTCACTTACTTCGGTGTTTTTCCCTTCTAAATGATACCTGGCATTGCTGGAGGACAGATGTCATTTTGTTTTCTTTAGGGCTCAGAAACTAGAGTCTTCCCTCTATTCCTCATAAATGCATTTGCAGGTTGAATAATGGCATGATTACACAGAACATGTTACAAAAATGCATGCAAATATGGCATTTTAGGTGCTTTCAGAGTGTGTATTATTTTATTCTGGCTAAGATCCCTTGCTGAATTGCTGAGCATAATAAACTTCTTTTTTAAAGATTTTTTTGTTAAATAACACAGAGCAAGATGAAGCTTATGAAAGCATTTGAAAGAAGATTAGAACGACATGAAAAGGTTTGAGGCAGATCAGTACTGACATTATCTAGACAGCACTCGTTGTATCATGAAGCACTCCTGGAACATGCACAACTCAGTAAGTATTTCTAATCAATAAGTAAAATAAATACAGGGATTAGAAATATATATTGGCATGGTGAATGTTCTAAATTCTATGTACCTTTGACATTACATCTTCATTTTAAGCATAACTCAGTATACTTAAAGTAATGAGCAGGGTGAAAACTTTTTATAGCTATACATTGCACAGTGGGTTTCTTCTAAATTTGCTACTGTTTTTCTGATGTTTATTACATCTTGTGTTTGACATATTCTGCCTATATACGGACAAGAGCATTAAACTACTCACTTTAGTATTTTGCCAGGTACCTAGATTCAATGAAATTTGGGCAAAGACATTCATACTAGAAAAAGGTCCAGCAGAAGAAGGGTTTAGTTTTGCCAAACTAAGGACCACTCAGTCTTTTCCTACACAACTCTCACAACTGTGAAGGTTTTTCAAGTATTGTAGAAATGATTACTATGGTAGCTTCACTGACCAAGCACAACTCCCTGAAGGCTCTCTTAAAAGTTTCTTGTGGACCTGTATTGCGCTGCAAAAGTGTATTATCTAAGGAGTTAGAATGGAAGAGGCAGGAGTTACCCTATTCAAAGGAAAAACTTCTTGAAAGAGAAGTTTAGATTGGAAGGTTTATGATGCTTCAGATATCCTCAATTTCATTCTTACACCAAGATAAAATTAAGAAAAAAGCTAATGATCTCAAGAAAATGAATGTAACTCTAAGAATGCATTAGTAAAAAGAAAATGGTCAAAAAGAAGAATTTTCTAATGTTTAGTCTGTGCCATGGACAAGTAATTACTCTGAAATACTCAGCCAAGATCAGAACAGAGGTGGATTTAAGAAACCAAGAATTGTTGTTTCTACCTGCATTACGCTGAGATGTTCTCAGACAATCTGAAAACATTTCTTACCAGTGAATGGAGTCCCAAAGAGCATACTCAGTTTTAGACAGCCATTTCCTCACCTGGAATGATTTTCTGATTTCATTACTGAAGAAACATTAAAATTCTTCCCCTTTTTTCCTGTCTATTCGATGAATATTCATTGTGTGAAATAATTTATTTATAAACTTATTCAGAAATCACACACTTAATGACTTACCTCTTTTAGGGCTGCTCTGAAGAACCTGAGATCCTTTGGAAATCACCACAGGCCAGCTGCAAAAGGGTGAGTTAAATAAGATAGAGGACTGTGAACATCCAGCCTAAGGATCTTGCACTGTTCATCTTTTGTAGTTGTGGCAATTGTTATATTTTGCAGAATTGCTTAATGGACTGTAACAAAAATGTAGGAGTGTGAAAAAAAACCTAGCTAGTATTCTTAAGCACAAAGTGTCACACATATGAGAATGGTCATGTAAGATCATGTAACAACTTGCCTTTTGGCATTTCTTAGCTCTGCCTTACTAGCCTTTATGCACATCTCCAGACAAGTTTTAATGCCTTGTGTATACATATATATATATATATATATATATATGGTTACACAAACATAAATGTGTGTAAGTCTGCTCGCTGGAGCAATGCATAGCAGTATCAGAACTCTTGTGGTTCAATAGGTGTGGACAGAGATTATCACTATGAGAAAATCAGAGGTAGTTTGACACTCAGCTGAGGAATCAGCTCACATGTGATGCACAATGATTAGGTGACCTAGTTTGTATAGCTATTGAGTGGCTTCTCATTGACTAATGTGCCTCCTGAGAAATCATGTGGAAATAAAGCGTTTATGTAGAGTTTCTGGGAGCATATTTCCTAATGCCTCTCTGTAAAATTAATATGCTTGCCTATGAATATAGCTTTATAGTCCTTAAGTTAAAAAAAAAAAAGAAGTATGAGTAATAAATGTCAAAACTCTTTGCAAGTGGCCTAAATCAGCATTTCTTCATGAATACTGGTGGTGCTTTGAACTCCTTAGTTTTCTAGTGAGCTGCAGAAACAGACAGGTAAAGAAAGACTCTCTCCAAGAAACACATTATGGACATGGCAGCTTTCCACAGGGTCAGCTGCACACAAACTGCATGGTAACCTATTTGTATATTCCATAAATCACTTTGTTACTGGTTCCCAGTCTCTACTGTAAAAGAAATAGCCGTGTTCTGTGTTTTAAGTACTCCCAAACCTGAAACAACATGGTTTACAGTGGTGAATTTACTATTTAATGTCCTTAAAGGCCATCTTAAAACTAGCCAGTAATGCTGAAGCCTTTCAATTACCACTGCTTACCACAATTTGCAGTAATTACAGTTTGTTTGTTGAATTAAATGGTCGTAAATTGCAAACACAACTGAAAGAACACTCCAGCAAAAAATAAAGTTTCTGCAATCATTATTTTTTAAGCTAGAGCAAAGAAAGTGGTGGGGAGAAAATTTGTTTAGGTTACCTACTCTGGAGCATTTTCAAAACAGTTGACATAAAGGAGCTCTGATCTTCTATCTTTCTGGTATAAGCCAGGAGTAACCCCAGCATCAGTGGTTACGCAGACATAAAAGCAGTGGGCATGAGAATAGAAGAGTCACTGTTTTCCAGATGGGAGACCATTACCCAGCTTTGCTACAGGATGTGTTTTGCAGTTCTACTTACACTGCAGTAAAAGAGCCTAACCTCAGTGTCAGTCACAAAAAAGTTAGTCATGGTTTTTCAGAGTCTTTTTTTTCAGCAAAGTAATTATCTGTGACCAAGTTAAATGAGATACTTTGTCACTAAGGTTAGATGGAAGTTTTGGAAATCCTCAACCACTGCGAAATTTCACACATTTTGAACCCATGATGTTGATTCATATGTTCATCTCATTTGAACGTTCAACACATTTGAACCCATGATGTTGATGAGATGAAAACAATCATATGTAGCCGGCTCATGCCTCATCCTGGGGCATGAGCCGGCTACATATGAACGTTTTCATCTCTCATGGTAAAAATTATGTGGAGACCCCAAGTCATCTGTTCATTATATGACAGAAAATGCTACTTTGAGCTTAATTTGAAAAGAGTAAATGAGATTCAGGTTTTCAAAAAATTACTTCAGGCATGAGCATGTTGGTTCAGCTTGAGAGCAATGGGAGTTCAGGAATGTGGAAAAGTCCAAAATAGGAAACAGAAGTTCACAATCCAAGAAGTCTGAAAGCTCAGGTGGTTTGTGAAATTGGTGCTTTATATGAAGCTAGTGGACAACATGACTTTCAGCAGAAAGTCAGTCCTTACTAGTAGAGGTATTCCTTGCTATACTTTACAGCTGGAAAACCAGGATGTTTATCCTACCTCATCACTTACATGAGGCCAGACAGCCAGACTAAATTTTATCCTACCTGCCCCACTTTAAAACACTTCAAGAGTTTTATTACATGTTGTAAAATACCATTATGATATACTTACCAAGACCATCACATCTTCTTGTGGGAATTTTAGAAATAATTTGTGGCCGATCAGAATACTTCATGTAGAAAAATATATTAAACCCAATATGAAACTAGCAGTAACAAATATTCTTAGGCAGCTGAAAACATGACAGCAGAACACTTTAGCCCTTGGATAACCATTTGGGTCTCTGTCAGAAATTGCTTTGGAGAACAGCAACACAATTTTAAAATTCTTTGTCCCTACCTATTGAATTGCTTGTGTACAGTTTTCAGCAGTCAGTGAAAAACCAGGCTGAGATGGAAATAAGGAAAGGAAAGAAAAAAAGTTTGGTATTGTTGTGTGGGTGGTTTTGATTAGAGTTGGCAGCCATTTTAAATGAGATGTATCTTCCAGAAGAAAAGACAGTTTTACTCAGGGAAGATGCCTGTGATACAAGAATAAGACCTTTGACTTGTGATGGGCAAATCTAGTGAAAAATATAAGTGCTTATTACATGCATTTTCAAACCTTTGAAGATCTCCCTCAATCTCACTCCTCCTCTCAGACGCAGCATAGGCGTTTTTAAGTAGAGGTTCCTTTCTGTTCTTCATACAGCACAGCATCCCTGATTACAGCTAATTATTTATGCCAGAGTGCATAGAACAATCCAAAGTCTGAGATTATTCAAGAGGCCCAAAAATTTGCCCCATATACACCAGTTGGAAAGGGAACCTTTTTAGACTATTAGTCAACCTCCTGCACTGAGGGCTTCCTGGAACCTGAACTATTTTCTGTGCTTTTCCTGCTACATTAAAAGCAACTCAAATGTTTGAAAATATTTCTGTCTTAAAAAGCAGTGTGTCAGGGAACCCCTGTATTCTTATTCGAATGACCCAATTCATTCTGCTGGGTTCTAAACATTTTTGAAAATTAATCTCTTTCCCACAGTGATATCACTAGTTATAGGTAGAATTTTCAAAATATTTTAAAGCACTGGTTATGTGCTATACACTGCTGGTGTAAAACAAAGGATCAGGCTTGTCTCTAGTGTGAGTGGTGTCAATCCTGTCAACAGTGGAGGAGACCTCATTTTGCCTGCCCTCTTGGCAATCCTGAGCACTGACTGCATGCCGACTGCACCAGTACCTATGTGGAGGCCATATAGCTGCACTAGCACAGCGTGGAGCCTCAGAAAATACATCTTGCCTTTTCAACAAGGCTTATGAGATTGGACTGCATGCCTGCTAGCTGCAGATACATGGCTCCTGGTTTTGAGGCCAGTTTATGCCTAGCTGGCTCAGAGCACAGACAGGACAAACTTGAGCCTGCTTGCAAAATACCTCATTGATCTTTTGTCTGTCAATTCAGCAGGGGAGAGGCAGAGCATCACAGTAGTTCCCTTGAAATCTGCAGAAGATCTGATACAAAGAACATACACAATAATTTTTTTTTAAAAAAAGGAAAAATGCAAGTATCCTGGGGAAATTTTTCTTTCAGTGGATGTTACATAGTTGTTAACCCTTCCATTATCTGATTTCTTCACTGTTCCCCTTCTATTTCCTTATTCCACATTTGTGAGTATAAATTGCACTCTACTAAATGTCAAGTTGCTGCAAGTTGAACAGCTTACACCCACATACACCTGTTTCCAGACCAACAAATACATGATATGTAACTTACACCATTGCTAACTTATGATTGAATTTGGCAGTATTTTTATTCATTTATTAAATTTTTTATGTACCCTAGGGTGAATATATACATATGTGGCTCTCACTGGCTCTGGTCTCACTCCTTTTAATCCTTCTTCACTGAAACATTAAATAGCTAGATTTGCAGAATCCTCAGGTATGACAGAACAGATGCTGCTGGTGCAGTTTAATGATGGGGGATGCAGCATTCATGGCTCAATGCATACAGCACAAGACTGGAGAATTACTTTGGTGTTTCCATACATCTATTTGCAAGTGGACACCAAGTCTAGCCAATTCAGACATGTTCAAACAAAGGTTCGTGGGGTTAAAAAAGTGGGAATGGGATTTTGCAACAATGTAGAGGAGTGAGTATGAAAAAATGCAACCCAAGGACATCTTCTGGACTGGGCCTGAAACAGGGCAGAGTATGTGGCATAAAAATAGAAAGTTCTAAAAATAGAAGTTGCAGTGAAAAGATGGGAAAAAACCTGGAGCTCAGCAAAGCTTTTGACACTGTCTCCTGCAGCAGACTCCTGGTAAAGCTGGCAGCCCACGGCTTGGACAGGAGCACTCTTTGCTGGGTTAGGAACTGGCTGGATGTCTGAGCTCAGAGAGTGGTGGTGAATGGTGCTGCATCCAGCTGGGGCCTGTCACCAGTGGTGTCCCTCAGGGATCTGTACTGGGGCCAGTCCTGTTCAGTGTTCTCATTGATGATCCAGTTAACGGAATTGAGTCCACCATCAGTAAATTTGCAGATGACACCAAGCTGGGAGTGTGTGTCAGTCTGTTGGAGGGTAGGAGGGCTCTGCAAAGCAACCTGGACAGGCTGGATAGATAGGCTGAGTCCAATAATGAAGTGAAGTTTAATAAGTCCAACTGCCGAGTCCTGCACTTTGGCCATAACAATCCCCTGCCACACTATGGGCTGGGGAGGGTGTGGTTGGACAGTGCCCAGGTAGAAAGGGACCTGGGGGTACTGGTCAACAGCCAAGTGAATATAAGCTAGCAGTGTGCCAGGTGGCCAAAAAGGCCAATGGCATCCTGGTCTGTATCAAGACCACGGAAGTAATTCTTCCTCTGTACTCAGCACTGGCGAGGCAGTACCTTGAGTACTGTGTCCAGTTCTGGGCCCCTTGCTTCAGGAAGGATGTTGAGATACTCAAACAGGTCCAGAGGAGGGCAACAAGGCTGGTGAAGGTCTTGGAATACAAGCCCTCTGAAGAATGGCTGAGGATGGTAGGGTTGTTTAGCCTGGAAAAAAGGAGACTAAGGGGTGACCTTATCACTCTCTACAACTACCTGGGAGGTGGTTATAGTCAGGTGGGGATCTTCTCCCAGGAAACAACTGACAGAATGAGAGGGCACAGTCTTAAACTGTGCCAAGGGAAATTTAGGCTAGATATTAGGAAAAAAATTTCTTCACTGAAAAAGTGATTGGGCACTGGAATTGTCTGCCCAGGAAGGTGGTGGAGTCACTGTTCCTGAAGATGTTTATAAAAGGACTGGATGTGGCACTCAGTGCCACAGTTTAGTTGATAAGGTGGTGTTAGGTCATAGGTAGGACTTGATGATCTCAAAGGTCTTTTCAAACCTAGTTAATTCTGTGGCTCTGTGATTCTGTGATGAATCTTTAAATGTCAAATCCAAACCTTAAAATGTAAAATCAAACAAAGTAGTTCACTTTTTGTAGTGTATAAATAGAGAACAACCTTACTGTTTTCTTTCTTCCGTGTGATATCATGCTTACAATTTTCCATTCATGTGAGCATAATGTTTCTGGAATCTATTGGTGCAATCTATTTAAAACAATTTTCCAATCAAGCTATATCCTAGAGATGGAAGTTGAAGCTATATTTAAAAAAAAGAATTTAATATTCATCAGTGCATAAAATATAGTAGTTCCTGAAACATATTTTAAACTCAATTGATCAACTTCACCATTAAATCCCTGTCAAACAACCATGAAAATGGATTATCTAGCTTTAATTCTTTTCCGATACCTTAATGGGAACTTTGTATATAGCATTATGCATATGTTAATATATAAACATAATACGTATTTATTTGTGAGGGAAAAAATCTAATGTGGGACATCAGTGATGATATTCAGTGATGGCTTTTGCTCTTTAATCTGTTGTATTTCTGGAAAATATTTAATTGCTTCTTACATCTCTTCTGAGTTGAGAGGATTTTTCATGGTCAATGATGTGGTTCATCTAATCTGTGAAATGTCATATTTCAGACATGACTTCTTTATTGACGTTGTGTTTATCATAACTCATTCTTGATCCATTCTGAAGTAGAAGGGATGGATTTGCATAAACCAGCCTCACACCTTAATGATTCTTCACAAAGTTGTAACTCTCCTCAATTTGATTGCATCTGCTCCTGGTCTATTCTTTACTGGGCCTAAACCTCAAAATTGTGTCTTTAGGATTGATGCCAACTAAAGGTACGCACAAAGGATTACTTCAGCCCAGAAAGACTTGCCAGGCTGCCCTCTGTCGTGGTTTCACATTGACAGGAAGTAGGTTTTTTTGGGATATGCTGTGGTTACCAATAGATGTTCAGATTTTAATACTGGCACCTGATGTAGCCACGGAGGTTCGGACATGCCTCTGAGGACACACAGGGGTTAAAAACCAGAGCTTCGGCCCTGGGAGCTTCTCTTGGGACTTCGAGGGAAAGAGGTCGGATCTCCCTCCCCCGTCCAGCTGCTGCTGCTGGGCAGGCAAGGGGCAGCCTGCGGTAGGCCTGGGCCTGGACAGAGATGGGGGGTGAGGAGACCTTTGAGGATGGAAGGGTGGAAGAGCACCAAGAGACATCGGGCAGCCACCCCCCCCCCCCCCCCCCAGGAGAGAGAGAGGGAGAGCCGGCATCTGAATTTGATAGCGGCAGGCCCAGGAGCAGAAGGGGGGGGAGTGCGGCGAGAAGGTGCCCGGCAGGGCAGCGTGGGAGTTCCGGAGCTCTGGGACAGGCAGAGACTGAAATTTTTAACCCTTTTCTTACATGATAGAAACCTTGCAAATGCTGATCCTCCTGGAGCTGAATGAGAAGAGAGATAGGAAATGAGATAAGAGGGGATGGGCCACGAGGGAAGTGCAGAAGACTCTTGAGTGGGGGGAGAGATGACGGAGTGGCCTTTTGGCTGGACTTTTCTTGTGTGGCCATAGACGGAACCATTTTTTTTCCCTGTGACGCAGAGACTGCATTTTGGGGGTGGCAGTGCCTCAGAACCGGGAGGGTTCAGTGTGGGTACTCCTCGGCCCCAGGGGGTGAAAAATTGAGGGGGACAGATGTCCCGAAGGAGAGACTGTGCCTTTTTTGGAGTGAGACAAGGCATCCTTAAAAGACAACCCTAGGAGCAGCTCTGATCCATGCACAGTGGTGAGAGCACTGGGCATGGAAAGAAGATGTCACGATGGCAAAAGGACTTTCCGGGCGGTGCTGAGTGACATGGAAGCACACAAGGTTTCAGCGTGTTTCCAGGGGAAGCCTATGGTGCAAGAAGGACTCCTCTCCTCTTGATGAACTGAAGACTGAGTATTCTAAAGGGTGGTGCCAGACTGAGAGTTGGTGATTTGGGGGAATGTATCGGACTGGGGATCCCACACTGTCGGCCGCCATCTTGGCTACCAAAGGCCCACAACACCGGGCCTGGCCTGACAACCCAAGGCCCCGCTCCTCTGCCAGAGACCAAGTTCCCTCTTCTGGAGAGGAGAGGGAAGGTTCATCCCACCTTCAGCATGAGCCTGAGGATTCTTGGATGAGGATGCGGAAGCTGGCGGCTGAAGAGGGGGACTGGGAATCGGTAGCTAAAATACAAGCAGCGCTGGCGCAGTACCAGAGGGGGCTAACCCCCCATGGGAAGCTGTCACACACGGGGAGGTGAAAGACCTTTGTAAAGCAGCGAAAGACCATGGGAGGGGCTCACCATATTTTAATAATTTGTTAAATGCCATCTTCACTGCACATGTTATGGTGCCTCACGATCTGCTCCATTTTATGCACATCCTACTTTCTCCCACTGAAATTATTCTGTGGGAAGAAATGGGGAAAAAACTAATAAAACAATTATTAAAAGACTATACTAGGGAAGACAGGCGGACACACATAACATTAGTCCATCTAGCCAGTGAGGAAGATTTCACAAAACCTCATTCAAAAGACCTTCCCAGAGCTCTGTTAGAAGAGATAAAAGTGCTGCAAAGACAGCTCTCAAGCAGACACCCAATGGAACAACACCTACTCTAGATTTCACAGACATTCTGCAGGGACCTGGGCAATCCTTTCTAAAATGTATTGACCACCTTCCACAAGCAATAGAGAAGCAAAGTGAACATCCAAAAGCCAAGAAGGAACTGCCTCCTAAACTTGCTGAAACAAATGCTAACAACACCTGTAAAGACATTTTACCATCTCTACCCCTCAACAGAAAGCCTACCATTGCACAAATGGTCGTGGCATGCACCATTAGGGCATCCTTATACTGTGATGCTAGCCGAGATAATGCTTCCTGTCATGGTGTAGTAGAGGTGCTAGTAGCCTCTCAGGTTATTCCCTGGCACACACATGAAAAAGGACCTTGCTTTAAATGTGGAGAGATGAGGCATTCTCAATAGAATTGTAAAAATACAGGCTATTACGAGGGACCTTCTAGCTGTGACAGCCACTGTCCTCACTGCCCCCCACGTCCACATGCTTTACAACATCAGCAAAACTGGTGGCCTGCGGGAAACCCCACACAGACACAGAAAGGCCCCGCACGATGACACCAAATGCGAGGCCGTTCCGCCATACTCTCCCCAACACCGTGGAGAACCAGCACAGAGACCTTCTCAGATCCAGCGGGACAGCTCGATCACTGCGGAAAACTCGACAGAAGACAGTTCTGCCCTGGAACCTAAAGGCAGCTGGTAGGGGCCTTTTCTATTTCAATCCAGGATATTTATGTTCACCATACACCAACAGGCAAATACAGGCCTGAAGAACGGCCCAGAGACATTTTGATTTAAACCAACATCAGGGAAGGGATGGAGACACTCACTCTACTACCTGAGGTAGTCACCTTGACGTCTTTGCAGGAGATAACTCTCCAGGCTCTATGCTTAGACCCTCCCCTTTTCATTGCAAAAGAAACAGTTAGAGCCAGAGCCATCTTCCTACGGGACATGATCACCACACCAGTTGATCCAATGGTGATGTGGGCACAGACAACAGGCAGAAACAGACCCATTCCAAAGTGTGCTTTGTCATGTAAAGGGAGCAAGAGATGTCTTTCAGGACTATTAGATACAAGACCTTATGTCACTATAATTTACTGCTCTGATTGGCTAAAGAATGGCCCCTGGTTCCAACTGCTCTGGTAAGTATTAGCTACCAGGGGAGCCTCTACCAGCTTCTGGAGTCAAGGTACCATCTGCAGGGAAGGTCCTGAGGGCACAGTTGCTACAGTAAGATCCTTTGTCACCCCGGCACCAATAACAATTTGAGATAAAAGACCTCTTGTCCCAAAGGGGGACAGGGCCAGAGATCCTATCAACACCTCAGGATTTCTAGACGGCACCACAGAGCAGCGCGCCACACTTCAGTCAACCTGGAAGACCAACGACCCCATATGGGTGGATCAGTGGCCCCTCCCAGGCAGAAAGTTAAAGGCCCTGCAGTCCCTCGTGCAGGAGCAGCTGTCTGTGGGCCACATTGGACCATCTACTAGCCCCTGCAATGCACCTGTCATTATCATATGAAAGCCTGGCAAAGACAAGAGGCGGCTCCTGCAGGACCTCAGGAAAATCAACGAGGTCATCGAGGACATGGGTGCCCTCCAGTCCAGCCTGCCCTCAGCCTCCATGATACCTCGAGATTGCCGATGGTGCCGCATGCCGTAGTTGTGGGTAGCAGTTTTTGGAGTCCTTCTGTTTTTTGGATATCTTCTTTGCCATTTAGGCTGTGATTGATGGAGCCTGAGCATAGGAAGAGCATTGCTTTGAAGGTTGCATGGGTTGAGATGTGAAGGAAGGCTAGTTCAGGGAGGTTTAGTCCAATTGTACCTATGATTACACTGTTATTGGCAGATGGTTGATATAGATCTTAATGACTACTTTTTTGACACCCCCATGCAGCCCAATGACACCCTCCTTGTTTGCCTTTTCCGTCACTAGATCGACAAGCACCTTTACAGAGGTATCAGTGGACTGTATTCTTTCAAATAATGAAGAGTAGCCCAAATATTTGTCAATGACTTGAAGTCCTATTTATCTCGCCCTAATGCTAATCGTTTTCCGTTATATGGACCATATAATGAACATCCCAATGCTATCATTTTTCATTACATGGACGACACAGTCGTTTGTGCAGAAGCTCAATTCATTTTGGATGTTGCAGTACAAGATGTCATCACTGCGATACAGGAGAAAGGTTTTTAAGATTGCAGCAGATAAAGTTCAAAGGACAGCCCCTTGGAAGTGTCTCGGCCTAAAAACTGCAGAGAGAACCATCACACCACAAACACTGCAAATCAAGGACAAGCCAAAGACTCTGCCAGAACTCCACCAGCTCTGTGGAAGCATCAGTTGGCTATGTTCACTGCTGGGATCCACCACAGAAGATCTCACGCCACTGTTCCTGCTGCTCCTTAAAGGCAGTGAAGGACTCGATTCCCATGATCACCGGCATTGGAGGCAGAAGCAGCTGTACAAAAGGTCTCCTGGGTGATTCAAACTAAATAGGCACACAGATACCACCCTAATTTTCCTTTCTCCCTGGCAATCCTTGGTGTAAGTCCAAAATTCCATGCATTATTCTTTCAGGGGGACTCAACTATCTCAGATGCCCTGAAAATAATTGATTGGGTTTTCAGATGACACCAACCTACTAAAATGATAACAACCCAACAGAAAGTTATTGCACAACTTATCAGGAAAGCTAGAAAGTGTCTGTGCTCCCTTGCAGGAACAGACATTGTGAATATATAATTAGTTCTCACTCCAGAGCACCTCAATTGCCTACTTCAAACATCTGAACCACTGCAATATGCCTTAGATAGATTTTGGACAGGCAAGGATCAGTCACCAATTCTACCATCAAAACATTCCTGTGCTGCACACAATGTTCAAAATTACCTGAGACGCGGCAAGATCCCTTGTAGCCACCTTCCCCAACTGTCAGGAACATGGCCTTGCTTCTCTCAGAGCTGCAGTCAATCCAAGAGGACTAGAGAGTCTCCACATCTGGCGATCAGACACCACACACCAAGCCCCTTCTGGAAGACTAAAGTACATCCACGTCTCAATCGACACCTTTTCCACTGGGATTTTTGCCTCTGCCCATGCTGGAGAAAAATCAAAGACGTTATAAAACATTAATTTTTAAGTTTTTCCGCCTAAGCATATCCACAGGAACTTTAAACTGATAATGCTCTTGCTTATACCTTGCACTGATTCCAACAAGTTTCTAACCACTGGGGTATAAAACATGTCACAGGCATACCACACTCCAACACAGGACCGTCCCAAGCCGAGAGGGCCCACTGATCCACCCAAAGGATCCTTGATCAACTGAGCTGGGGAGTCCAGATATTCTCTCCCATTGAGACACTGGCCAAGGCCTTTTACGTATTCAACTTTTTGAACAACCCATTTATGGAGCCAACTCCCCCAGTCATCAGGCAGTTTACTAATTCAGCTGCAGCCCAATTAAAAGAACAGCCACCTGTGTTGATCAAAGACCCTGAATCTAAACAAATTATCGGCACCTTCCCATTGATTACTTGGGAAAGAGAAGATACCCTTGTCTCTACAGAAACACTCTTAAGGTGGATCCCAGCAAAATACATTAAAATTCTTTCTGGGAACCGCGAGGCAAACACCAGAGCTACCATCAGAAGAACAGAATGGAAGCCTAAGAGAGACAGCAGCAGCCTGGAAAAGAACAAGGAGAAGGACAGAAGAAGATCTCCTAAGCAGCGTTGACCACACACACCAAGACCAAGATGGCTCAGACATCATTAACCAGGATATATGACTTAACATTTGTAAAAATTATATTTTAGCAATGATATATGATTCTTCTAAAAAGCTGTGTTCACACCCTTGCCTTACAGAAGAGAAAGTTTAGTGGGACCACAACTTAAGTTCCACCTTCTAATCTCTTCATCTGTTTACTTTAAGGACACCCAAGCCTCCAGATACTAAATTACCAAAGTCAGAGGATGCTGCCATTGGTTGCTGCTGCAGCACGAATCTGGATGCTCCTCACTGAGCCGCATGCCTTCAGCTGGGTGCTTCCACGGACAAGCCACAATTTCTTGTCCCTGGCCATGCCTGTCAGGCATTTGAAGGCAGGTGTTTTTTCTACCTGCTATCATATAGGGAGTCCGTATACCAGGGCGTCCAGCTGCTAAAAGATCAAGGAAACAAGATCCAGATAGAAGGCAACAACGACTGGTTCACTGGACTTTCCAAACACAGGGGTTTGAGAGGCTGGCTTTCATCTTTAGTTAAGACTGTCGTGTGGGCTTTGTTTTTTGTATTCATTGTGTTGGTTATTTTATCCTTTTTTGCTAAATGCCTGCAAAACTCTATAGCAGAAGCCTTTTTTATAGATAACAAAAAGGGGGAGATGTGAGGGCCCAGGGGCCTATCACTGGAACTGTAATACCTCAGGGCAAAGTGAGCAAGGGAAAAGAGAGACACCGCTCTGAATGCAATGTTGTCGCCCATGGGCATTTGCAGGCTCTTGGCGTTTTATTGGCATCACCCGGTTCAACTGCTGTATTTTCCTTATATGTATTCCCCCTAGAATGTCCTCGCCTCTCCTGTACCGTTTCAGTCCTGGCTCTTTCCACTGCTCCCCGGCTTTTCCCCCCAGTTTTCCCTCAGAGTGCCAAGCCCCATTTTGTCTCCGTTCCTGGACCCTCTTCAGGGCAATCCACTGATATGTTTGCAGTTCCACACAAAGATCCCCCACTCGCCTCGTTCACCAGCAGTTTAAGCAAGCGTGCTCCCAGCTCTGGGAGTGCAGGTCACACGCAGAGGCTGGCTGTGGGCAGGCTGCAACAGAGAACCTGAGCGCACCAGGGAACCTGGCCTCTAAGAAAAGGCACGAATCCCGCAACCCACCAAAGAAAAGACATGCATGTCTCTACTTTTTCCTCATCCTCTCAGTCCTCATGCCACTTTCCCCATTTTTTCTGACTGGGAATTTGGCTTCTCTCTCTCCTGTCTGCAGGTCCAGCCACACGTATGACCCTGCAGGAACAGCCTGACCCACAGGGAAGTGGAGGAGCACACTTTGTCAGGAACTTTAGAGACAGGACAAGGAAAAATGGGATCAAACTGCAAGAGGTGGAAGGGAGTAGATAATAGGGAAGAAGTTCTTGACTCTCAGGGTGCATGTCCCTGACACAGGGACCAGTGCAGAGAGGCTGTGGATGCCCCATCCCCAGCAACATCCAAGGCCAGGTGGGACAGGGGCTGCAGCAACCTGCTGTGCTGGGAGCTTGCTCAGCTTGGATCCACAGGATCTTTAGAGACCCTTCCAAGCCAAACCATTCAAGGATTTGATCATTCTGCCATCCCCACCTCCCACTGCGCAGCAGCCCTGAAATTCAGTGACATCACAGCTCCCAGAGGGTTCCAGGTGGAACGTCCAGCACCTGGAAACGAGCACAGCAGACACTTCACCGGCTGCCAGGGGTCAGTTGCTGCTCAGTCTGCGCTCTGACCCTGAGCGCTGAGCTGTTGCTGCTGCCTGGGCCTTTCCTGCCGCCTGCTCTGGAGTGCCAATCCCAGCAGGATGTGCTCTGCTGTGCCCATGGAGGGCCCCTTAATAGCTCAGGAAAGAGGCAAATAAATCATGTAAATCATCATCTGGTCCTAGTACAGGGATAATAAATTCTTTTTGAAATTGTGTAACTCTGAATGATCACTTACTACTTAAAACTCACTTTTTTTATCTTAATGCAGATTTGCATTCAAATGGCACTTCAGGCCATTTAGTAAAGCCATAAAGTAAACACATTTCATTTTTCTTGGCATCTAATCATGATCCAGTTGTGGCAAAGAGAGGGAATAGCATGCCAAGCACCAAGGCTCTCCTGGACAGTTCTTGACCAAGAGTGTACCCAGAAGCCAGGTTTATATATATATAAACAAACAATGCAATAGGTTTTGGACCTCAGATTTAACCACGTGAATTATCATTACAATTCAGGCTTAGTAGAGCATTTACTTGGCATAGAAGTGTGCAGCATAACCAGCCCCCACAAGCAAAGTGCCTTTTGAGCTGTGTGTTTTGGGAAATGAACACAGGGATGTTTTTGCTTTGGTGTTTGCTAGTTTCCCAAGGAAGCCAGGCTTGCATACTCATCCTCTATATATTTGTGTTTCACTTCACCAATTTCAGTCAAATTTGATGGAGAGGAAGAGGCATTAAGAAATGGATTTTTCATTAAGCTTGTGCAAAAAGTGATGTGATTAGAGGAAGATAGGTTCTTAATACTGTAATTTCAGGGAAAGTTGTATCATGAGCTCAGGTCTTGTTGGACATAAGAAAATCCAGAAAGAGAGAAGCTGTTCTACATAATCTACTCACCAGAAGTGCTTTAGTCATAGCTCACACTGTATTAGGCACTACAGAATTAATTGCTCAATCAAGATTCTTCTCAGACATGAATATGTATGCATCTAGTGAAGTACAAGTTCACTTCCCATATGATTAGAGCTTTCCCAAGAGTCTGCATGTCTATCCCTCACTACTTTTCATTTCTATTCAGTTGAAAGACCAGTCATAGGATCCCAAGTGACTGAAACTCATAATTCTGCTTTTAATGTACATTTAAGATATACAGGCTGTGAAACTTGGCAGTGCTTTAAGTTCTTCCCTACTTTGAGTAGCTGGCAATTAACTGGAGATTTGTACATGTGAAGTGTTCCAGCGTGGGAGTTCCTCAGTGAAGTGTAAAGGAAAGTATGACTATGGGTGGGAATGCAATACTTCACATTTTATTTTAAATTTATTGCCCACAGTAGTGACATTAACACTAAATGGAAGCAAATTGGTGATTGCCTCTTCAAGACTTTAGACTGTTGTGGAATTGGAGGAAATGAAGACTCAGTGTTGGATCTGGAGGAAAGCACTGCCTTGTGGAAAGGAGGAGGAGGTAAGTTCTATTAGATTGGTTTTCTGTTTCTAAAGTTATGTAAGGTTATTTGCTCTTTTATTTGGCCAGAGTTTTATAGTGGCTACAGTCCCTTCCAAGTTTCCTTGTGAGGGAAAACATACCAAAGGTATATGAGGTGTGCTAAATCAAAGCTGTATTTTGAGGGTTTTGCACCTTCAGGGCTGCACTGAGAAACTCTGTCATACATCATTCACTAAAAAAGGTAGAAGTGAGGGACTCTCCAGATGCTCTCTAGAGCAGATTATGAAAATAGTAAGTTCATGAAGATCCATTTTCACATAATGCTACTTATATTTAATATGTGATTCCTTTGACTTACTTTATAGAATATTGTAATGTTGGCACACAGCAAGGTAAGGTTTGTGATGATTACTGCATTACAGAAACTGATGCTTTTTATTTCAACCTTCTGAATCTCTGTAAATCTTAAAAAGACATTAATTCAGCTTACTCTAAAATTACCAATTCCTGGATCAAATTTAGCAATTAATGTCTACCTGAGCTAATGGTAGAACTGGGCACATGTAGCCAGTAAAAGAGAATGTATGTGAAGAAAGTGTTAAAGGGCTTTTGGACTTAAAAGAGATTTTGGGGAAAAGCATTGAATTAGACTAAAGTACTTCCAGGCAATTCACAGTCTTGATATTACCTGAACCACATTAAATTGCTCAAATTCTGTTGTCAGAGACTTCCTGCCCTTCCAGGTCTGTAGGTATGCAAGCAGCATATAATCTACTAAGCTGTAAATTTATCATGGCTGTATTCCTAACTACCCTGATGTCTGTCTATACATTGTTATTCCATGTATTACTAATAGCTCAAAATCAGCCACAAAGAAATTTAACTTGCCACTGAGAAGGAATTGCATGTTTTTCCCCCCTTAAACCTAAAGGAAGTCTTTGAACTGAAAGCCAAACATCTCAAATTCTGGAGTATCTGGAGCTTGCTACTCCCTTCCTCACAGTACACTGAGATTGATGCTAAGCGTTCATATCCTTAATGTTTAGTTTTTAAAATTTAATTGTATGCTGTTAATGGTTGGTATTGAAAACGGTACGTAGCTGGGAAGTTACAAACACCCAACTCCTTTTTAAACCACTCAAGAGATGTCACTGAAGAGCCGGAACCGTGGATTAGCGGTTCGTGACGGCTGTTTTACCGCTTCTGAAACGCCCTTGGCCGCAGGTGAGAGCCCAGCTGAGCTCCTTTACCGCGGCACGCTCCGCACCAGCTGAGCCCCGCTCGGGAGCCCCGCGCGCCCCGCCCGGCCCAACGGCGCCGCCTCGCGGAGGCCCCTGGCGCGCGCGCGGCCGTTGGCCCTCAGGGCTCTGAGGGCTCGGGCGGGGCCTCGCCGGGGCGCGGCCCCGCCCTCACGCGCCTCCGCTGGCCCGCCGGTCTCGGCTTCTCCCGCTCGGTCTCTTTTGGATTAACTTCGCGCCGTTTGTAATGCGATTCATTGAAATGCGTCAGTTTTACATCTGTCTGACAAAGCACAAGCTGATCTGGTCGTATTGCGAAGTGGTAGAACCTGGGGCTTTCCCCTTTTGTGTGTAAACTCGGATAGTTAACGTGAGGGAATAGACAAGCTAAAATTTTTTTTCAGGTTTCGTGGTTTACAGATCTGTGATCTTTTCAGGTTTCATGGTTTACTAGTTAAGTATTGTGTTTCTCTGTGTTCATGTCTCATTGCGTTGATTAATTCATTAATCTGTTTTAATTGACTGAAAAAAGGTGAAGACAGAAGCAATTCTTTCAGCCTTCAGACACAGAAATCCTCACAAGACATAATAAACTCAATTTTGAAAAGTGTCAGAAAGACCATTTATTTATTTGGACGTTCCCCGTGACGCTGTACAGATTGATTTTGAGGATGGATAAAGGTGCAACTGCTAAATCATCATCTGCTGTGTTCACCTCTAATGCTGCGAAAGGATGGATGAAGAAGAGGGATGGAGCATTACAAGCTGCAAAATGGAATGCTTCTTTAGCTTCTAAAATCAAAACTAAATCAATAAGTAAGTCCTGTTAAAATAAAACTGAAGCTGTATACTGTACTTAGAATGTATGTATGGCTTCAAAAGGAATAGTAATTGTGTTTAACATGATTAGCTGAAATTCTGCCTGTTACAATCATTCTGTAACAGATAAGTATAGGTAAGTTTTCATAAAGACAGTGGAAATATATATTTTTAATGTAAAACTTTTTTCTTTGTGTTGTCAAAACTCATATGTATTATGCGAATGTTTGAACATTTTAATGTGTAAAATTTATAATATTTTAAATATTATTAAACATTTTTATGCCTGTGAAATTAGGCATAAAACTTTTAAAATGTTTTCTTCTTAAAATAACTTTTTTTTTTAAATCCAGACTAGAGCAGAATCTATGCATGAAATAAACTTGAAACAGGTGGAGTAGTCATCAGAATGACAGCTACATAAACTGTTTTATATTGGAAAGTGTTAGGCTTTGCTGCTCTGGCACCAGAACCTACAGATAAAAATGGTGTCATATCGTGATAGTTCACACAGAGAGGGCCTGGAATTGTAGCTGTTGAAAATAATATTACTTTGTCTCCTTTAGATAACTCATCTATGTTTAAAATATCCTTACAACAAAATAACAAAGCATTAGCTGTGGCTTTGAGTGTTGAAAAAGAAAATTCTCGCAAGCTAAAGAATGAGAAGATTTTTCTTCAGAAGGAAGTAGAAAAACTGCAGCTTCATAACATCGAGCTTCGTCAGAAACTAACCCATGTGGTATGCTGCAAATAATATTGTTTAAACTTAGAGCAGCTAAACTAAGCTTTTATCTATTTTTGAAACTCAATATTACTTCTTAAAGTGATGGCTTAAAATACATGTCTCAGATTTGTGAAGTTATATCACCTGACAGCATAATATTTACATTTAATTTTACTTTTGTAGCTTTTTTGGAACTATTTTGTCTATCAGTGTGTTTAGCTATTTTAGTCCCGGGTTCATCTTTATATTTATAGGTATTAAGATGAGTTTGTGCTCAATTAAGTAAAAAAAATTGCACCATAGATTCACCTTTTATATCTTGTCTCTTCTTACCACTTAAAATATATTTTTTTTATATGCAGAATAAAACTCTTATTGGAATAGATGCATTTTTGAATGAAAACCTCTTAACTGCAATAGAAATAAGCAGTCCTTCTGAGGTAAGATGTGTTTTCAACTTTACTATATTGAACTTGTCTTCCAGGGTAAGATTTTCAAAGCATCAAATTGAGTGCAATGTTGAAATAATATTTGTGTTGTAAAATGTTTACCCCAATTCCTTAAAACTTGGGATTAAACGAGTATATTGCAATATATTTAGTTTTCCTGTACTGAAAATTTAGGATTTAATCGGGTTTCCAAAGTATCTAAAAATTAAATATCAGTTAGCCTGAAAGAAGAATCATGTGGTTACAAAAAAAAAAAAGGCTAGCACTTCAGTATGTAGTGAACAAGCTACCTGCCTTCCTTGCCTAGTGCTGCAATAAATTCTTACATCTGGAAACTTAACCAGAAAACATAGTCCATGTTAGTCGTTGTGTCATGGAGAAAATACAATTAATTTTAAAAAAAGGAAAATACTGTGTTGTCTGTTCTCAACTTGCTTAGTGTTGCTCCGTGCTTCTATATGTATAATGAAGTTTGGATGAGTTATAGCTACATTCAGAAATCTGTACATTCCTTTGGGATAAAAGTAGGTTATGTATTTTGATGGATTTTGTAACAAAATATTTTGCTTTAAAATTATTGCATGTGTTTGAATATCATGTATCTTCCACCAGTGCATGTATCTTTTTCCCATTCATTTTGTGGGGTCTTTTTCCCTGTGGATGTTTCCAATACTTGAAACATAAGAGAATATTTATCAGTTTGTATTTGCCTGCTGCTCTTCCTTTGAAAGGCTCTCCAGAGTTCCTTTCTGCTGTCAGCAGGCCCAAGCAGCCCTACTGGTGACAAGCTCCGGAGTGCACATCAGTCAGCTCGGTAGGTGCTTGTGTGAAGTGCCAAGGTGCTGGGTGTCTGTGCCTTCTCTTACAGCTGATCTTTGCACTTTGTGCTGGGTAGTTTTGAGGTGATGAGAAACCATTTCCTGTTTAATCCAGAAATGACCTGTTTGCAGCTCAGAATTTAGAGAGAGAGAGGTAGACAAGACTTGTGTTTGAGTAACTCACTGCTTGTATCATGTGATCTCACTGGCCCAAAGCAGGATTGCTATAATCAAAAATACATTTGCCCCAAGACAGAACACAATATCATACTTGAGTTCTTGTTTTCAGCTATTATACATTGTTAAGAGAACATTTTGAACACTTGAATGTCATGATGGAAAATGTAATAAAAATCTTCACAGTAAAATTTTCTCTTTTCAGATCTGTAGAATTGCCAGCAGAGCTTCCTTTCATTGCAACAGCTAATGCAAAGCAGCAGGGTAGCCCTTCTCTGGGTGAAGCATCAAATTCTTACAAGTGTACCACTAATTTGACAGAGGAAGTGCATTCAGATCAAGTCAAGTTTGCATCACTCTTATCTCCTGGTACAAATAATCAAAAGTTCATTGAAACAGAACCAATGGTTGACAAGAATAGATTTTTGAAAGGTATGATGTATTTCTGTGAAAGTGATTTATTTTTTACGCTCTCTTGAGAATTAGTATTTAATAATTCATTACTCAATGTGCAATACAGAAGGTATAGTAATATTCATAAACTGTAATAAACTAGTGAAAAATAAATGCTCATCCATAAGTATAGGTGTCCTGACAATCACTTATAGAATAATACTCATTGAAATTACATAGCTAAGATAACCAAATAATAGCTCAAGTAGTTACAGAAAAATAGTTTTATTTATGTCCAATTTGGAAAGTCCAACTTCAGTAAATTATGAAATTAGCTTCAGTTTACTGAATTTTTAAGGACCAACCATGGAATGTGTGTATTCAGTTTAAAAATAAAAAGTATAATTTTCCATACTTCTGGTTCAGTCTTCAGTAGTTTTATGCAGATAACTACACTCCATTCCTCTTTTCCCCAAGCTGCTAAAATTTTTCTCTTTGCAGAAAATCAACTGTGTGCAGAGTTAAGTTGCAATAGTGCCTACCCAGCTCATGGAAAAAATACACAATTCTTAGAACAGTCTGAGGAGCCTACAGAACAATATCATGGTAGTTTATTGCCATCCTATAAAAATGTGACTGCAAGAAAGAAAAATGCAGTACTTTGTAAGTCAAAAACTCAACCTAATATAAAGGATTTTGATATAAAATGTAGGCCATTGAATCTGCTTCATCATACCATCAACAGTAGCAGCAATGCCAATGATAGGAATTTGCAGGAAGGTTCAAGTGACTTGTCTTGCCTTACTCTTTCACCTCTTAAATTTAACAGTGAAAGTAAGACAGATTTTAAGCTGCTTTTTACTGACAAGATGCCTGAAGAAACTGTCTATGATGCTGATATGGAGTTGACTGCCAGTGATGCAAGTGAACTTCTCACAGTTACAGCAAAAGGCAATTATAAATTACACCAAAATAAAATTAATAATGCCAGTTCTGACAAAATATTACCAAATTTCAGAAAAGTAGAATATTCTAAGAAGGATAAAGAAAAAATTAAAAGCAAGACTGAAGTCTGTTCAAATCTGCATGCAGAAGAAATGCTCTCTAGGGCTGAGAACAGTGAAACTTCAGTAACTGCTGATTCACTAACTCAGCTATTCCAGAATCAGAGAGAACAGCTACCTACAGGGAATTCTGTAGAGCAACAGAATAGAACAAGTAAAGCTAAGAATTCCAGGAGGACATACCAGGTTAATGTAATGAATCCAAGAAAACAAGAGACAAATAAAGGAACATTCTCAGAAATGTTTGGAGAAGTGGAAAGCAGAATACAAAAAACAGACTCATGCTCAACTGTTAACAAGATCCCACCAGAAGTTTATTGTGCTGAAAATTTACCATTCCAAGATAACGTTTCTGATGTATTGGCTTTACAGGAGGGCTTTCTGAATACAAATGAGAAAGATACCAAACCAACAATAAAGAGGAAGACTTCTCAAAACCTTTCCAAAGCAAACACAGAAAAATCCTGTAGAGAGGAAAATGGCCAGTATGGAGAATATATTTCAAAAAAATCTCAAGCAGAGATAAACCAAAACCAATGTGACAACAGCGAGAGAAAACAAGACCAGAAGAATATTATACAGTGGGAAAGCAACAGAAAAAGTAGTCACAGACAAGGTAGAGAAGCTGAAAATGACAGCCCTCATAAAGTTAGTCAGAAAGTAGACCAAAAGAGCAGCCATTTCCATTTTTCACCAGGCAGATTGAAGCGTATATTGGCAAGGGCCAGCCGGAATAGATGTGTGATACGAAACGAAACTCTTGCACGGTTCTCAGCTTGTAAAAATGAAGAACTAAAACACAAGGATTCATTGCTTGCAGAGGCTGGAAAGAAAGCAGCTGTAAGTCAGAAAATGCAAGTGGCTTTAGTTACTCAAAATGGTGTAGCTCTGAATACACCACAAGCTAAAGAGCAGGTTGATGATGATGCTAACAGGTTAGAGAAGGTAGATTGCTCAGCTGTGGCAAGTGAACCCTCCCACATAAGTAATTTTCCTGATAAGCATGTAAAGCAGAAACAGAGGTGTAGTTCTGATATTACTGAGACCAGACCAGAAAAAAGTTATTTCAGGCATATTGCTCAGGGGGATCAGAATATTTTGGATGACCAGGAAGTCTCTCATGAAATTTATTCCTTTGTGAGTAAGTTGAAGCCTGTGATTGAAGTTGAATGCTGTAAGAATATGCCATTTAAGGCAGATAGTTCTCAGGAAGGTCGTCTTGATATGGAGCTCCCAGCTCTTGATAACCACAATGCTTCCATCAACTTCTCTGAACTGAAAAGCTCTGAAATCCACAGGCAAAATGATCGTAATGAAGCACCAGATGCTGAAAAAACAGAACAAAATATGGATCATATTTCTAAACAGAGCAACAAAAATACTCTGACACCTTGTCATGGTAAGTGTGTGGGCTAGAAAAAGCAAGGCATTTTGAATTAGGTAGTGACTGAAACAGTGGTAACATGTTTTCTCTTAATTCTGTCCTCTCATTGCTTGTTAAGAGCAGATAAAACAGGAGAGGAAAAGGGCAAGAATGAAAATCACCAAAATCTTCTATATCATGTGTCAGTTACAATATCTTTTTAAATTGTGGTGACTAATATCCTTGTTATGTTTCAGTGTATCCCAAGATGATACTTAGTAGCGCAGATATAAGTAGTCTACATTCTTGAGAAACAATTTTAGTTAAAGCAGGCATTCCTTTTTTGAAGAATTCCATTATATTTAAAAAGATGGGCATAAAAAGACAAAATAGCTTGAGCTTTTATCCAAGAGAAACAAGACAGGGCTACACTGTTCCCTTCTTAAATGGAAAATATATCTGGACTTAAAATTTCATTTTTGTTTCTTTAGAAACACTGCAACTCAACAGGAATTCCCATATCTAGAAGTATGTTGAGTAGGTTTTTCTACAACTTGCCCATGGGCCAGCTTTGATGTGGCAATCTCTTTTTTAAACTACTATACATAAAGAACATAAGAAAACTTGAGTATAATCTGAAAGATAGGTTTAAATTCTTCTATAATAAATACAATTATCATAATACAATATAATGGAGTTCATAAAATGGAGTTATGCTGAGTACCTTCAGCATAGGAGCAGTAATCAATGTGGCTGAATTGCAAAACACATATCAAAAATTATTACTAATTGAAGTTTACATAATGATTCACAAAATATTTAAAATGAAGCATGTAAACTGCTGTATTTACAGGGAGAAAAACTCTCCAAGAACTGACAAATACTCGTATACAAATTCAGACTTCTGTACCTAAATCCCCCCAAACTTTAGAAGATTCAGCAGCAGCACTGAGACGAGGCAGACCCACTGTTTGCTACAAGGAACCCAATCTTCGGAGGTAGGTACACATAAATTGGGGCTTTTGTTCTTGTCCTTTGTGTACGTAACTACCCCCAATAAACATTGGTTGTTAAACCCCTGAATAAACAGTGGAGCTCTCACAAATGTTTTGCAAAGATACTTCAATGTTGATATAAGGCTTCTCCAGTTAGTGTGGCAGAATTTCCAAGTACTAAAGTAAGACAACAGTAGTATTCAAATTCTAAAATATAGTTTGGACTAATAGAAAATAATAGTGAATCTTAATGTTTATCATGATATAATCCCCTTTAGAGATGAATAATTATGAATGTTATACTTAAAGGTAAATTATACCATAATTTATGTCCTTGTAATATAATGTCCTTGTAATCTTGTGAAATGGAAAGGAAATTTATGTACTAATATTATATAATTCAGTCATTTAAATTTAACTATCTGTATGTAATATAAAAAATTATTTAAGATATAATAATTTGATAGTTGGTTATATTGGATATATTATTTTGTAATTAATTTGCCTCTTATTATTCTTGGTAAGTTTAGTGGCAGAGGGATTTATAGATTATTAAAAGACAAGACATAAATTGTGAAATAACTTCTGAAATTTATAAGGGAATTTGAAACCCAAACTTCCATTAAGAAAACTAATATATTTGCTCTTACATAAATAGATCTAAATATAAATGGACCTTTAAGTTCACTACTTCTGAAAATATTCTGTGGGATTTTTGCCAGAAAGTTGTTGAGGTTTTTCTGTTTGGTTTGGATTTTTTTAAAGTATAATATTAATTTAAGGAACAGTTCCACTGTGTTGAGTGTGTGTTAGTAGGATGTGTATTCATGAGGTAAAGACAGTAGAAAGTCTTCCCTGGAACAGGGAAGAGAGTGAAAGGATTATCCCAACTTACTTTATGACAAAGGTATAAAAAGCCTTTTTTTCTGGCAATACTGTGGTAGGAGAGGATGAATGCATAAACTGAAAAAAAAAATAGAGCACTGTTCTCATACAACCTCAAAACATTTTTTACTTCTGTAAGTAAGCTAACAGTTGAAGCAGTGAGTGAGGAAAAGTAGGAGCTAAAAGTAATGGAGAAAGTCTTCACTTTACCACTGGCAATTCAGAAATATTTATGCCAGACAACTTATAAAAAAAATGGTAAGGTATTAGAGTCGCACTTTTATTAATTGACTTATATGTTAAATTCTACAGTATTATACACTGACACATTGCCACTCTTTTACCCCAAAATGATAAGTTCTGTATTTCTGAGAAATGGTAACTAATAACAGAAAAAAAATGTTGATGCCAATCTAAGATTTTAGATTCTTGTCTCCTATTTATATTACAGTTAAATTTACACTGTCCTGAATGGGTGCTGTTAAGTGTTCAGTGTAAACAAGTTTTGAATTTTTTTTAATAGAAATATCACATCCTAGTATGATAGAGGTCACATATTTCCAGCATTATTTTGGAAAGCAGTAGTGTCTTGCTTTTTCATACATACTTATTTTCCACGAGTTTAATTTCTTTAGTGTATAAAGCTTTCATTAGTGCTATTTACCATGTGAATTATTATGATCACATTACTGTAGTTGCACATGTGCTTGATGATATTCATACCTAATGTTTTTACTTCTTTTCTTTACAGCAAATTAAGGAGAGGGGATCGATTTACAGATACACAATTCCTGGATTCCTCAGTCTACAAAGTAAAGAAGAAAGTAAATTTTAAAAGCAAATCAAAATTTTATTGAGGAAGAGAGAATTGCCTTTATGGACAATACTTCTAAAATGGGTACAATTGTTTATGTATCTATGTAAATGTTTAGCAATATAGACTCTTTGTTGTTCTTTGATTAGTAAGGTCTTCCACAGTGAAATTTTCTGGAGAAGAACCTCTGTAAAAGGGGCACAGAATACTTTACTGAGGAAGACTTATACAGGTGAGGCTCACTCCTGTTTTGCATCTCAGGTCATTAATTTTTAATCTGTTCAAATGGTTTGCAGCATTTCTTAAATTATTAGAAAATATATGTTTTAATGAGAAATAAAAATAAACGAGCTTTGGGAATTGTACTGTGAGTTTTTCATGTTTATTTTGAGTGGAACCAGTTCTCAGTGCTGATTGGAATGGATACACACATACCAAATTTTTATGAATTTATTGAAATAGATGGAGATAGTCTTTTTTTGATAGTTGACTTTTGGATTTGACAGAATCACACTGAGATTTGAATAAGGAAATCTCATTGAGAAATAAATAATGGAGGGAAGTCAATTGCCCACAGTATGTGCCAGAGGTAGCAAGGAAGAAAAAAGCACTGCAGTAGGAATTCAGTAGCAAATATGGTCTAGAGAAAGCAACACCTTGAGTTTCCAATTGAGACTGCCCATGTGACAAGTAATACAATAATGTCATACCATTCAGATTTCAGGTTTTGTACTGCTTCCCCTCTGCATTCCATAATGTGCTGTCAGCTGACAGTTTTCTTGTAGTACCTGATTTGTAGATGCTACCAGAGGCTCACTACCTGCACAGCTTTTACACATTACAATAGATAAGGTTCAGGTTAATTTTGCAACAGAGAGGCATGTTTAATGAGATAGAGATCCAAATTAACTTATTTTGGTTATGGATAGTGGTTCTTCATGCATATGCAGTAGATGTTACTAGTTTACACAGGCTTAAAAATTGATCAGACACATTAATGGAAGAAAAATCTAGGAAGAATTACCAGAAAAACCATTTCTGGCATAGGATGTTCCTGAATTGCAAATTTTTGAAGGCTGGAAGATGATTCTGCAGAAGCCTTACTATGCCTTTTACAAATTTTTGTACCTTTTCCAAGGACATTCCCCAGTTACCCTCTCAAGAGACCAGTTCTTTGGTTAGCTTGACCTTTTGTCTGGTACAGCATGTCTCTTTTTAAGAGGTGTAACTGATATTCTTGAATTTATAATGTATTCTTTAAAAGTATATTCTTAAAATACAGTATATTCTTTTAAAAATTATAATATATTCTTTAAAACATTCTTTTAAATATACTCTTTGTACTTCATTGTAGATTACATTGTAAGCTGGAAGTTAATGGAGAAATTAGTGCTTTAACAGATGTTTAAGACAAGAAGGTGGTTGGGAGCAGATGGCACTGATTTGCAATCAGGAAATCAGGCTTTATGAACCTGATAGACTTCTCCAACTAGCTTGGTGGGTGAGGGCAGAGCACTACATGCTTGTCTCAATTATAGTAGGGCTTTTGATATTTTCTCTAATAACATTCCACAGACAAACTGACAAAGTATGGATTTGTTAAGGGCACAGTGAGGTGAGTGGAAAAGCTGGAAGGTTGTGATTAGTGCCAAATGGTCCAGCTGGAGGCAAAACATTAGGGTTTCACACTGCTGCCAGCAGTGATCAACACGCTCACTAACAACCTGTATGAGCCAGTGCACCCTACACAAGTCTGCAGGTGATCGGAAACTGGAAGGAGTGGCTGAAATACCCCATGGTTCTGTCACCATTCAGAGGATCTGGTCAGGCTGGAGAAATGTGCTGAGAGGAATCTCGAGAAGTTCAATAGGAGGAACCTACATCCTTCTCCTGTGAGTTGCCAGAATTTCAGCTGTGTATTTTGACAGAAAAGGACTGATACATATCAGAACACACTCCTGGATATAACTTTCAGGTGTGTCCATTCTACATGTAAGTCTGGAACTATAACCATAAACACTAAGAGGCGTAAATGTGTTATTTACAAACACTTAAGTAATACCACAACTGTTTTCTACTGTGGTTATTTTGTTAGGGTCTGTAGCCCTAAGGCAGCTTCCTCAAGATGCTGTAGGACTTTCCATATATGAATTTAGAGTTAAATGTATCACTAGTGAGATAGTTTACAAAGGGGACATTTATTCCCTAAACAGAGAGTTGTCTAGCTGTGGTTATCATTGCAAAGATCATGTAGAGATTGTAATTATACAGCAGTAAGTAGAGCAAGGTGTTTTCATATAGAACCTTGCAGTACAAATAGAGTATTCAATCAGTATGACAATTCTTCCAATAAAAAACTTACCTCATCACCCAGACAATGTCATCTGCACTGCAAAACAGCTGTTAACATTATTTGGGAAGTTTCAGCAGGCAGACTTTTTTCTTCCTGGTACATGCTGTGTACATCACCACATTCGCCAAGACTATTGTGAAGAGTTGCAGAAATGGTTGGGAAGATAGATTCTATCCTTTTTCAATGTTATTTTTTAGAAGGAAGTACACATAGAAATTATTAAGCATTTTCCTTGGCTTTTATTACTAAGTTTGAAATTAATTTATTTTATTTTTAATTGAAATGTTATTGCTAGCTTCCACTATTTATCAACATCAGCAACTGTGTCATTAGAAACCATCAAGAAATACCTGTTAAAACTTGTGTTCCCGGTGCTGGCACTGCAGCAGCAAAACACAATGGTTTTTTAAATGGTTGTTTCTCTCTACTGCCTGTGGTTTGAAAGCTAGAAACAGAGGCACATGTTTTATCTTCCCAGAAAATAAATAATCTCATTGGGGACTGGCTTAATTATTTTTTCAGTGAAGGTCCTGTTGTTCTACACAGCCTCAGGTGTTACCAGCTAGACTGCTAGGGTGTCCCAAATACAAGCATGAAATTTTCAATAAAAGTAAAAGGCCTGGGGGTTTATGCCTTCATTTCTTCCATTCCTTTAGTATAGATATCCTTCCAAGTAAAAAAGTATAAAGAAAGTGGCCTGAAGATCACAGAAGCTAAGTAACTGTAAAATCATATTATTGCTACTGCCCTTCTTTCCTTGTTTTCTCCATCCTCACTCTTGTTGCTGAAATTGATGTTCAATAATAGAACACAGAGAAAACTCACTTTGTTATTTCCTAGGTTGCATTTCTTTTTATTGTTACAAAAAATGATAACATAAAAGCAGCATAAAGAATGTTGCATTGTCTTTGAAACTTCACTATATGTGATTGTTTTACCAGGTCATTTGATATATTAGAAGCTCTTTCCAGGAAAATGATGAAAAAGCAGCTCATGATTTTTGACATAAAAATCTGTTTGTAGCAATCACCAAGAATTAGGAGAATTTTGCTGAGAATAAGGTAATTTGAACTTCTTTTTATAGTTTTAAAGTTGTTTTTTCTCATGTTTACTAATCTAATTGAAATTTTGTAGGAAATTAATTCCATATATTTTGATTATAGAAAAAGAGGAAAGTATTTTTTCTGTAAAACCTTTCCTGCACAACTAGCCCTTACAAATGGTTGATACCTGAACCTTACTGCTGATTATTTTGTGAATGCAAATATAGCAAAAAAATCACATTGGTCCCATGATCACTACATTGCTGGATTTTATCTCAATTTTAAATTACTCTTGGTGATATTATAAGAACCCGATAACAGTGCACAGTGTTAACGTTGCTGTTTAGCTCTGCAAGAACACCTGTGTCCTTTGAGAAAGTGCGAGGCACGACTTCGTTTTTCAACACTTAAATAACACTTTAGAAAGCTAAAGAAAATCAATATTTGTTGGAAACAATGCCCGTGTTACCGCCTGGCTCGGCCCCGCATTCCGCGCCCGCCCCGCGGCCCCGCCCCGCCCCAGGGCGCGTCCAGCTGCGCGGCTTTCCCTGCTGCTCCGGTGCCGGGCTGCGAACGATGGCGCAGCAAGGGGCCGCGGGGGCTCAGGAGCTCGTGTTCTGTGTGAACGGGAGGAAGGTAAGTACGGGCCGGAGAGAGGGGGGCTGCTGTGCCTGAAGCAACCCCCAAGGGCATAGATTTGGCTTCCTCAGATTTATTCGAACGAGTGTAACCGAAGCCTCACACAAACCTCTGGAAGAAGGTTGGATGGTTGCATCCCATTTTGGCTAGCTCTGCTATGTTTGGGAGAAAAAGTGTGTCAAAGTGAAACACACTTTCAGCTGGGTATCAAACTTGGCTGGTAAGCAAACCCCTTTTTCCACTTGGATGTCTGGCTTCTCATCTTTGATGGTGTCAGGTTTTCAGAGGCACAACTGAAAGCAAGACTTTAGTGCCCAAATTTGGACTATTGAGCGTAAAGATAATATTGCTAGGACTGGTTGTTGATCCAAACCAAGTGTAATGAACTAGCTGATTCTAAGTGACCAAATAAGAAATACTGTACTCGATCAAGAGTGTGGATATTTCTGTTGTCAGTTTCTTACAGCAAGTGAAGGTTAATATAAATAAAACTAGAAAAGAAATCGCTACTGCCGATAGCCTTACAGACTTCCTCTAATGTTTATTCGAGTATGTCAGAGTGCCAGGGAGACTTTAAAATCTGCAAATCATTAGTTAGTTCTTTATGCTGTCTTTAAAGTTCTACATTTTTATTTCTAGTGTGGCCGAAGGTCAGTTCCCTCAGTATAACATTTCACTGAGCACCAGTTATTTTTAGTACTTGCCCGGTGCCCTAACAGTTCTTTTCTGGAAGTGTATGTGTCTGAAAAGGAGTTTCCAGGAGTCCAAACTCTCCTGTGGTGTTTGGCAATTAGTGTAGTACTATGAGAGGGAACCAGAGAAGGATTCTCTTCTGGCCTTGTGTGAATGTAGTCTGTGCCCTGGATTACGAAATGCCTTGGTTTCTTAATTAAACCTTGTTTTTACTTTCTTGCTGTAGATAATAGAGAAAAATGCTGATCCTGAACAAATGCTCTTGGCTTATCTGCGAAAGAGGCGTATCCTTTTCTTGTCTGTTCCCTAAAGTCACTCATGAAAGCCTTATTCAAGTAAAATTCTAAGAAATTTTAATTCAAGGTTTAATTACCAGATTAAGGAAGTTGTGATAGCTTTAAGATAAATCAACTGCACTAAATGATGTCTCTTTCTTAATCCAAATATCCTTCAGTTGAGCTGCTGTATTTTTGGCCTGGCTTTTTAAAGAGATAAATTATGCCATCAGGCGCAATGAATATGTGTCTGTGTTCCTCCCCTCCCACCTCATAAAGAAGTCTAAAAACCTAGGGGTCAGTAACTTGACAGAATAAAAGTCCCCAGGCTTTGTAATAGTCTCTCTCCTGGTAAAGGGGAGATCTTGTGATGAAAACCTGAGACTGATGGAATTTTGTGGGGCAAAAAGGCATCTTCTTTTGGTGGCGTTGGAACATTAAAGTAGCTGTTTGTTGATTCACAGTTTTAGACTGGCCACTGTTCCAGATTCACAGAAATGAGCACTTCTCTCAGAAGTGTGATCCTTCAGATGTGATGCAAGGCAAATATCCTGTCTATAAATGGGCCTTCTGGGAGAAACTGGGAAATTTGTTTTAGTGTTCCACTGGAATTTCAAATATACAGCTGATTTGCCCATTACATATTTCTTCCTTTCCAGTTTTCACTTGGAGAAGTAATTTTCACTTCCCTTTTCTGTCACAACTTACTCCTCTTCCAAAATAAATTATAATCAAGTTTTCTGTTTTCTTGGGAAGAGGATTTTGGTCATGTAACTTCTTAGCTTCCATCTTGCTTTCACTGAAAATTTATTCCAATATAGAACAGAATCCAGTACATATGCTGATACCAGACAAATTCTGTGTTCCTTAGGAGTTTAGGAAAAAAGGTTGTCTCAAGCCTTTGAGTGGAATAAAGCCCAGAATGGAACCAGATAATTATTTTCCCTAATGACAGCATTTTCAGTCTGTCTTACAGGAACTAAGTATGGCTGTGGAGGAGGTGGTTGTGGTGCTTGCACAGTGATGATATCAACTTATGAGCCAGCTTCAAAGAAGATACGGTATCCTCAACAGAATATTTTGAAACTGCAGAAAAATTTATGATTGTTGATACCATTTCCAGATATGAAACCTTAAAAACAGAGTTGTAGAACTTGTACTTAATAGTAGAAGTATCTAGAGGAAAGGTCACTTTAATCCAAAAGGAGAATGCTGGAAAAATTGCTGTTGATTCAGCTGTATTGTAAATTTGCTGAACTATCATACTCAAATGCTTGATTTATAAATAAATACTGATAGCCCCTGCAAGAGGTCATAGGAGGCATTAATTTGAGATTCTTTGGCTTGACCACTGGAATGTGGCTCCTACCTGCAGCTCAGTATGGTGGTTTAAGTCCAGCTAGTAACTGAGAACCGTGCAGGTGCTCACTCACTCCCCCCAGCGGAATGGGGCCGAGAATCAGAATGCTGAAGGAGAAAATTCATGGGTTGAGAAAAGACAGTTTAATAGATAAAGCAAAAGCTGCTTGTGCAAACAAAGCAAAGTAGACAATTTACTCACTACTTCCCATCATCAGGCAGATGTCCAGTCACTGCTGGGACACCATCATCTGTGATGGTTACTTAGGAAGACAAACACAATCACTCCAAAACTTCCACCCTTTCTTCTTCTTCCCGCAGTTCTATATGTTGCACATGATGCCACATGACATGGAATATGATTTGGTCATTTTGGGTCAGCTGTCCCAGCTGTGTCCTTCCCAGTTTGTTGTCTCCCAAAGTCTCCTCATTGGTGGGGTGGGGTGAGAGGCAGAAAAGACCTTGACTCTGTGTAAGCCCTGCTCTGCAGTAACTAAACATCCCTGTGTTATCAGCACTGCTTCCAGCACAAATCCAGAGCACAGCTTCAAACTAGTTACTACTCTGTCCCAGCCAAAACCAGCATACTGTCATATAATTGGTGGGAAGGTAGGGTAGGCACAAGTGTGAGTCTTATCAGCCCTTTGATACTGAACTCCATTCCTTACATCCCACCCACAGAAAGAAAGATTTTGAACTGAAACCTGGAGTTTGAGTCCGTAAGCTAAAGACTGGAATAAATTGCTTTTAAGTTGAGAAAACATCAATCAAATTGTTAAATGGTTACATGTCATTGTACGCTGAAGTGTTTATTGGGTGGGGAAAAAACATTCCAGCTGTCCTTTTGTACAATTACATTACATTGGAATGCAACACAAATGAAAATGTTTAAAGTTAATGAAAGAGCTAAAATTAAAGCAGACTACTGAAAAAATTTAACTGTATTAAAACCCAATAATTTTAAATAATTTTATTGAAATTATTAAATGCTTTGAAGAATTTTGATTTTGGTGTGTTGTTCTGTAGGTGCACAGTTTGTGGTGATTGGGAGTGGGGCTGTGGCTGAGCCTCATCCCCAGTGGGCTACAGCTGTGTAGGTCAGGTGAGCAGCATTAAAAGCAATTAGAGCTGGAGTGCCCAGGGGCACTGACCAATCACCAAAGGGAACAGAGGGCACACAGGTGCAATGCATCAACATGAAGGTATAAAAGGCTGGGCTAAAGAGCAAGAAGGGCAGACACTTGCAGCCTTCTGAAGTGACATAATGTTACTCTGTATGGGCATACTCCTGAAGCCTTCTGAAGTGGTATGATGTTACTCTGTGAGTTGAAGCTTTCTCAATTGTTTGATGATACTCTGTGGATCATGGCCTTCTCAACTGCAAGGTATGCTGTGGCTTATGCTGCAACATTGTTCCTAAATAGGAACAATGGTATCTATTTTACATCAGAATTTCCTGTGGATCGGAATTTTGATTATAAGTTTGCAGCAGTAATTCTTTACTTTCTTCTGATGACTACAGCAATCTTCCTTTCCCTACCTTTCTTCTTCAAAATACAGTTGACAGATTCCTTGTGGGCAAGAGAGACGAGAGGGCAATTAGAAAAGACTGAGGTATTAAGGAAGATGTAAATTCCATTGAATTGTCCTTATAGATATGCTTTTATATGGGGGTCAAGAGACAGCTAAAAAGTGATCACTTCTCATTCCAAATGTTAATAGTGGCTGCTTTGTATGTAAGTATGAGCTATGTCTTGATTGACCGAAAAATAATACTCAGATTTGTTTATTAAATAATACTCATGTTCTTTATTCCCCTTTATGTTCCAAAGACACTATTCAGCCAATGCATGTTTGCTTCCCATTTGCTCCTTTTATGGTGCAGCAGTGACTACAGTGGAAGGTATTGGAAGTGCCAAAACCAGGATTCATCCAGTTCAGGTGAGAGTGCAGTATCACTATATAGGAAGATTACTAATTTCTTTTTTGTATGGAATGAATTTAGTGACAGTGCTTTTAGGGCATGGAAATTTAATAAGATTGTTGTTTTCCCTGCTAAGTGACAACAGAGGGCAGGGTTGTTTTCTGGTGGTTGATTGATCAAGGCTGATGATGGAACTTACTTTAATATTGACAGTCTGATCAAGTAGTTGATACGTGATGATTGTTGGAGTGGGTCAGGCTTTGCTCTCTTTGGGCTAATGACACATCTTGGACAGTGTCCCTTTGGTTCATGTTTTAGTATAAGTGCAAAAAAGACAGAAGTCTGCTGAAGGTTACTTAGCTTCTTTAGTAACATGTGCATCAACATCACACCCAAAATAATTATTTGCATTTGATATTGTTTTAAATGTTTTACTTAAAAAGTCTGGTTTATTACCAAGGCAACATTTTGTATGGCATCACCTATTTAAGAGAGCATTCATTAGAATGGAGATGAGTGCTGGAAGGAGTGTTGTTTGTGGTATTTCGTTTCAGGAAAGACTTGCCACGTGCCATGGCTCCCAGTGTGGGTTCTGCACACCTGGAATGGTGATGTCCATATACACTTTGCTAAGAAACCACCCAGAACCAACTTCAGAGCAGATGATTGCAGCTCTGGCTGGTAAATATTGCCACTTTTTAGTTTGCAGGTGTGTTCCTGAAGCATTTCTTCAGGTGCTTTGTGAGTGCTTGTCTGTGTGAGTATACATGTCTGCATGCATGGAGGATGTACTCTTACAAGCTGTGCTTTCTAGAAGAGTTGCTGCTGGATGGAGGCCTTGTATTCCCTGTCATTCTTTTATCCTGGAAAATGAAACACAGAGCTGTGGACTGTTTCAGGTGCTCAAAACATCCCCATATGTGTCTTTTGAAATGCTTAAAATCAGATGTGCAAAAATTATGTCATATTGGAGAAGCAGCTGCATGTGAGCGTCTCCAAGGTCCCTTTATGCCTGGTGTTGAGAATGTCATAAACCTTGCAGGACAGGCCCTTTGCAGTAGGATTAAAACAGATAGTCTGCATCTCTTGGCCTTATCTTCAGTAAGGGAAAGTGTGAGCATTTATTGTAGGTAAAATAGCCTTCTGTCATCTGTTGTGCTCTAGAGCCACAGTGGAGCCAAGGACATTTCCTGTTGCTGTGTGGTGAGTTTAAAGGTGTAACGTTAGTTTCCTTCACTTCTAGAAAAAAAGTCAGGGGGAAAGAGAACAATATTTTGAGTGGGTAAAAAATACTGTACAATCTCTTATTCTCCTGCTGACCTGGAGCCAGCATTCACTGTAGTGCAGATCTCAACTATTTCATACACCCCTTGAAACAACAGCATTTTTTGTCAGGAGCTGCAAGGTCCTAAGTCTTGTGTCACTGTTCTGTTTTTTATTTTTGAGAGCTGACACTTCTCCTTGAGCTTAAAAAACACAAAACTCACATAAACATATGACGTTCTAAAGCCACATCTTTAGAGCAAAACCTTTTCTGACTGATTTCCTTCCTTCAGGGAACTTGTGCCGCTGTACTGGATACAGGCCAATCTTAGATGCCTGTAAAACCTTCTGTAAGGTAAGAAGTACTGGTGATAGGAGTGCTAGATTGGGGGCATCAGTGTATATGCATATACAGGCCATCAAGATTTTCACTGACCCTCTGTTTAAAGGTGTCATTCTGAGTAAATGATGTAAAAAACCCCTTAGAAAAATTGATAAACAGAAGTGAACATGGTGTCTAGCCTGGATTATGAGGAGTAATCTGAAGTAACTCCATGTGGTTTACTGTGAGTTAGTACTGGCATGAATAAAAGCAGAATTTCAGTCCACGTTCTTAGAATTTATCACGCACTGCAATGTGTCAGAAACCTACCAAGGAGAAATGGGAGTGAACAGTTGGTAAAGGAAACAATACAGACCATCTACATCTGCTCTCACAATGTCAAAAGAATTCTACACAGTGGGAATTATTTTGTATTAAGGATGTCAACATTTGATGACTTAAAATAATTTTTTAATATCATTCCTTTAACACTTAATCCTTCTAATTCAGCTTGTTAATAAACTTCATCTAGAACTTTATTGAAATATAGAGTCACTCTTATCTTATGAGCTTTAACTCATTGCCATTCTGGGCAGTATGTCACTAATGGGATTTTCGTATCTTAGGAATCCATTTGTTGTCAAAGAAAAGCAAATGGAAAATGTTGCTTGGATCAGGAAGATAATTTGTTTGACAATGAAGAGAAGGTAAAGTTTTAAATATACTACTGATCCTGCTTCAATATAAAACTTAGAGAAAGAATATTGCATATAGTATTTGATAAATATGATATTTTATTATTCCTCGTGAGAAATTTGGAAATATTTTGAAAAATTGAGGATTCTATGTGTGAATTTGTATGGGGGGGCTCTGATAGCACTATCTGTGGTCAGATAATTGGTATAAGGTAGTTTGGGTCTCCAGAGCTGAGATTTGAACAGCTCTTCAGGGTCAGTACTATTAATAGTCTGAGCTTTACCAGTACAGTGAGAATTACATTGTGAAAGACATTAGGGCATATGTGAAATTTGCTTAAATCAATGATCAGTGATGCTCTGAGTACTGGTATCTTAGGAAAACTGCTGACTTGACTCTGGAGAATTGATACACTCTAAAAAATTAGAGCTATGATTGTGATTTTATGTGAAACCTCTTATCCATACAAGTATTTCACCTTGTTCTTAATTTTCTTTCAGTAATAGCTGATCTACCTCTTTGGGTTTTCAGTACTTTAGGTTGGCATGAAGCTACTTTGTTATAGTAGAACTACAGGAAGCCTGTCCTTAGTCCTTCAGTTGCTTGCTTCTGCACTGTCATTTGTGTTAGCAGTAGCATTTAAGAAAATATTATGAACACTTCTTTCACCTCAGCACCTCCAAATGATGCATGGTGATTTAAAAACAAATCCAAATGATAATGAAATTACTACATTTTTTACTAACTTCAGTGGCAGTCTATTGGTTTGGCTTTGCTTTTTCTTTTAATATTGTTTTGTGAAATTAATGATGAGAGAAGATTCTTGGTCTTTGCTTGTCTTCTTTTTAAGGTGTCCACCAGCCTGTTTTCAGCAGATGAATTCCAGCCCTTAGATCCCACCCAGGAGCTTATCTTCCCTCCAGAACTAATGGTACCTTTTGCTGCTTGTAGACTATTTGTTGCTCTGTTCAGAATTAATTCTTAAGTCCTGCTTAGCAGTAATTCATCAGAAGACATGTCAGAACGTTTTAATGTTGTTATACTCCTTGTTGTTTTTTTGCCCAGTAAGCTTATTGAATATTCGCATACCAAAAAAAAGTCATATTGGGAAAATGAAGCTGCAGAGTTAGATGTCAGGTGAGAAGGTAAAGAAGCAACTTAAACTGAATTTTCAGTCCAGCAGCTGAAGATAAAAATACTTCACAGCAAACTGAATAGCAAACAATTTTTAACATCGGAAAACAGTTTTGTGGCTTAATAGTTGTGTTAGTCTGTTCTCAGATGGCCGCCCAGATCAGAGAGTGTTTAGCCCCTGTGATTAAGGCATGCCGAAGATATAAACAGCTGGAATTGAAAGCGTTAGGCATCCTTAATTATTGACAGCAGTATTTGCCCTAGAAAAACTGAATGCTGTTTGTTTTACTTTATTACCATTGTAGAGATTCAAAGCCAGATTCTGTAGTTAGCTGACTGCTTCTGGAGAAAGATTGATGACTGCAGGACAGGAGTTCTTTACTGTGTGTTTGTACCAGCACTGGTTCACAAGCTATTTCCAAGTGATCAGTGCTAGAACAGCCGGAGACACTTAAGTGTATGCATAATCTAGAAGGGGATGCTGCTGTCAGTGCCATTGGTGCTCTCCAAGAACTACTACTAAGTATTTTTTCATCACTTTTTTAACAGTTTTAGCAATTGCAGGATCTATCCCTACATCTTTTGCTAGGGGACTGTTTATTATCATTCTTGTTTATAAGCCCACTGGAATTACTTGAAGACCTTTCACCCACACAGTCTCGACTTTCATCATTGTGCAAACATTAGCCAGCATAACATTTCTGTCCCCTTTTTATCCAATTTTAAAGGACTGTGTAGAATTGCTGTTGTTTAAGAACATTTTTGACTTTCAGTCTATTGTCTATTAGGCCTCACTTCTGTCTGTATGTCTAAATATTTAAATCTGCCATGTTTCTCCATCAGAGAATGGCAGAAAATCAACCAAAAAGAACTCTGGTTTTTCGTGGGGAGCGAGTAACATGGATTTCTCCTGTAAGCTTGGATGAACTGCTGGATCTGAAAGCCACCTACCCTAAAGCACCTCTTGTGGTTGGGAACACCAGTGTGGGTATGTATGTGATCAGAACAGCTCCTGTTGCTTTAGTTCCAGTGTGCATGAGAGGACCGGGGCTACGTTTGTGGTTCTTTTTGCATCTTCATCCCTAAGCTTACGTTCCAGTATGTGGGAGCTGTCGTTATGGAAAAGCTTTTTGTCTGCGTCTATTCCTGTCTTGTAGGACCTGACATGAAGTTCAGAGGTGTGTTCCATCCAGTTCTTATTGTTCCTGCAAGGATCCCTGATCTGAATGTGCTGAAATACACAAATGATGGTCAGTAAACATTACTTTTTTCCAAAATAGAAGATTTCTTTGCAGTAAGGAATGCTGCACCATTCCAGAGTGCTGAGCAACTCATTCCCTAAGCGTGCTTGGCTGTTTCCCAGGTCAAGGGGCTGTTGCCAAACACAGTGCAGGAGGGTTTTGGCTTCCTGACTCAGTGCAGAGCTGACCAGCAATATTATCTTGGGCCTTAGTGCAAGGATGATTATTCTGGCAATACTGGTTCTGGTGGTCAGTCATGCAGGATTTGCTCTGTGACTGCTGAATAGCAGAGAGATCCTTACAGAACCACAGGGAGAGTTAGCATGTGGCATGCTTGGTTACATTAGAAAAAAGGCTGTGATTAAACTGGCATCACTGATATGCATTGACTGATCTTGTTCTCAATCATAACAACATTAATTATAATGGGTTAAAAATGTTGTACCTCAACTTACATGTTTATACTAAGCGTGGAGATTTTTTTAGTTAGACTAGGTTTTGGGTTTTAAATAATTTCTGGTGGATTAGAACTACAACCAGAACAGGTCTCAGCTTAGTATAATAGTCTGAAGTAGTTGAATAAAAATTACATTGTACTAGCTTATAGCCAAATTTTTAAGGAAAGTCATATCTGATTAATTATTTGCTATATGCCCGAAAGGCACTTTTTTCTTAAGTGATAAGCTGTGTTTGATAGTTCTGTCGTTGCATTTAGAATATCTATTTTATTTCTGGTCAGCCATCCAGTTCTATTCAAAGACTAATTTATTCTTTGCTGAAAAGTAGCTAGGAATTGAAAAAAGCTGGGAGAATTCTTACTCCTTCTTTAAAGTGTGTAAATAAAACCTAGGTATTTGAAGGTGAGACTTACTAGTCCTAAACAAGAGATATGCAGTTTAGTTTGCCAGCCAGAAATAGCATTTCCTCTCTTTCATCAGATTTAAATGCAAAATATGTTTTGATTAAATTTTTCTTTTAAATACACAAAATTTAATATTGCTTTGCTTAATTAAAATGCATTAAATTTATTTCTGTTTTCATTTATACATTTAATTGAATCCCAGTATTCATTGAAAACATTCATTTATTATGTAAATAATTATTTTTAATAGAAGGGAACTGTGTACCATTTACAAAAAAAATCAGAAGTATAATCTTACAAAAAAAACTTCCGAAGTAAATGCATATGAGTTCTCTTTCTAGTGGGAAAAATGATACTGTCTTCATTGTTAGGACTATTTGGGTTTTTGCTGCCAATGCTACCTACCCCCATGTTAGAAGAATAACTAGCATGTACATATGCAAAGGAAGATGAAATTAGGATGGAAGTCATGCTTTGGAATAGGAAGTCTTTTGAAAGCGTTTTGAAGCTGACTCACCTTTGTGTGATGTCTCCTAAATTTTTACTCAGTCAAAGCAAGGTGTAAGGGAAGCAGCTGGGATGTGCAGCTGGAAGCACAGAAGGGATTTCCCTTTCAGCAGAGGAGGTGAGGTATTAGTTCTATTTCATAATTTCTAGGGATTTTACCCTCAGTCTCCTGAAATAAAGGTTCCAGTTCCTTTAAAATGCAAAGGCTCCTCTCCTTTTATCTGCCTTAGCTCCCATGAGCTGTCCTAACTCTTCAGTCTGAAGACACTTTAAAACCCAGGCAATAAAGCAATGCACATGTTACACTTTCATAATCTTTTGGTTACAGGGTTAACTCTGGGAGCTGCCTGCAGCCTCTCTCTAGTGAAAGACATCTTGACAAATGCAATTGCCAAGTTCCCTGAAGAGAAGACAAGGGTTTTCTGTGCTGTCTTGCAGCAATTGAGAACTCTGGGCGGAGAACAGATAAGAAATGTTGCTGTATGTTGGGAATTACTTACAATTACTATTTGAAAAAATTGTAACAAATGTGAAATTGGTCCTGACCACATGTAGAACTTGCATTTTTAATTTTGATTTTGCCATGAATTTTCTATCAATACCTCTTTTTGTAGCTTTCAATATGTATTAACGTACATATAATTTGCATCTCATATTGTCACTTAATATGATGATTACCGAGAAAAGTAACATAAACTTCTTTATTTTTTCAAGTCATTTGGTGGAAACATCATAAATAGAAAATCAACATCAGACTTGAATCCTGTTCTGGCAGCCAGCAACTGCATGCTCAATCTGGCTTCAAAAGGTAGGAGGAGATAGCCTGTCTCTGTAGCATTTAAATGTTCAAAGGGCTCTTAGAGATTTAGGTTCCTTGCAGAATTTTGTCATCTTCCTTCTGAGAATTTTATCTTTCATAATATCCATCACAGAATAACAAATATGTTCACTTTCAGAATAAAATACCAAAAAGAGAAAGGAAAGAGCAATAGCATTTATTTCTTTCTGGACTCCTGGAAATGCTCAGAATCTCAGGGGAAAAGCAAAAAAAGAAAAGAAGAAATGAACCCAAAACCTAAACAACAAAAGCCCCACCCTCCTAATAACATTCTACTTTTGCAGCAGTTCTTTACCTCTCAGTTTGCTTCCTCATTTTGTATGTTTTAGACTGAAAGGTAGTTATGACAGCAGCTGCAGAGATCTGGAATAAGTTGATAGGGTTGAGGGTGGAATCATCATGGCAGTATTGGAAGGGAGGATTATAGAATGGGGATTGACCTCTGAGTACTTTTTTTAGGAATCTGGTATTATGATGTTATGGAAGATGGAGCAACCATTTGAATTTATGGAACATATCACTGACAGTTTTTTATGTAAGCTCTGTAGTGTTTATTTATTCAGGAAGGCAGCAGGTATTTCTTGCTAATTAAAATACTATTGATATTGTGTTAATTGCACAATTGTAGGGAATTTTCTGGATTTGAGTTTTTTGTTTTTTTTTTTTTAGGACAAAGGCGACAGATTTCTGTGAGTGATATTTTTGCAGATGGAGTTGGTAACAATACCATTACACCAGAAGAGATCTTAGTCTCTATCCATATTCCCTATTCTAGGAAGGTAAGTTATTAGTTTATTTAGATTTGCTTTATGCAGAATTAAAGACTATGAAATAAAGAGCAAGAAGGGGCATAATCCATCTGTTTGAACTAGCACTGTTACTGCTCACTTTCTGAATTCCTTACATTTATTCATTTCAGTGCCATAGTATCTCCCAGTTTCAGCCAAAAACACAACTCAGCAGGTAGCTGGCAATGCTACATAAAGAGTAATATTCAGAAAAAAGTTTGCCCTAAAATGATGAGGGAAATAGCAGTTGTCTAGATCCCCTGTGGAAAGGGGTCTTGGACAAGTTGCCATTGTGCTCACCAAAGCAGACTGCACACCTGTGATATGACTGGCATCAAATTGGCAAAGCATTGTCATCTCCTGAGGATTTTTCCTTAAAATGGGATAAGATTGGATATGTGCATATGGTGGTTCCATAAATGTTGCTGAACTGAATAATAGTCTTTAACTGATACTGGATTTGCAAGAGTGGATATGGGATCTTAGAAGAGAATTATGGGTTATCTTATATGAATACTGAAGTTTGGCAATACCTTGAAGCCTCTAAACTTATGGTCTTGTTATAAATACAGTTCCACAAAATCCCTGTCTTGCTGTTATCTACCATGAAAAAATCTAGGTCATCTGAACTGTGTAGGTGATGGAGGATTGTGTACGAGCTGCTAGAAAATCAAAGATGCTAAATCTACTGAAAGGTCAAGAGGAGAAAATGCATGGTCTTGAATCCTCAGGAAGTTGAATTTGTGCTCTTAATTTTCTGTTCTCTTGCTTCACATAGCACAATAACAAAATCTACTTTCAGATACTTACATGTCTGCATTTCTGTAATCTTGCTCAGGGGGAGTACGTCTCTGCATTTCGACGAGCACCAAGACGGGAAAATGCTCTTCCGATAACCAATGCTGGGATGAGGGTCCTTTTTGAAGAAGGTACAGACATGATAAAGGATCTAAGCATTTTCTATGGAGGTGCTGGCTCAACAACAGTCTGTGCAAAACAAACTTGTTGGACCCTTACTGGAAGGTAAAATTTCTTTGTCTTGTGTGTCTCTGAGCAAAGGGACTTTGAGAGCTCAGGTTCATGTTCCTTGGGACATGAAAGTACAGAAAGATTTCATTTACCTGACTGATGCCTTGTATGTTCAAGTGAATGATCAAGCCTTAATGATGACTTTTCAGGATTGTTACATTTTGGAGTTTGCACATGAAGCTCAACTCCAGTGTGAATTATGCAGAGAGATAAGAGATGGCCTGTGAGATAAGTGGGTGAGGTATACATCAGTCAGTTGTGCACCTAAACCCAAGGATGAATAAATTACTCTGTACCCCATACATTTGATAATCCTCTTATCAGTGTTCTTGAGTCCTTCAGTTTGTCTCTAAAAATACCAAGTTTGAGAACATTAGATGTGCCAAATAAAGTTAGAAGCACAAGTCAAGTCTTCACCTTTTCAACATATCTTCATGTACAAGGTCTCAATAATCTCTGGAATTAGTCCCTGACTTTCCTTCTCACTTTGCAGCACTTTTCAAAGTTTTGGAGGAAAAAAATTGCAAATTCAAGCAGCATAAAAATAACACTAAATGAAACCCCCGTGGCCTTTTTTTGCTATTTAATATGCAACTGTTTCTTTAGTTGATGTTTTTGATGCTTAACATTATTAAATTTAGTCTAACAGACTTAATATTTTGGTATCTGTAGCTGTGTAACTATACAGAATTAACTGTGTTGAGTTACTTGAAGAAGAAGGTGCTTTCAGAAAATGTAACAGCTAATTAGATCCCTTGAAAGTATCTACATTTTGCATCTATATCTACTTTTTTTCAAATATGGGACAGTATCTGCAATATGGTGAGAATCAGTAAGACTGCTAAAGCAGCTTTAAAGCTGTAATAGGGTTTATTTGTGTATTTGTTTATTTAAAAATGCTGGCATAGCACTTAATTCCGTTTGCTTATGGGAGTTCAGCTCTGTGAGCAAGATTGATCTACACCATTTTAAAAATTGCAGACATTATTAGAATCAATATTTTAACTTAATTGTGATCAGGAGTGTCTGTGGTCGATGGTACACATAAATTACTGCAATTGGTATTTATTTTTTATTAGTCCTGGTCTGATTGTATCTATTATTCTTCCTGACAGACACTGGAATGAACAAATGTTGGATGAAGCATGCAGACTTGTCCTTAAGGAAATTGCTCTTCCAGGCTCAGCTGGTGATGAAAATGTAGACTATAAGAAAATTTTGATGGTCAGTTTCTTCTACAGATTTTTCCTGGAAGTATCGCAGTCATTGAAGACAATGGTAAATTAGTTCATAAAATCATGGAATGTACTGAGTTACAGGAGACCCATCAGGACCATGGAGTCCCACTCCTGGCCCTGCACAGGACAGCACAGGAGTCCCACCATGTGCCTGATAGCATTGTCCAAATGCTTTTCGAACTCAAGCTAGGAGCTGTGACCACTGCTCTGGGGAGCTTGTTCCAGTGCTCAAACACCCTCCGGGTGAAAAATCTCTTCCTGATGTGCAACCTAAAACTCTCCCCTCCCGACTTCATCTCCTCCAGTGCTCTCAGTGGGCAGCAGAGTGAAGAGGCCGATACCTGCCCCTCCACTTTCCCTTGTGAGGATGTTGAAGACCTCAGTGAGGTCTCCCTTGACTCTCCTCCAGGCTGAGCAAACCAGGTGTTGCCCATGCCTGCTCTTGTGCAAGCAAATAAAAGGGGTGTTCTTGCCATATGTTAGCGCTTGCAATTTGTGCAGTGTGCTAAATCATTGTCTATGGTGTTTGGAGCTACTCAATAACCTAAGTGTTTAACTCCAAAAGAGGCTGATGGAGAGATGCCCATTTAACTTTTAGATGCTCAGATATCTTTACCTTGGACATAAGGCTTTAAAAGATATTTCAGCTATATTAATGCAACAACATACCAGCAGCAAGCTCCCAAGCTCCCAGACCCAAAGGCAATATACAAAAGATCTTACTCTGTAGTTCAAAACACAAATAGATGAAATAGAAATAAAGGCTTTGGAAAAAAGCTGTAGATACTAAACCAACCCTCCTCCTTGTATGAGCTGTTGACTGGGAGATGAGGACACTAAAGTTTCACTTGCCAAGACATTCTAGGGTAATTTATTTTTTTTATTTTTGTCTTAAATATGTTCTTACATATCCCTTTAACACTTTTCTTCTGAAAAATATCCCTTTAACACTTTTCTTCTGTTACCTTGAGCTCTTTCCTCTAAATCAACATTACAGGTAATTGTTGAGTACCAGGAGTGATTCTGAGCCACTTTTGATCAGACCTCAAAACAAAGCTCTTCTGTCCATTCCTACTTGATGTTACTTACTTTAAAAAGTATATTTGTTGAATCTAATATAGTTTTAAATATTATTTAGTGACACCTAAAACCTCGACATTGTTTTCAGATTGTTGTTTTAGGCCTTTCTAGTTTGAGCCTGGAAAGCATTTCCTGTATAAAGACTTTGTGCTTGATTTTGATTGTTGGCTTTTCTAATTGTAATGTTCAAAATGTGACTTTTAGTAGTAATTCAATTCTTTTTCAGGATTCTTGCCATTATCCAGGCATACCTGTGGAATATGGGAGTGTCCTACAAGATTTCAAAACCAGAATGCCCCAGAGTATCCAAATATATCAGGCAAGTGATTTCATTCTGACAATGTTTTGTGCTTTATAAGACTAGGTAAAAAGTCACAGTTCAAACATGAGCTATTGCAGTGGAAGTGCCCTGAGTGCACATTGAGAGGCACCTTCATGGCTCCTCATGCCACGACACCAAAACTAAATGTGCAAGGTGGCTTCCTTGAATGACAAGTAGTCCTTTGAAATATCTGCAGGAGGTGGTCTGGAAATGCTTTCTGAGCCTGCTGGTTGGGATCAGCTGTGAGGGGCTGAGGGCTGGCCTGATCCCGGTGCTGTGTCCCACTGGGAGCAGCCGCACAGGCTCACGTGCAGAGCAGGCCCTGCCAGAGGCCCTGGAGATCTCACCTGCCCTGCAGCCACCTTTGTCAAGGTGCTGTAAACCTCAGCTGGTGCTGACTTTCCCCTTGGACCCCTTGGTCTAGCCACTATGGGGAATTTTGTTCCTGAATCCCATGGTATTTCCCCTGGCAGGTGTGATGGGGATGCTCGGGGAGTGTGGGGCTTTGGGGGCAGCTGGCCGGGCAGGGGCTGAGCTCGGGGCCCTGTTGGGCCCTGGCCCCCAGCAGCAGCAGCAGAAGTAGCAGCAGCAGCCCCAGGGCCCAAAGCCCCGTGCCCCCTGCCCAGCACAGGCTGCCCTGTCCCTGCAGCTGCCACCCGAGTGGGGCCCAGGGGCCAGTGGCCGCTGGCAGCAGCAGGAATGCGGGCAGGGTGAGGATGCCCTGGCTTGGCTTTTGTCTCTGGAACAATGCGGGCTCAGGGCAGTGCAGAGCAGGCTGGGAAGCAGAGCCCAGGGCCTTTGGAGGCTGCAAGGCTTAAAGATCAGCCCCTGCAGCAGCCCAGGTGCAGGTGGCCCAGTTGCCAAGGCTGTGGTGGCCTTGAGAGCATGTGCAGGTGGATTTTGCATGGCTGTGGCCTGCTGGCGGCTCTGGGCCCAGGAGTGCCTGTGGCTGCAGCAGGAAGGGTGGCTGAAGGTTTGCTGCCTGCTTTGGTGGCATGGCTGCAGGGGCCAGTGCTGTGAGAGCCCCCTGTGTGAGAGCTGGTGAGAGCTGAGCCCTTGGGGACAGCGCTGTGCCCCAGGGCAGGAAGAGCAGCAGTGCCCAGTGCCAGGAGTGGTGTCAGTGGGAGCCCCTGTGCACAGGGACCCCGAGCCCCAGGGTGGCCGTGCCAGCACCCACAGGGACCTCCAGCCCGGGGAACGTGGAACAAGTGGAACCCACAAGTGTGCAAAGGCTGCCTGTGCCCAAAGGAATGGCCAGGAGAAGTCAGGTTTTAAAAAGAAACAGGATTTATTTGCCGAAGATCGGCAAATCTAGGATTTGCACAACATGTTTCGTTATAACAATCGTTATAACAACAACAACAACAACGTAGAGAACATATTTACATGGGATCCGATGGACTAACAATCTTCAAAACATATTTACAGGAAACTCGGAACGTAGAGAACATATTTACAAGGAACTTCAAAACTTTCAAACGTATTTACAAAGGCATGGGAGCAGTGCCATGATGAGCATGAGTCCTGTTAGAAAGGAAGCAGCAGAGCTGGACTCAGCTGGCAGCACTGGGCCCAGCAGGGCTGGGAGCTGGGCCCCAGGGGCTGGGCCGGGGCTGGCAGGGCTGGCGTGGCCCCAGGCAAGCGCAGGGCAGGCCGGGGCTGGTGCTCGTGGCAGCGCAATCCAGGCCCCCTGCGGGCACCGTGTCCCTGAGCGGGGCCATCCAGCCCAGCCCCAGCCTGGCGTCAGGGGACCCAGTGTGTGTGTGGGCAGGGCGTGGGAAGCATCTGCTGTCTTACCTGTGGGGCTGCATCTTCATCCAAGGACCATGGGCTCCTCCTCATCCTTCTCGTCCACTTCCATCTGCTCGGTGTCATCCTCCTCATCTACGTCCATCTCTTCGATGCTGTCCTCCTCGTCTACTTCCATGTCCTCCACAGTGGAGGACATGGAAGTAGAGGAGGAGTCCACCTCCATCATCTCTTCCTCATCCAGGCCCAGATCCACTTCCATGTCCTCCACGGTGTCTCTGTCAGTCTGCAAGGGGCAGCACAATCTCCCAGTGGGCTTCCTGTCCCACACCATCCATTCCCACATGGCTGCAGCCTGCCCAGGCCGGGTGCCCCCTGCCTGGCATGGCACTGTACCTCCATGGGCACAGCAGAGCACATCCTGCTGGGATTGGCGCTCCAGATCAGGCGGCAGGAAAAGCCCAGGCAGCAGCAACAGCTCAGTGCTGAGGGTCAGAGTGCAGGGTGAGCAGCAACTGACCCCTGGCAGCCGGTGAAGTGTCTGCTGTGGTCGTTTCCAGGTGCTGGATGTTCCACATGGAGCCCTCTGGGAGCTGTGATGTCACTGAAGTTTCAGGGGTACTTTGCCGTGGGAGATGGGGATGGCAGAATGATCAAATCCTTGAATGGTTTGGCTTGGAAGGGGCCCTCAAGATGATCTGGTTCCAAGCTGAGCAACGTCTCAGGTTGCTGCGGCCCCTTTCCCACCTGGCCTTGGATGTTGCTGGGGATGGGGCATCCACAGCCTCTCTGCACTGGTCCCTGTGTCAGGGAGAAGCACCCTGAGAGTAAAGAACTTCCCATCATCAAATCTGATCCACTTCCTTCAGTTTGATCCCATTCCTCCGTGTCCTCTCACTGCATATCCTGACAAAGAGTCCTCTCCCACTTCCCTGTGGGTCAGGCTGTTCCTGCATGGTTACGCATGGAGCTTAACTTGCAGACAGGAGAGAGAGAAGCCACGTACCCAGTCAGAGAAAATGGGGAAAGTGGCTTGAGAACTGAGCGAAGATAGAAAAAGTAGAGACATGCAAGCATTGGTTTGGGTTGCGTGGGCTGTGGGATTCATGCCTTTCATTAGAGGCCACATTCCCTGTTGCACTCATTTTTTTTGTTGCAGCTTGTCCACGGCCAGCCTGCGTGAGGGACCTGCACTCCCAGAGCAGGGAGCACGCTTGCTTAAACTGCTTGTTAACGAGGTGAGTGTGGGATTTTTTGTGGAACTCTAACCACTGTGGATTGCAATTAAGAGGGTCCAGGGAGGGAGACCAAAATGGGGCTGGGCACACAATATGGGGGTGAACAGTGCAGGATCATTACAGTAAGCCAGGAGCAAAATGGTAAAAGAGAGTTGAAACAGTCTAGGGGAACGCATTTATGGAAAAAACAGCAGTTGAACTGGGTGATGCCCGTAAAACGTGCTGCATCAACATGAACCTGCAAATGCCCATGGACGAGACCATTGCATTCAGAGCGGTGTCTCTCTTTTACCTTGGTCACTTTGCCCTGAGGTATTACGGTTCCAGTGGTAGGCCCCTGGGCCCTCACAACTCCCCCCTTTTTGTTGTCTATAAAGAAGGCTTCTGCCATAGACTTTTGGAGGTATTTAGCAAAAAAGGATAAAATAACCAACACAATGAATACAATAAACCAAGTCCACAAAACCGTCTTAACTAAAGATGAAAGCCAGCCTTTCATCCCCCAATATTTGAAAAGTCCAGTGAACCAGTCGTTGTTGCCTTCTATCTGGATCTTGTTTCCTTGATCTTTTAGCAGCTGGACGCCCTGGTATACGGACTCCCTATATGATAGCAGGTAGAAAAAACACATGCCATCAAAAGCCTGACAGGCATGGCCATGGACAAGAAATTGTGGCTTGTCTGTGCAAGCAACCAGTTGAAAGCATGCGGCTCAGTGAGGAGCATCCAGATTCGTGCTGCAGCAGCAACCAATGGCAGCATCCTCTGACTTTGATAATTTATTATCTGGAGGCTTTGGTGGCCTAAAAGTAAACAGATAAAGAGAGTAGAAAGTGAAACGTAAGTTGTGTTCCCACTAAACTTTCTCTTCTGTAAGGCAAGGGTGTGAACACAGCTTATTAGAAGAATCATATATCAATGCTAAAATATAATTTTTACAAATGTTAAGACATAGATCCTGGTTAGTGGTGTCTGAGCCATCTTGGTCTTGGTGTGTGTGGTCAACGCTGCTTAGGAGATCTTCTTCTGTCCTTCTTTTTCTTCTTTCCCAGGCTGCTGCTGTCTCTCTTAGTCTTCCATTCTGTTCTTCTGATGGTGGCTTTGGTGTTTGCCTCACTGTTCCCAGAAAGAGTTTTTATGTATTTTGCTGGGATCGATCTTAAGAGTGTTGCTGTAAACACAAGGGCATCTTCTCTTTCCCAAGTAATTAATGGGACAGTGCCGACAATTTGTTTAGATTCGGGGTCTTTGCTCAGCACAGGTTGCTGGTGTTGTAATTGGGCTGAAGTTGAATTAGTAAAATTCCTGATGACTGGGGGAGTTGGCTCCATAAATGGGTTGTCCAAAAAGTTGAATACGTAAAAGGCCTTGACCAGTGTCTCAATGGGAGAGAATATCTGGACTCCCCAGCTCAGTTGATCAAGGATCCTTTGGATGGATCAGTGGGCCCTCTCGGCTTGGGACGGTCCTGTGTTGGAGTGTGGTATGCCTGTGACATGTTTTATACCGCAGTGGTCAGAAGCTTGTTGGAATCAGTGCAAGGTATAAGCAAGAGCATTATCAGTTTTAATTTCCTGTGGAAGTGCTAAGGTGGAAAAAACGAAAAAGTAATGTTTTAAAGCATCTTCTGATTTTTCAACAGCATGGGCAGAGGTGAAAACTACACAGTAAAAGGTGTCGATTGAGACGTGGATGTATTTTAGTCTGCTGAAAGGGGCCTAGTGTGTCATGTCTGATTGCCAGATGTGGAGACTCTCTAGTCCTCTTGGATTGACTGCAGCTCTGGCAGAAGCAAGGCCATGTTCCTGACAGTTGGGGCAGGTGGCTACAAGGGACCTTGCCTGGTCTCAGGTAATTTTGAACATCCTGAGCAGCACAGGAATGTTTTGGTGGTAGAATTGATGGCTGATCCTAATATGTATAAAAATGATCTAAGGCATATTGCAGTGTTTCAGATGTTTGAAGTAGGCAATTGAGGTGCTCTTGAGTGAGAAGTAAGTAAATGTTCACAAGGTCTATTCCTGCAAGGGAGCACAGACCCTCTCTAGGTCTCCTGCAATAGTTCTGCAATAACTTTCTGTTGGGTTGTTATTGTTTTTGTAGTTTGGTGTGCTCTTAAAACGCATCCAATTATTATCAGGATCTGAGATAGTATAGTACCACTAAAACAATAATGTACGGAATTTTGGACTTACACCAAGGATTGCCAGGGAGAAAGGAAAATTAGGGTGGTATCTGTGTGCCTGTTTGATTTGAATCACCCAGGATACATTTTTTACCGCTGCTTCGGCCTCCGGTGTCAGTGATCACAGGAATCGAGTCCTTCACTGCCTTTAAGGAGGAGCAGGAACAGTGAACAGTGGCGTGAGATCTTCTGTGCTGGATCCCAGCAGTGAACGTACACAACTGATGCTTCCACAGAGCTGGTGGAGTCTCCGCAGAGTCTTTGGGTTGTCCTTGATGTGCAGTGTTTGGGGTGTGATGGTTTTCTCTGTGCGTTTTAGTCCTTGCTACTTCCAGGGCGCTGTCTTAGGACTTTATCTGCTGTAATCTTAAAACCTTTCTCCTGTACCGCCATGATGACATCTTGTACTGCAACATCCAAAATGAATTGAGCTTCTGCACAAACGACTGTATCGTCCATGTAATGAAAAATTATAGCATTAGGCTGTTTTTTCCAGTTGGGCAAGAGAATTTTGGCTCCAAGGTATTGATCAGTATTTGGCTTCTTCTTCGTTCTTTGAGGCAATACGGTCCACTGGTACCTCTGTAAAAGGTGCTTGTCCACTTATAGATGGAAAAGGCAAATAAGGGGCTTTCATTGGTGTGCAAGGGGGTGTCAAAAAAGCAGTCATTTAGATCTATAACAACCATCTGCCAAACTCGAGGTAACATGGAGGCTGAGGGCAGGCTGGACTGGAGGGCACCCATGTCCTCGATGACCTCGTTGATTTTCCTGAGGTCCTCAGGAGCTGCCTCTTGTCTTTGCCAGGCTTTCGTATGTCAAGCAAAGGCGCACTGCAGGGGCTAGTAGATGGTCCAATGTGGCCCACAGACAGCTGCTCCTGCACGAGGGATTGCAGGGCCTTTAACTTTCTGCCTGGGAGGGGCCCCTGATCCACCCATATGAGGTCGTTGGTCTTCCAGGTTGACTGAAGGGCGGCACGCTACTCAGTGGCCCCGTCTAGAAATCCTGAGGTGTTGATAGGATCTCTGGCCCTGTCCCCCTTTGGGACAAGAGGTCTTTTTTCTCAAATTGTTATTGGTGCCTGGGTGATGAATGATCTTACTATAGCAACTGTGCCCTCAGGACCTTCCATGCAGATGGTACCTTGACTCCAGAAGCTGGTAGTGGCTCCCCTGGTAGCTAATAACTACCCCAGCAGCTGGAACCAGGGGCCATTGTTTTAGCCAATCAGAGTGGGAAATTATGGTGATGTCATCTCCTGTATCTAATAGTCCTGAAAGACATCTTTTCTCCCTTTACATGACCAAGCACACTTTAGAACAGGTCTATTTCTGCATGTTGTCTGTGCCCACATCACCACTGGATCAGCTGATGTGGTGATCATGTCCCGTAGGAAGATGGCTCTGGCTCTAACTGTTTCTTTTGCAATGAAAAGGGGAGGGTCTAAGCATAGAGCCTGGAGAGTTATCTCCTGCAAAGACGTCAAGGTGACTACCTCAGGTAGTAGAGTGAGTGTCTCCATCCCTTCCCTGATGTTGGTTTAAATCAAAATGTCTCTGGGCCGTTCTTCAGGCCTGTATTTGCCTGTTGGTGTATGGTGAACATAAATATCCTGGATTGAAATAGAAAAGGCCCCTACCAGCTGCCTTTGGGTTCCAGGGCAGAACTGTCTTCTGTCGAGTTTTCCGCAGTGATCGAGCTGTCCCGCTGGATCTGAGAAGGTCTCTGTGCTGGTTCTCCACGGTGTTGGGGAGAGTAGGGCGGAACAGCCTGGCATTTGGTGTCATCGTGCAGGGCCTTTCTGTGTCTGTGTGGGGTTTCCCGCAGGCCACCAGTTTTGCTGGTGTTGGAAAGCGTATGGATGAGGGCGCAGTGAGGAGAGTTGCTGTGACACCTAGAAGGTCCCTGGTTATAGCCTTTATTTTTATAATTCTGTTGAAAATGCCCCATCTCCCTACACTTAAAGCCAGGTCCTTTTTCATGTCTATGTCAGGGAATAACTTGGGAGGCTACTAGCACCTCTTCTACACCCTGACTGGTAGCCTTAGCTAGACAGGCATCACAGTGTAAGGATGCCCTAAGTGTGCATGCCTCGACCATTTGTGCAATGCTAGGCTTTGGGTTGACTGGTAGCGAAGGAAAAATGTCTTTACAGTTGTTGTTAGCATTTGTTTCAGCAAGTTTAGTAAGAAGTACCTTCCCGGCTTTTGGATGTTCACCTTGCTTCTCTATTGCTTGTGGAAGGTGGGCAATACATTTTAGAAAGGATTGCCCAGGTCCCTGCAGAATGTCTGTGAAATCTAGAGTAGGTGTTTCTCCATTGGGTGTCTGCTTGAGAGCTGTCTTTGCAGCACTTTTATCTCTTCTAACAGAGCTCTGGGAAGGTCTATTAAATGAGGTTTAGTGAAATCTTCCTCACTGGCTAGATGGACTAGTGTTAGGTGTGCCCACCTGTCTTCTCTTGTATAGTCTTTTAATAATTGTTTTATTAGTTTTTTCCCCATTTCTTCCCACAGAATAATTTCAGTGGGAGAAAGTAGGATGTGCATAAAATGGCGCAGATCGTAAGGCACCATAACATGTGCAGTGAAGGTGGCATTTAACAAATTATTAAAATATGGTGAGCCCCTCCCATGGTCTTTCGCTGCTTTACAAAGGTCTTTCACCTCCCCGTGTGTGACAGCTTCCCATGGGGGGTTAGCCCCCTCTGGTACTGCGCCAGCGCTGCTTGTATTTTAGCTACCGATTCCCAGTCCCCCTCTTCAGCCGCCAGCTTCCGCATCCTCATCCAAGAATCCTCAGGCTCATGCTGAAGGTGGGATGAACCTTCCCTCTCCTCTCCAGAAGAGGGAACTTGTTCTTTGGCAGAGGAGCGGGGCCTTGGGTTGTCAGGCCAGGCCCGGTGTTGTGGGCCTTTGGTAGCCAAGATGGCGGCCTTCCGGTTACCGCCCCTCACACTTCCGGCTCCGACAGTGTGGGATCCGCAAGGGGCTGAGTTGGAGGGGGTGGGGCAGCGGGAGCAGGCAAGGAAGCGCTGGATCCCAATGCAGGGGTGGTACCTGGCACAGAGCTGGGACCCAACACAGGGGCATGACCCAATTAGAGAGCTGGGGGTGGGAGGGAGTTTGACATTGATGACCCCCTCCAGAGGAGGGACTCCATTTTGTGAGCTATCTGAGGGGGATGCAGGGAGGAGAGGTACTGGAGAATGCTTTAAGGTAGAATCCAGGCCGGTGTGATCAGTACAGACCTGGGCAGGGGGTAGAGAAGGAGGGGAGTGGGCAGACAGCAGGTGGCTTGTCTGTGCTTTACAGCAGTTTCTGTCTGTCATCCTAATGGTGTCAGTGTGTTCAAGAATGTGGAGGGCAGAACTCAAACTCTGGGTTGAATATAAGAACTTTGAACCCTTGAGAAAACTCCAGAAATCATACGAAAAATTGGGAAAAAATTTTGCGACTCTTATCACTGCCTGAGTTTTCTAAAAATAGAGACTTTCCCTAACTCAGGCTCAGAATGATATAAGACAAAAAGAATACACCGAAATGTCTGGGAGCTCTGTAAACAGTCAACGAACAAATGACTTCCAACTTCCCTTAGTAAAAAAAGTCTTCCACTCTGAAAGGAGAACCTCCCTAACTCCAACATATATGTCCCTCTCAGCTTTGGATAATTTGTTACCCAGAGCTGCCCCTGATGTAAAGGGTGGCCCACCCACAAGACTGAAAAACTACCCAAGGATCCTGCGCTGCAGGCGGCTCTCCCCCCATTCACTGCTCTGGTGGGGCGGGATGCAGATGTTTCAAAATGTCCCCTGGGCTTCACCAGCTGAGCCGGCCTGTTGCTGCTTAGGGGTGCCAACGCTGCATTCAGTAAGCCCTGGTAAAACTGATAAAACATTGCATTCAAAGGGCTGCCTCACTTTATTGTAATTTGGCATTTTTGTCGTACGGTGTCGGAGGAAGGAGACCCAGACACCAGTTGGTTCATCCAAGTCCAGTTTATTGATCGAATACGGCGGGTTAAATACAGTTCTTAATAAGCTTCATACATATTGCAAAAGTTGAGCTCAGGATTGGTTAGTTACATATCAGCAACTACACCTACTTCTACATTCTTGTGCTTATTCTTCTGTTACATTCTGCAGATATTCAGGACTAATCTCACCTCCCTTTCCTCATGTTGCAGCAAGGCCATCCGGCATTCTTGCCTGTCAGCAGTCACTGAATCAGAGACTGCTGACCTCCCTTTCAAGCTTAACCAGCGGCATTATGTCAGTATGGCCTTTCTCAGCTAACCAACTCTTAATAAAATCCTCCACATGCGCAAAAAGGGCAACATACCTTATGTATGAACCAGGAATTCATTGTAATTTTAACTGAAATTCTTTTCACTTTAATCAAAATACAGGGAGTTCCTATTTTCTTTTCACTTGCAATGGTAATAAGTCTCAGCACAATATATAAATATAATTAAAATAATATATATATTCGTATAACTGTTATTCTAAAAACATGGACTACAAATGCCTTATTTGTGACCTTCCCTCTCCCTGCCCACATCCACAAACTCTGTTTAAATTAATTTTGCTGTAAGTGTGTTTTCTGCCCATCTGGACACTGTCACTGAGCTTCCTCAAGGGGTCCTGGACTTGTTACTTTGCCTTGTTCTTTTGTCCCAAGATGGTGGAGAGAGCCTGCTATGATCACTCTTGGTGTGTAGCTGATGCAGTAAATGTGCTGTGATCACCTTGGCTGCTGCCTTCTCTTCCCTTGTAGAACAGCCTTATGGCATGTTGGACAAACAGGGTACAGGAACCACATTCAAGAGCAAATTAAAATAAAGTTGATAGCCACAGAAACACAGGATTTGCTGAATACTGCACAAAATATTCAAGGTGAGGCTGCCCCAGTGCAGAGCAGAGCAGGACAATCCCCTCCCTTGCCCGGCTGGTGATGCTGTGCCTGAGGCACACCAGGATATGTTTGGCCCCTCCTGGCTGCCAGGGCACTGCTGATTCATGCTCACTTCGCCACAGCCCAGGACCCCCAGGTCCCTTTCCACAGCACTGCCCTCCAGCCTCCCATTCCCCAGTCTGTCCGTGCATCCAGGCTTGCCCCATCCCAGGTGCAGAATCCAGCACTTTCCCTTGTTGGACTTCATATGGTTGGTGACTGCCCAGGTGTCTAATATGCTGAGGTCTCTCTGCAGGGCCTTCTTTCCTTTAAGGGAGTCAGCAGCTCCTCCCAGTTTTGTATCGTCTGTAAACTTGGGTAGGATCCCTTCCCATCCTGCATCCAAGTTGTTTACGAAGCTGTTGAAGAGCACAGGGCCAAGGAAAGAGCCCTGCAGAGCTCCACTACAGTGACAGGTCACCAGTCCAAAGTCACCCCATTCTCTGTAACCTTTTGTGCTTGGCTCATGAGATAGCTGCTCATCCATAGCATGATGTGTTTATCTGGCTGTGGGCTGGGCATTTTATCCAGAAGGATGCTGGGAGAGACTGTATCAAAAACTTTACCAAAATCCAGACAGACTGCATCAACTAGATTCCCTCGGTCAACTAGATGGGCTACCTTATCATAAAGGCAAATCAGATTTGATAAGCAGGCCTTTCCTCTGATGAAACTGTGCTGGTTGTGATGGATGACTGAGTTGTCCTTAAGGTAGTTTTCAATAGCTGCCAGAACAATGTTCTCCATAACTTTACCAGGCACTGAACTAAGACTAACAGGCCTGCAGTTTGCAGGGACATTCTTCCCTCCCTTCTTGAAAATTGTGACAATGTTTGCCAGTTTCCAGTCACAGATTCCTATTCATTAGGCAACTGGTGCTCTGGCTACAAAAGCTACAAGTCCAGTCTCAAAACTGTGAAAAGCTGAGTAAATAAAGCCTGTTCCCATCAGCAGTGATGTCAGTACTGTATAGACAGATACATTTATTAGCTGAACTGGGTTTGTCCTACTTTTTATAATCCTTTCATGCGTGTTCAGAGCTGTAGCTACTCAAAATTTCTGCACTTTAGTGTAAGTTGCAAATATTCTCCACAGTTCTCTCTCTTTCCTTAGTTATGCACTCAGTGAAATTGCTTCTAGCCTGCAGGGTGCTGTCCAACTTGAGAGATCAATATTCTGCATGAGTATGTATTGATAGAGGATTTAAGAGGAATAGTTATTTTCTAAAACTGCAGAATCAGGGAAATTATATTATTGTGAAAGTTGAATTATTCTCAGCTATAGTTGCAATATACAGTACTTTTTCTGTCCATGTCTCATTTGTAAACAATTATTTGAAAATTACATTCATCCTTTTAATTTACTTATATTACAGTTATAATTTAATATATTTATTATATTATGCACTCTAGTCTCAGCCTATAGACTGACAACAAATTGTTCAGTACTTTCTCAAGTCCTGAGCATTCTGAATTCATGTAAAACATAATTGGTCCCGATTCTTAGATCTAGTGATATGAGACATTCATTCATTTATTTGAAAAAAATAATGTCCTGGAAAATATTCTTGGAAAGTGGTGTTTTCAAAGAAAAGGAGTATGAGAAATTTTTTTGCAGTGACTTTTCCACAGGTCAAGACATATTAGTTATGAGTGGTTTTTAGATTCAGGCAAGGCTCAGCTGATTTTTGAGTTATTCCATTGATCTTGTCTTTGTGCTGTTTGGAAAAAGTAACTTTGAAAAGTTGCTAAGTAACTATTTTAGGTGGCAATATTGTACTGGGATGACTATTGTCCTTAACTGTTTGTGTTTTTTGCCTCTGATGTTTCATCCCAAAACCTCAATATGGAAGTAATTGAAACTGTAATATTTTTAATTATGTGCAGAAGAAATTCAGGTACATCTGAAAAATTTTGTTATTGTTGCCAAGTATCAATTTGGAATAATGGCTTTTTGTTTCCTCGAGAGAGGAGCAATCTTGAATTCCTGTGTTCATTAAGAGTTATGCATGTGGAATCTTCCTTTTTTTCCCTCTTTTTTTCCTTTACTGTCATCTCCTAGTGAATAATTATTTCCCTGTGTTTCCTCCTCCATCCTGCAATATTGACTCACGGCACCCTGTGAAAATTGATACAACCCGGAAAATGCAATTCTTATGGTCCTCTCCTCATTTAGCATGGAATTTAGCATGTTTCCCCAGGTTTTCTTAATATCTTGATAATTCAAATTGCAAAGTGGCCATCTACCAAGTCTCTGAACAGATTGACATTTGCATGTTAAATAGTTGAAACCAGGTTTTATAACTAAATACTTTTAAAAATTCATTTAAAAGGTGAGGTTATTTTTTATTCCTAACCCTGCAAAAGGATGTGAACAGGCTCTGAAACTTGTGAAGCTGCTGAGGGGAATTGTTACCAAACTGCTGTAGAAACTCCATACAATGAGGTGTAAGTTTTCCTCTGTCATCTAAAAATGCTTGTTTTCTAGCTACAAACGTATTGCTTTAACTACTGAAACTTCTACACCTGTCCACCCTCTGTGCTTTAAGGAATGAAGGAAAGTGCAGAAAACAGAGAATGAAGAATGCAGGAACAAGCAGTATTGAGTGAATTCCAGTTCTATATCAATTTATATAACTAGTTACCTTTTTGATGAGCATAATATAAAGGTAAAAGTCAATGCCTGTATTCTGAGATTCTTAAACACACACACTCCGCTTCCAGGGGTATAATCTCTTGTCATGTTTAACCAGCATTGGTGAAGACTTCACACACCCTATGCCCCAGCCAGGCTGCTGTTCCAAACACAGCTCTCTGGAAGCCTTTTCCTCATAATGAGTAGCTTACACAAAGCACTAGATACTGCTTTGCTATGAATTTGCAAATTGTAAGTGACAGTAACAGCACAGACTAAGGATCATCTTGGACTTGTAGATCTTGCAGATGTCCTAGATTTGCCAGGTGATTAAAAATAGTCCCTAAAAACAGAAGCTAATTATTGATTGGCACATGTTGCTATCCTTACTCCATAAAGAATTCCTTTGAAAGACAAGACTCTAACATATCTCACTGCAAATCTCACAAAATCATTCCTAAAATATATGTGCCTGTGTAAGTCTTCTGGCTGTAGAGATAATTTGAGATAGGAAAGATTTACTGTCTGCAGGCTAAAAACATTGTTTTCATAGTATAGACCTGACCTTATACAGAGATTTACCAAATTTAGCAGCGTTAATTGTCAGATGACCACATGGTTCTCACTTATTGCTCTGCCTTTGCCTAGATAGTGTTTCTTACCATCCAAATGCTTTGTCAATGACAGCTTTTTGATTTTTTTTTTGATATTTTACAACACATGAAATATCTGTTAGGTTGTGGGTTTTTTCTTTTTTAATTTTTTTTTGTTTGTTTTGGTTTCGTTTTTTTTTTTGTTTTTTTCCCCTTCAGTTAGTTAGAATCAAGTTGCATAAATTAAAGAATTAATAACATTACTGACAGTATGTCTGGGGCTGTGCCTGTATCTGTGAGTTATAAGGCATTAAATCCTATTTAGCACCTTAAGGTTTTCCAATTATATGTTTTTGCAGACTAACCATCAAGTAAAGGGACATGACTAGATCTTATGTAACATAATAAAACCATCTTGTGTACATGCTCAGCCTTTTTAAAGAAAATATTTAAAGGTTTTTAAAAGTTTTTTTTTTTTTTTAATTAAAGGACTTAGTTGTACTAGTAACTTTCTGTGATATATCCTTAAAACATTTCAGATATGTTCACTGCCATAATATCCTGAATTTGTGTGTTATGCAATCCCACTTTCATGTCATAAAAAAAGAGGCTTCTTGGTAAATCATCCAAAGGGATATTAGTGCAGAGTGTTTTGCCAACTAAATTCTGCAAGCATTAAAAGATCTCAAATCCATGACAACCAACTAAGACAGGGAAAATATTTTCAAATAACAAGATTGCTATAAACTGAAAAGGTATATTAAGTTTCTCAACCTAGACATCCTTACTAGTCATAGAATCAATATTAGAGATAGCTTAAAAACATTACATCAAATATTTTATGCAGTTCAAAAATTTTGATAAGGTTGTTTCATGCTGTTTTCAAAAATATTTTAGATATATGCATATTCTAAATATGTAAACATTCCCACATTTTAGCATTTATAATGAAATTTTTCATTATAAACTTTTATTTCTGCCCCAAGTTTAAAAACTTGGCATCCTTCAAAGAGAATTTTTTTTTTTTGTTAGTGAATCATTCTAAATATATTTAAGGAGAAAAAGAATATCAGCAGAAACACTACTTCTGCAATGCATATTACAGGCAAAAAACACACCTATTATATAGTCCATTTTAGACTAGAGTGCTTTTTCTTATTTCTTCCTTCATCTGACTTCACAGAAGGTTGATCTTTATTATCGTGTTGTGTATTATTGTTATCTTATTATTTCTATAGTTATGTATAATTAATTTAAAAATAATAATAGAATACAATTACATACTAGACCCATAGAAAATTATTTATATTATTAGAAAAAAATATATAAATAGAAATATCTAAGTAATAAAATATCTGAAATCATTGTTCTGGGCTGTTCGCTACAAAGTGGAGTGTTTTTTGGATGTTACTGTGGGGATAAAATATAACAAACACTGCTTCTATCAAAACTTAGATATAGTACTATATACTGTAATGAATAAGGAAGTACCTAAAATTAAAGAACAGTCTAATACTTGTGACAAGAAAATACTAATTTCAGAATATACAATGTGGATTTTTCAATATCTTATAATTTGGGCACCTGCTACAATTCTATAAATTGTTTAGAAAGCCAGATGGATTTTCTTTTTGTATTATAATCTATATTTTTGTTTTCCTAAGGGAAAAAGTTTCAAAATATTTTGTCTTCTACAATAATTCTGAAAAATTACTTCTGTAATACTTCTGCTCTTGTAGTCGGTTGTTCAACAAATCAGCTTAACTTTAAATTAATTCATTGCATTTCATGACCAAGTCCCTAAATTTTTTTAAATGAATTAACTAAACTTATCAAGATTAGTCCTGTTGTTATTCACATTTTTCTATGGAAAAATAAATTATGTATTTGATTTAAATACACAGGTTACCATAACAAGTCAAACTACTGCCAACAAAGAATTGCTATATCTGAGAGTCCAAGTTCTTTAATTGTAAAGACTGGCAGAATCTCAGCGGTTTATTTGGGCTTTTGATGTTCCTAAAAGACTCCATTTACTACTTTTTGTATAAAATTCACATTGCAGGTATCATTTCTTTCCCCCATTTTTAAAATTTATTTGGTTGCTTAGGGAACTCTTCTGGTTCTTTATGTGCTGTGTTCATGCTGCTGTTTTACAACTGATGTAAGACAATTAAATTTCATTGGTAGGGAATGTCAGTTGTGGATCAGTCTGAAGATGTGGAAACTGAAGTGTTGTGTGTGGGTATCTGCAAGCTCCTGGGCAGGTATTCAGTTCAGTTCAGGTATCTACAGCTCACTTGCTAAGCTGAACTCAAATGACCAATGTCATATGAGATCTTCCATCACCCTCTGCCATATCTGCCATTTCTATGCATACAGGTAAACCAGGATATTTCAAATGGGATTAAGCACCTGTGGCTATGGAACCGAATCCTTTCTCTCTGCTTAATGACACTCCAAATTTCCCTTACTGACTTCCTTGACTGCCACTGTAACCAACTTCTGTCCCCACAAACATGGAAATAAAGGCTCAGAATATTGATTGAATCTTACCTTTTCCTGTCAGTAGGGTGAAAATGCTGCGTTCTTCTGCTCCACTGGCCTCCAGCACTGCTTTCCAAGGTGGCATTTTATTTAATCTTTTGGTTGCAGCTCTTTGGAACTCCAGGTTGCAGACCTGAACTAACCAATGCAACGAATCAATTTCTTTATTTATGTACTTTGGACAATATAGAAGAGACTCTGTGCTTGTGAGAATTACCATCCTAGAATTGCTTTGATCTACCAAATATCTAGAAAGTACATCTCATATACAGGAAGTTGATTGTCAAATCACTTTGCTTACTTTTCCTAAAAACAGAACACTGCTCATTTAATCGTCTAAGAACTTAACATGGGAAGAATAATAAAATCTCCCCTAAAAATAATAACAGTAGTGATAAAAATAGTGATATTTATTACCAAAAATCTCAAAGTAATTTTTTTCCCTTTTTCCACAATGAAATTTTCTCATCAAAAGTTGAAACAGCTACATCCTTGTAGAATATAACCTTACGTCAACTGAAATAGCATGGTCATTTTCTCCCAGTGCATGAAATACATTTCAAATCTGTTTGGAAATCAGTGGTTTTTTGAGGAATACCTTTACATTATCAGAGAAAAGGATGCACTAAAAACCAGAATATAAAAATTGATCTGATCCATTTAATCTGACTTTTATACCTGTCTGTAGAGTTGAATTCTAATTATAAAGGATAAGGACCCCCAGGATGTGAGTGAATTGGACCCTGTGCATCTCTGCAAGAAAATGAAAAGAAATGGTTGCACAGGAAATTTCTTCATCTATACATTAAAAGAAAAATAGAGGACAGCACAGTGGTAGCCTTTAGCAGAAATAAGTGACTTCTTAAGAATTACATTTACTGCATATACAAAACTTTCCCTTGTCTGCTTGTGCTCTCAGCCACAGTGGATCATAATAGTTTTCTGTCCAGAGGAATACTGAAACCTAAATTGAGAATGCTGTGGCAAATATAACATCTATCAATGGATCGGGGTTTTACAAGCTAAACAGAATATTGTTCCACAGTTAGTTTCTCTTGGCAGTAATTTTAACACACCCACACCTACACACACCCCATAACAAAAAACCTGAACTGACCAAACAAAACAACCAAAAATGCCAGCTCCTGTAGACTCATGAATAAAAAGAACCATTGATATGTTGTAAGCACCAGTTGATAATCAGATTCAAATACCATCACCAATACAAGATCAGAGGGGTGCCACCCCCCAGTAATATTGCTAACAGATCCATGACAGAATTATTTGAGTTTCGTCCTCAGAAATTCCTCTATAAATTTTAATGAATGGCAGACGCCCTGTATAGCTTTTCAAGATTGTTTACTCATAAGTAAACAATTAGCTGTGCTTTGCATATTTCTCCTCTGAAGGACTATTTTGCCCATCTCAATCCTTATTAATCAAAGTTGTCCACTGAGAAAAATGTAGCTCTGGACGAGGATTTTAGGAATTCCTAAACACAACCTCTCAACCTCAAAATACCCTAACTTGCCTTTTTTTTTTTTTAATTCATTAGAGACAGGAAAATTCTATTAGGCTGCAAAAATTATTCCAATAATCAGTTACCATATTAAATTAAATTGGCATTAAATTGCAGGTGTCGAACTCCAAACTTACTTAATGAAATGTTATAAATTATACATGCAATGCAGTGTCAAACTATACATATATCAGTTACACATGAAACACTTGGTATGTTTTATATCTACAGCTCACATTATCTTTTTTATATTCATAAACATTTCCATTGTTACCTGAAAATTTAACAATTCTACTCAGTACATACAGATTTTATATGGTGTTTAAATAATTTCCTAATATTCTTTTGTCAAATTAATTGGATTGATTGTTCTTCACAACATCAAAATTCTTTTTGTGGTTCCATGTTGAACCCCTTTCTAATAATTTGGGTATTTCAGCAGTTCTTTTTCTTTCAGTGAAAATGAATACTGCATTACAGTAATATGAAAAGTGGAATGCAACTAAAGGGCAATTGCTGAAAATTAGGCAGTGTTACCAACATCATCTATAGAGGTAATACAAAATCCATGTTTCTGTCAAGTTTTTTTTTTTTTTTTCATTAAAGCTTTGTTTAGTCTTATTGACCACAACACTGAAGCAGGGTCTTATCCCTAGTAATTTAATCATCATGATCACCAAGTCTTTCAGGGCAAAAGAATAAGTTAGGAATGCAGGCCCCATATTTTAAATATGCTTTTCTTTTTAGGATATATTTGAATTGTCAAAAAAAAAGAGGTTCCTTGGTATAATTCAATTGGTGAAGAATTCCAGTAATTCACGTAAAAGTATTTTTCCCCCAGGTCATTGTTAACACGCTTTAGGATTAAAAAGTGGATTTTTTCAATGGAAGTTTATGAAAACCGAACTGCCTGAAGATAATTTCCCATGAAGAGTACAGTATGGATTTTGATTTTCTATTAATTACTTTAGCAAACAAATTGATTTGGAAATAGGAATCAGTAATAATAATAATAACAACATAACTGATAAGTATTGCCTCTTTCATTACATTATGTTGACATGTCACATTTCATACAATGAAATTCCTTAGTTTTGCATGAAGCAGAATCTCTGTGGAGTTTTCTGAAGTACCTTTTAAGTAGTTGCAGAGATAATACTTCTGCAAGTATTGTCACTATGGGAACACAACCACACCTTTATGTTTCAGAAAGCCCTGATACATCTAACTTTCCCTTCTGGAAAGTCAATTTAAAAACACAATAATATTTATTGTTTGTTTCTTCTGTCAAAGAGGGGGGGATACTCTGAAAAGCTAAACCATTTACTGAAGCAATTTATTCATAACCTGAAAGCACAGCAGGCTCAAAATTTATATCACTCACAGTTGTCAAAATTTTCATGTTGTTTCCTAAGAGAGCATATACGTACTTGTACTGAAGTAGCTTGTGGAAAAGATCTGTAAATCTCATAGTAAAAATCAACAGTAAGTTAGGGGTAGTCAGAAATTCCACAAACAGTGGAAAAATTGCTTATTTTCAAAGAAACTTGTCTTAGTGATTAGCAGAAAACATAAATCAAGTTATATTTTGCAAAGCAAAATTAAATAAACAAAGTATCAAAAGTTCTTAAAAAAACCCTCAAAAATAAAACCAAAAAACTTCCTCCAAAAAAACAGAACCATGAAAACCCAGCTGACCAAAAAAATAACCAAAATCAAAGGCAGACCTATGGATACACATTGTAGCTAGGATGTGACCCAGAATAAAGTTACAATTTTGCTGCCGTAAAACTGGAGCAAAAGTAAATCAGGTAATGAGAAGAAATTTGCACCAAACAAAGCAAAAATCATCAGCCAACATACAAAGTCCAAAAAAACTCTTCGTGTAATCAGAACTGAAACTTAGCAGTTTAATGAAGCACATTTCCTTCTCAGAACATCAAATGAATTTTTACTTGATTACATCATGTGAGTGAAAAAGTCTTTTAATTAAAAAAGTCAGTTTATGGAAAAGTAGCAAATATTCTACTCATGAGAAGGAGAGTAAGAATTATTCGCTAGATTTATCCAAACAATAGATATCATCCAATGCTAATTTTAAAGAAAACAGCAATTAAAGACATAAGAACAAATTTAAATGATTTTTCAAAAGTTGTTTCTACTAGGATAATCAGATAGTTTTCTATAGTCAAGAGAACTGTGTTTTATCTAATCTAACCAGATTTTAGTAAAACATTTAGTTTAGCACTACATGGGAAATTATTAATGATGATGAAGAAGATGGGCCAAAGAACTGTAAATTATCTCAATGAATAAATGAGAGACAAGAAAAGTCTTCTAAAAGAGGACTGTGAGACTTGATAGAATTTGTTTATAGAGTTCCTTAAGAATTTGTCTTTGATCATTTTAAGGTGACTGATATTAGCATCTAGCTCAAAGATATATTCTAATTATATGGTGATGTGAGATGCTATTAATGCTGAAGATTAAAATAGCAAATGGAAAGATTTGGATGACCTTGAAAGGTTGAGCAATAATTTGACATTAAAAAGTTTATGTGCAAGTTAAAATAAAGGGTTATTTTCTGTCTTTTCTCTGCCTACTATAGATATTATTCATCCCACCACTTTTGTGTTGATTGAGTTCCCCAAGTATAGTATGAATTATGAATAAAAAGTGTTGATAAAAATGCCATTTAAAGTTGTTTGTGAAAATGGAAGCCCACTGCAGGAAAAGTGACTGAAGAACTTGTTAAATGGGGTAACACCTTTGGAAGAATAAAAGTTTTGTATCCCCTATCAAAAACTAATTTAAAAAATCCCAAGGAAAAACCTTTTTAAATACACAGAACAAGATTTACATGAAATTTTTTAAAACTTACATATAATCATAAAACCAGTACTTTCGGTTTTACTTTCTTTACTTGATGTGAAGAAATCAATGGTTTAGTACTATTGTAGGTTGACTTCTAGGAAAAAAGGGCAAAATAAGGGTACTGTTGAGACAGTATTTTCTCTCTTTCTGGAGGTCATACATAAAATAATGTGTTGATGAATGATTTCAGTAACACAGGAAATACCTGCCAGTATTTTGTTTCTAAAATATTTTTTAATATGAAATAGAATACTTACACAGAGCTAAGAATTGACTCAGAGCTGTGACATATCAGTCATGTAATTTGATGAAAAAGTGTAGAAATTTGAAAACTTCTGTTTTCAATGAATCAGTATTGATTTACATTTTCTTTTTTTACCTGTTTTGAATCCTTTACTCTTCGAGTCCTCATGAAATGTTCGAAGGTATTCCTGGGATCAAAGCTGGTTTATGGACCATGAATTATGTAGCTCATCCTGCTTGTCTTTTTGAAGTATTGACCCATTAGATTTCTTCCAGTCCTCTGGAGCTTCCCTAGTTTTCCAAGACTTATTGAAAAATCAATGTCAATTGTCTAGGGAGCTCTCCAGCCAACTCTTAAATTTATTGAATGCCAGACAAATTTTAAACTACCTAGTTTTAGTAGTTGCTGCTTAACAACCTCCAGAGTTATTGTGGGAGTGGGAGATATTTCATCATCATCATCACCTGATATGAATCTACCACTTTGATTTTTTCTAACTACAAGGAGAGTCATGAATCTATTTCTGCTTCTCATGCATGATTAATGCCATAGTAATGTGGTTTTCTTATATGAATAAATACAAGCTCCAGGATTGCTTTAACATTTGCTCTTTTATTATGGAGAACTCCCAGTTTCTTATTCATAATTGTTATCAAATTCAATTTTATCTGAATCTTAGTAGTTATTTGTGTATACATTTTTATTAAATTACTGATTTCTTTAGACTTTTAAGCAAAAGATACCAAACCCCAGAAAGCCACAGAGCAGCTTGTCTCAACAGCAGAGTTGTCTTTCCTTAGAATATTGTGGAAAAAGCTTTATCTTGCATTTGGGGTTGTTATGTGTTCAGGGTATAATATCTTCACAACCTCAATCTGATGAAAATATTCCTTGTGCTTCCCTGAAGTATTTCCTTGGATACAGCATTTCTCAGTTCTGTTTCCTGTACTTTAGGGAAGTTTTCTTTTCTTTCTCTCCAACAAATGCCCTAGGCTTCCCCTTTTCAGGAGCTCATGCAGGCTTTTTAATTCTTTAGGGTAATTATAATAATGCCAACTTCTTTACTGAGACAGCCACTACATTGGAATTATTATTGATATTTAGAAGTATCTTACTCACGGACTCCTAAGGGATTGTCCCAGTATTCTTCTTTTCACAGACACTATATGAAAGATTAATCTGAACAAGTATTCATTATTAATGTGCATTTAGAAGCTGATTCATTGCATGCTAAAGCAAACATTTGAAATAGGTCAGATGAGTCATGCTTGGAGAATGTCCATTTCTTTTTACTGCCTCTGAGTGTAAATTCAAATGGACACATATGTAGCTAAAACAGGTGAAACTTACCTTATTTTCTGATCACTTTGCACACTGACAGTGCTGCCATTGTATAGCTTTTCAAGAATGATTTTAAGGTCTGTGATAATGTAGGCACATTCAAGTCAAAATTCTCTCATCATCATTTATTTTCAATTGTCAGTATGTCTTGTGCCTTGTTAATAGTTTCAGTCTTGACTATCACAAATGCCTTATCAAAAGTTCTTCCAATACTGTGTCTGAAGCATTTTATACAAGCCACATAGTCCTCTTGATTTGTTGGCATATCAAAAAACTAACATATTTCATACCTTAAACATTTTGGGTTTAGCTTCCCTAGTGCTTTCTGAGATGAGGCTGTAATTCTTATTAAACAAATTCTTCCAGGGAAGTTCTTCAGAGAAAATTCGTGAAGTTGTCTCTGCTGACATGTGCAATGATATTCAGATTAATTTCTGAATTTCCACTGACTAGTACATTGGAAAACTGTAGCTGATACTTTATGATAATGAAACCAAGTGCCCTTTAGCAGTACTTTCATCTCCAGAACCTTGTGAATTAATTTTTCAAAGAATCTGTTTCCACTAAACCCTCTTTACTCCCTAGAGATTTCATCTTTTGTTTTTAGATTATTGTAATTCTGATCAGCCAATAGCAAGGCAAAATATTCTCACTTTTTCCCTCTTGTATTATTTGAACCTTTACTTTTTCTTTCTTTAAATGTAAATTAATTGCCTGCAACTACTTTCACAGTCAGAGGAGAAACAACTATTACATGTTTCTGTTGACTATTTCAGGTCATAGAATCATAAAATCATTTAGGTTTTAAAATCATAGAATTCAAATCTAAAGCTGTTAAGTCCACCACTAACAAATGTCCCTAGTGCCAGATCTACATGACTTTTAAATTCCTCCAGGGATGGTGACTCAGCGACTTCCTTGGACAGTCAGTTCCAATGCTTGACAACTCTATCTGTGAAGAATTTTTTCCTAACATGCAATCTGAATCTCACTTGGTACAAGCTGGGGCTGTTTCCCCTCATCCTATAAATTGCTCCTTGTGAGAAGAGACTGATACCCACCTCACTCCAGCCTCCTTTCAGGTGGTTGCAGAGAGCCATAAGGTCTCTACTGAGCCTTGTTCTCTCCAGAACACATAGCCTGAGTTCACTCAACTGCTCCTCACAGGACTTGTTCTCTAGATCCTTCTCCAGCTGATATGTATTTTAAGATGAGAAGACATTGTAAAGGATTATTTCTTTTAGGATATGGTTATAAATTGCACTAAGCAGCAATTTGAGCTATGATAATGATGAACTTGTTGCAGATGTTGGTCAAAGAAATCCTGTCCAAGGAGATTCTTTCTGTCTTGAAGAACCAGATGGCTAGTTTGAGCTTGAAACACAGTAGTTAAGATCTTTCATTAAATTGGGATGAACTCCACTGGGTGTGAATATGTGGGTTTTGTACTGCTGCTGATGGGGAAGATACAGATCCCACATTCTCCTGGCTAATATCTGTGTAAACACTGCGGTACAAATGTAGTTTAAATAATTCCTGTCTAGCATTGACATTCTGTTTACATTTTACCTCTGATCCTATTTACCTCCACTTCTATAAAGCTGTTCCTCTTGGAATACCAGCACAGTGTTTTCTTATTCTATTTGTGTATAAAAATGCAGTCCAGTTGTATTCAGTCACACATAGCTCCTAATAGAGATAACAGCCAATTTTCATTTGCCAGTGTTATGACCTAATAAAAATTCTTTTGAGTTGAATAAATCAGGAAATTTTAGCATACTTTATGCCAGGTCCATTCGAGCACTGAGAGCTCAAAACTGTAACATGTGCAACATAGGGGCCTTGATAATGGAGTTTCCTGAGGGTATTTTTTTTTTCAGCTTGCTTGTTTGTAGGGATTTGTTTGTTTTTTTGTTGGGGTTTTGGTTTAGTCTGTTGTTTTTTGGGGAGTGAGAGTGGGGTGGTGTATTTTCCTTTTCAAGCCAATTAAGAAAATAGAACATTTTTTTTAATTTCCCAAAACCCTGAGGACCTAAAGGTTTTATGAAGTTGTTTAAAAGATATATTTACAAATCAAAATAACTGGGAAAACTGCTTCCCCTAAGTAAATAAGATAAGCCAATGAGCTACTTACAGTTACTGAAATTTATCACAGAATAAAATGCAAAGTTCAGAATATTCCTGATTTCAGGAATAACAAGACTAAGAAAAGAACTTTGAATTGATTATTAATTTAGATTTATAGGTTTGTTTGTCCATGAATAGCCCATGTTATCTCATTATTCATTACTCTCTATTTTATTTTTTCCCCCTACAATATGAGAAACTTGTTTCAATAGTAAGATCATATTTGGCCAGGATTCTCCGATTAACTTATAGCTATTGCTGTCTGGCTTAAAGTATTTTGGCCATTTTTAATCAGGATGGAAAGTGTCTCTACTTAAATTTTCAAAGGAATTTAATCATTGCTTTTTACTCTTTGCTCCACGTATTGCAGAGTATTAGAATCAAGTTTTTGCCTACAACATACCACTCTATTGCAATGTGAGATTTTATGCTTTTCCCAGCAGTATCTTAAGGCCTGATATAAAGTTTAAAAGCAAAAATACCATAATCCAGTGCATTTAAAAATTCATTACATTGAACTACTCATTCAGTTGTAACATTCATAATTATTTTCAGTGCAAACAGACAAAACAGTATTCATTAATATAAATGACATAAGTTCTTTTAAGGCTACTTTAATGTTCTCTACTATTGATGTAAACTATTTTATAGTTTGTGAAAACATCAGTAACCATTTTTGATATTCAGATTAGAATGATATTAGATTAACATTTCATAATATTGAAATGTTGAGGTTTTCTTTTTCTCACTAGGCAATCATATTTAAATTATTAAAACTCATTGAGTTACTGAAGCAAAAGAATTAAACAATACTAGCATCTTTCTATGACTAGAAAGAAAGAGGATCTTTTGTTGTATTCTTGTTAGTATTATCTCTTAATTATAATCCCAGTCTGTTCTGGGAAACTAGAAAACAGGTGTTATAGAAAAAATTATGTTGGAAAATCTTCTAAACACATACTTGTCAGACATATAACTTGTTTTTCATAAGAATTTTAAAACATCCATCAATGTAACTATCACTATTTCATTGGAATCATCAATAAATTTCATTTTCAATAATTTTTATCTTTAAAACATTAAGTTCATTATATCTTTAAAACCATAATATAGAATTCTTTTATGGCAGAAAAATGACATTAGTATCTTCACAAACTGTCATAAACTCATTACCTTAAAAGTTTCCATCCCATAAATGATCACATTTCAAGGCTTTATATTGTGAATTAGAGAATTAATAAAATAACAGAATTAATAAAATGTGAAAATGCTTTCAACTTTCAAACTGTAGCACCATATTTTCTATGCCAACCACAAAAGTTCATAAATAAGAATGTGCAAGAATCTATCTCATTTCTACCTACATAAATGTTGAAAATATTTGGTGAATAGCAAAATTATTATTTGACAAGTGTTTATAAGAAACAATAAAATAAATAATATGAATTTTTTAAATTAATTAAAAGAGCGATTGATGTTTTTCTGATTAAATACTGACTACTTCCAAAGATAGGTCATGAAAAATTATTTTCAAAGGATTTATCTTGCAACTGTCCATCAGGTTGTAACAAGAAATGCTATCATGAATTAGCCTATATATTCCTTTCTACAGGTGTTGAAATTCTTTTCAGTACATTTGTATTCTAAGGAAACAACATGACTCTGATGCACTATGATACCCATCAGATCAAAAAAATCATATTTTTTTAGACAGTGTTCTGGTTTTCTTCCTGCAGCAAAGTGCTCTGTTGTACATCCTCGGATCTCAGAATCTCTGTGGTCAGAGTGACTCTGAGATACGTACAAGTCTCTTTTCCCCAGCCCGGCAGTCGAAGAAGGAGTCAGGATTCTTCTGTTCTCGTTCTCAAGATTGTAAATGATTTTTTATCTGTAACACCCTTTCTCCAGCCCATCACAGGTCTGTCTGGCAGGTCGGGTTGAGGCACACTGAACACCTTAGAGGCAGCGTTGTCTTTTTATACTAAAAACCACATGTACATTATTTACCATAACTTCCCAATTCCTATCACCTATGTTAGACAGTGAGCTTCTACTCTAAACCAATCCGAAAATGCCAACATCACCCAGAAGATGGAGGCTGGGAAGAAGAAAGAAGAAGGACAGGGTACACCTGAATTCCTCCATCTTGGAATCCCCCATTCTAAAGTCTTCAAAAATCTATTTTTCACCCTGTGACAAACTGACTATTATTCTACTTAAAATTTCTTGACTTATTCTTCATATAAAGGTGTTATTTGCTCCATGGGTCCAAATCCAAGTCACAGGTGTCTTGGGCTCTGTGCCAAGGTCTCTGAGCCCCCACGGGCAGGTGCGCGAGTCCTCCAGGGAATTTCCTGGGTTCCAACACTCAGAGACAAAATTTAACAGATATTTTTGTCTGAATAAACTCAAATTTAAAATCCTACTCCTGGTTTTACTCAATTATAATTTATTTTATTACAACATCATTCTTTAAAACATCTGCACTGTTCATAATATTATTGCTATGAATGTGTTTCATCCTAAGTGAAAACCTCCTCTAAGTGAACACAAATATGAATGAGCTGGATGTCTAAACACAATAGACACCACATTATTTTAATTTAAAGTTTTTGTAACAGTTGCCAGTAATGATTATGTCAGAAGCAATGCCAGCACAGCTTCTAAATGAAACATACCTTTTATTAGAAGTAGTCCTTGCCTTGTGGAGAAAAAAAAATATATTTTTTTTTCTTTCTTCTAGTAAAATTTCTTGGAGTCCTTTCCTCTTGCACTCAAATCAATATAAGATTTACTTTTTCTCATATAATTCTTAAGTAAAAAGAGTTCAAAAGGCAAAAAAAATCAAATTTAGCAGAGATTTAAATCACAGATAAGTTGATGTAAGGTAAGAAAATTTGAGATGACTGAAAAAAATAGGCCATGCTATTCCTTAAGAGGTAATCTTTATCTGATCTCAGTGTTCAGGATATTGGTAACCATCCTCTCAACAGAAACCGTTTTATGGTTTTAATCTCCTTTTGCTTTTTCTCCTCAGAAAGAAATGACTCCTCTGTTTTTTCCTGTTGCCTCAAAGGGATTTTCTAAATTTGCCAAATTATGACTCTCTATAGAAAATAAATTATTCTTATCAAGATGGTCATGGCTTAAATGCATCCACTGTGTCCAAACAGACTGATTATGCTGCTAATTGTAAAGATCACACTGAATTTTGTTTTAAAATGAGACATTCAAAACCTATAATTCTTAATTTAGTGCAAATGCTACAAGTACGTGAAAATAATGTTTATTAATTTCAATTTTCTTGTTTATGAGCCCCATTTATAGACATGCTAAATCAGCATCAAATATTTAAAATGTGTCATGATGTCTTGCATTCCATTCTGCTCTTGCGTGGGGTTTTGGGGTTTTTATTTTGTTTCTTTTTCTCCTTTGCAAAAGGGGCAGAATTGCTGCTATTTTCAGACCCCTTCAATCAGTTTAGGAATCTAACACTATTTTGTGATTTTAAGATACTGGTAGCATTACTGTGCATCATATCGTCACCTGTGATATATTCACTGTGATCACTGTTTCAGTTAAAACATTATGAATTATTCCATTTTGTAGTCATTGTAGTCACTACTTACATCCCTCCAACTGTCCTTTGTTGAGTATTGCTTTGATTCCTTCAAACATGACTTCACCTACAGCTGTGTTTTGTCTTTCGTGCTTCACTTGTGTGTCACATTAAACTCTATTAATGTTTAACTGTCTTTTATTGTCATTGCTGACCAATTTCCTACTATCCCTTGGACTGTTCAGCCTAGAGAAGAAGAGACTAAATGGAGATCTCATTGTGGTCTTCAACATCATCATGAGGTGAAGTGGAGGAGCAAATACTCATCTCTCAGCTCTCTTTACCAGTAACAGGACTCAGGGAAATGACACAAAGTTGAGTTAGAGGGCATCTAAGCTTGATATCAAGCAAAAGGTTTTTCGCCCAGGGGGTGATTGGGCACAGGAATAGGCTCCCCAGGGAAGCAGCCATGGCAAAAAGACTGACAGAATTCAGGAAGTATTTGGACAATGCTCTCAGGCAAATGGTGTGACTCTTGGGGTGACCTGTGCAGGGCCAGGAATTGTATATTCATGATCCTGATGGGTCCTTTCCAGCTCGGCATATCCTATGATTCTGTGATCTCAATACTAATTAGCAGCATTAGTCTTATACTGCAGATTGTCTGTATATCACTTTTTGGATCTCTATTTTCATTAGGTAGAAGACTTCACCTAAGTCGTCTATTTTTTTATTTCATACAAAACTTTTCTTCTAACATTTTTTTATTTCATACAAAAAAATTTCCCTAATTATGCTAGTGAAATATTTTTATCATGTTTGCTTCATTTCTCAACTACTTCTCCCTTGCTGGTATAGTATATAGAGCTCTACCCAGAGAGAAAGTTTCTCATATTCAATTCAAACCTGGTTTATTTGGCCTTCATGATCAAAAACTGTGTACAGAACCTATTCATGCATTAAACTCTGAGCAAACAGAAAGAGATTAACCATTCACTAATGTCAAACAGTAGGGTAAATCATAATCACAGATTATTCACAAATACCAAAATAAACAGGTCTATCACCTCTGATCTCATGAGCTCAGCCAGGTGATCAGGGTGATCAGCAAGAGAAAGAATGATCTGTGACACTCAAGAACTGAAGTGCTTCAGCTATGATATTTAATACAATTAATTCAACATCAGTTTTCCCCGTTTATGATGCTTTATTTGCTATGTTTATTAGTTTTATCTGGACACCTTTAAACAATAACTTGAACTGGCTAATAAAAAGGAAATGTGGTTTCAGCCTTTTTTGGGGGGGGTTCAGACACAGTGGTGGTTTGGTTTTTTTGGACTTTCTCCTTCTCAAATAAATTGGGAGTATAAATGTGTCACTTATACTCTACCTTATCTGGTAAAATATCAAAGCTTCAGTCCCATATATTCTATATACATTTTCTAGATCATTAGGCTCTTTCTTTGTTTCTCTCTGCCTCTAGTCTGCTCCTTAAAAACTGCATAAAATCCAATTAAGAAAAAACCAAAACCCTATATAAGTTTTATCAAAATACAGACATTTCAGGAAATAGATTCTTTTCTGCAATGGATTGAGGTTTTCTTTTTTATTTAAAATATTTTACTTGTAAAAATTCTTAAAAAAAGCTGATAATGCCACCTATGATTGATTTATTTTAGAGAAGACATTTATTACACTATGATTTGACAGTGGAGAAAAAATTATAAGTAGTCTACTGAGAAGTAGAAAGACTCATTGCTGTTACTAACTGTATATGCTCAAGACAGTGCAAAATTTTGAAAGAATATTGACCCTCTGTTTTCAGTTGTCTAGGTAAATTCTATAGTCTTAATTCCCACCCCCCCCCCCCCCGCCTTTCTCTATTTCTTGAAAAAAGTGTGTGTGATTAAAATGAAAATTTTAAAAAATAGGTTTGTATACAACTATTTTGTTTGGGACATTTGCTATTTTATTCCTAAAATGATAATTACATTCAAAAAAAAAAAGCCTTAGGAAACCAACACCTGTCGCAGACATCTTTTCATTAAAAATCCTTTCTTAGCATTTTTCTTCCTGAGAAGTTGAGAGGCTTCAGGAACAAAATGTAAGCAATGGTTATCTGCTGCTGTGGAATGCAACAGATGCATCTGTGATTGGCCCATCTTAAATGTTTACAATTAATGGCCAACCACAACCCAGTTAGCTTGGACTCTCTGTCCAAGACACAGACCTTTATTATTCATTCCTTTCTATTCTTAGCTGAGCTGGCCTTCTGAGATGAAACTTTTCCTTCTATTCTTTTTAGTGTAGTTATAATGTAATATGTATAATAAAATAATAAATCAGGCCTTCTGAACATGGAGTCAACACTCTTGTCTCTTCCCTCACCTGAAAACCCCTGTGAACACTGTCAGACCAACACCTGAAAAAAGGTCTCACTCTCTTTCTTCAAGTATGATTGTGTAAGCAGAAACCACCAAAGTTGTTAATGACACAACACTGAGAGGGGTGGCTGATAGACCAGAAGGCTGCTCAGCCTTTCAGCAAGACCCAGAGTGGCTGGGCAGTTTAGCAGAGAGGAATTTCAACAAAGGCAAGTGCAGATTCCTCCACCTACAACAAAAGACCTGGGAGTCCTGGCAGACAACAAGGAGCCAGGAGTGTGCCTTTGTGCCCAAAAAAGCCAGCAGCATCCTTGGGTGCATTAGGAAGAGCAATGCCAGCAGGTCATTGTCTACTCAGCCCTGGTATGGCTGTACGTGAAGCACTGTGTCAGCTTCTGCGCTCCCCCGTTCAAAAAAGGCAATTGCTGGAGTGGGTCCAAAGGGCTACAAAGATTCTCAAGGCACTGCAGCATCTCTCTTATGAGCAGTGGCTGAGGGAGGTGGAGCGGATTAGTCCTGAGAAGGCTGAGAAGGGATCTTATCACTGCATTCAAGTATCATAAGGGCAGGTGTAAAGAAAATGGGGCCAGATTCTTTACAGTGATACCCGGTGTCAGGGCAAGAGGAAATGGTAACAAACTGAAAACCACAGAAAATTCCATATAAATGAGGAAAAGATGTTTTGCTTTGAAGTTGAGAGACAACTAAAACAGATTGCCCAGAGAGGATGTGGAGCTGTCTTCTAGAAGGAAGCAGGGAATGGTTGTAAGTTGTGGTGCTTGTCATTCCAAGTGATTGCTATATGCACTGAGGCTCTGCTTTTCTCAAGTCATGTGACGGTGGTCACAGGGGTTGCAGGTGAAGAGAGAGGCGAGAATGTTGATTCCATGATCAGAAGGCTTGATTTATTATTTTATGATATATGCATTACATTATGACTATACTAAAAAGAAATAGAAGGAAAAATTCTCAGAAGGCTAGCTCAGCTAAGAATAGAAAAGAATAATAACAAAGGCAGCTGGCTCAGACCGAGAGCGAGAGCAGCTCTGCCGTGAATGGTCAGTAAATCCAAACATCCACAGGAGACCAATCACGGATCCACCTGTTGCATTCCACAGCAGCAGAAAACCATTGTTTACATTTTGCTGCTGAAACTTCTCAGCTTCAGCAGGAAAAATCCTAACAAAAGGATTTTAATGAAAAGATGTCTGTGACAAATTCAGGAAACATCTGCTCTGCTGATAGGAAGTAAATAATGAATTTTTCCTTTTGCTTGATTTGTACACACAATCTTTCTTTCATTATTAAATTGTCATTTCCTCTATCCCTGCGCTTCTTTGCTTTCCATTTTTCTCCTCATTCCATGGACCAGTGATGTGAGTGGGAGGCTGCTTGGATGCTTGACCTCTGGCTGAGGTCACCACAACATCTACTAAGTAAGGCTCTGTTACTGCAGATAATGTAAGATGGATAAATGTAGGAAGAAACCAGCCTCTTCTGTGCAAACAGAACTTCCCAACCAACTTCATACATACAAATCCTGTTCGTAACAAAAATAAACATCAAGGTTAATAAATTGTATCATGCAGTATTTCACTTTGTGATGGTTGTCATGTTCTCATCTAAAAGCGCAAACCCCACAAGACAGTGTTTATAACTCCACATGAGAAAAAATAAGCAGTAGATACAAAGTTTAACATCCCGAATGGGGATTCTGTTCTTTTATGAGGTCGTATTTACAAATTCATTATATGATCTTGGTCAATCAAGCTGTTGGTGTTTACTCAGGTAAAAGACATTTTCTCATCTATCTAATGAAGATTACAATGGACCTCATGAGTCCATCAGGTAACAGAAGTTCAAAGTAATTAATAATATTTTACCAAATCAATTCCCCAAATAGAGATTCCCAGGGAATTAATTTAGTCCTATAGCCTCAATTAACCAATGCACTTAAGCACTTGCTTAATTTTAAGTGATTTGAATGATATTAGATGTTTAAGTATTCTGACTGATTAAAATATGACTAAGTATACATTTAAAGAGTTTGGTAACCTGGCATGTCTCCAAGAGCATGTTGTTTTTGCTGTTCCCTCCTGGTATGTGCATTAGAAGTATAGGTTGATCTTTCAGTCTCTTTTGATAAAATTTTAAGACAGAATTTGTGTTAATGAATCCTAAATAATTATCAGTAATATTGTTCCACTATTCTTACAGAAAAAAATCATCCTTAAAAAAGATAATTCAGAATTTCTCTGAGAACTACACACATACAAACCACACTCTAAGGAATAAACAATCATTAACAAGCATATGTCTTTTTGTGGAAGTTAACACCCAGTGTCTTTACTGTGGGATTTTTTCTTTTTTTGGTAAAAATATATATTCCACTGTACCTGGAACTTCATAACACACTAGAATTGCTGAATAAATTCTATTAACTAGGCTTTAATTACTATCTACACATAGACATATCCATTACAAACAATTCCTTTTAAACATGCCTTCTTGCAATTTTCCCTCCACTTGTTAGCTTCACAGCTCCTGTATTTGTGGTAGGTTTCTGTGTGTATCTTTTCCTTTAATTTCTGTCCTCCTTTTTTACTGTTCCATGGTTCAAGAAAAATATGCTTAATGTTATGTTGTCCTGTTGCATTTTCTCACATATCACACCATTTTACTCACTGGACTGGTATGTTTTGTGGTTTTTACTGGTATTTACAGGGTTTTTATCACTCTACTTATGTACACAAAGTCTTTCTCTCTGATTTAATTTTTGGTTGCTTAAGGTTTTAGCTTACTTTAGAAAAATGAAAGAAAAAACTAAACAAGCAAACAAAGTCAAAACCGAAATCCAAAAATTCCATTTTCACTGATATGCAGATTATAATTTCTAAAGTGAAATAAACATTATGGAAGATAAACTGAGCTGCATGTGATACATTTTCAAGGTGTGGGGATGAATGCGTTGCACATGTGATTTGTTTGTAACGTTTATAAACAGATATGAATCACAACCAGAAATTAAATAATTTATATAAAATAAAAACTAAAACAAAACCCCTGCTTGCCAAGAGCTGTGTGTTATGTTTACTAATTATTTCTTAAGAGCTTAGCCTAAGATACTAGTTATGTTCCAGAAGTGAAAAGCAATTTAAAAATTACCCAGTGCATCTGTAGGCATACATGAATAAGTGCATAACACACTACATTATTAGGACATTAAGCCATGCATTCAGACATGGTGTAAGGTATAAGGTTTCATTGGTTCCACTAAAATTGAATTATTATTTACTTCACCCAGAATTTCAATTGTATTAAGACACAATTTATTTTTAATAGCATTTTTATTTCAAAATTAATTTTATTCTAATTGGTTAATAAAACAAACAGTTTTGATCAACATAGAGTATTATAATTATACATTGTAACCATTGGAACTAGAGTCAGCAGATCATTGAAAGTCTGGGAATTTGGTAACACTTTTCTGGGGGTGCAAAAAGTGATATGACTAAGTTTATAAATGTTGTATAATAATTTGTGAATGCAATATTTCTAAAGGCATCTAAGCTCTTATGGAAATATTTTATATGTTGATAGCTTAAAACACAGAAAACTACTGTTGTGTTGCAAAAAAAACATTCAAGTCATAAAACACAAAATCAGAATATGTGCTCACTGGGAGCAGTTCTGACTTCATGACAGATGTATCTACTACTGAATGCCTTCATCAAATGAAGCAATGCAATATATCTGTCTATTTTCTTCTGTGGCAAGTGCTACCTGAAGAACTTCAGACACCATTTAACTTGCTACTTTTCCTTAAATTTAATTCAATATATAATAATAAAGGCCAGCTTGCTGAAATTGGTTATTCACTTGGACTATTATATTTAGAAACTAATAACTCCCTTATAATATATTCCATATATAAAAGCAATCTTCTTTTGTTCTGAGTTCAGTATAAATTTTGATTGAAACAAAAATGATTGACTGCAATTTATGAAAATATTGCAGAAGCTGCAAATCAAAAGTGTTCAGAAAGGTATAGTGAATCTTTTTAATTCATGGTCAGTTATGTGATCAATATGAGAAAAAAAAAAAGATAAAGAACTTATGTCTGCCTTTAAATATCTCAGTAATTGTATTTGTTTTTTTCTCAATATCTAGGAAACCTGCTTTGGGATTTGGGAAAAAAGGACAGGGAAGCAGAGGTAATTGTAATGGATCATAAAGCAAGTCCAACCAGAGTAATATTCTGTCAAAAATCACTGCTCGTTGCTTTGGAAGGAGCATAAAAAATATAAATTAAATAATGATGAGCACTCCTCTGGCCAGAAATTAGGAAATAAGATGGTCTTCCAAGTCCAGACCTATAAGAAGTTGACATTCACACTGAAGATTTAGAATTATTATTTTGAATAATAATTCAAAGTTACTTTTTTGAAGAATATTCAAAAATATTATTTAAAATAATTTTTATAAATACAATAAATTCTGCACCATATTTGTGCTTTGAGGAATTTCATACTTTTATTGTTAATCATCACCAGGATCTGTCTCTCATCAACATTATCTTCTTACTTGCGCCAACTTTGTCCACCACTGGACGAGGTGATCTACTTCTGTACTTTAATTTAGTGGAAATACTTGACTCTTTTGTCTTCCTACACAATTTTTCCTACTTAAAGTGCTAAAAATAACTTTGAAATACATAAAGAAAAAGGCAAAGGAAAGCCAGAGAACATTCAAGAAGAAGAGGAAAAGCAAACTGAAAGCAGTGACTAATCAGGACCAAGACTTACAGGAATTATATTGGGTTAGAAGGATGTGTTGGAAGAAACATCTGAAAACAGACATTGAGTCTTTTAGCAATATATGGTAATTTCAAAATTGGGCCTAATTTATTTTCCCACATGATAAAAAAGAGCCTCATCATCACATCACAGCCTCATTGGGACTAAGAAAGTCATTGCTGTAATGATCTTTGACAGTATAGGCAGTGTCACTGTGAGACAGTGTAGTTATATAGCGCACGTTAAAAGGGAGCAAGGGGATCTCCAGAGTAAGTGAAGGAAAGAAAAGGATGTGATTTCAGCCATGAAACATATTCTCAAAATTCTTATTATTTTATATTTTTTTAACTGTTTTAGAACCACGCTGTGACATATTCCAGGGAAACAATGCCATTGCAGAATTTGACAAATACTCTCCCATGCTCCCATTCTGACAAGCCTTTGCTGTGTTGGTAAGGCAAGGCAAGGTAAACCACAGGCAAAGATTTGGTTGTTCAGCATATTACCTGTGATAGAAAAGGACAAAGTTTTTCCTGGAGTTTAGTGACTGGGATCTGACCTAAGTGACATCACTGAGAGCTTGAAGTAGAAGTAAATGAACTTTAATGGAAAATTTTATTTTCCACAGGAAAAAAAATTCCTTTTACGTACATGTCTGTCTCTTTTATTTTGCTTTGACTTCTATTTCCATTTGTTCCCTCTCCATTCCTCTCTTTATTCCTATTATGGTGCCTTCCTTTAAAAAAAATCTGATGGCTCTTCCTCTGCATATATTATAATTATGTTTTTTGTTTTCAAATTTTTTTTCTCCATGAAGGAAAAAAACCATTATATATTAGATGCTCTCTCAGTGAGGTTGGTTTCACAACCAATTCCAACATAATATCTGCCTTCCTTGTCTTATTCAACAAGAGGTTGAGCATTGTAGACTAGACCATAGCATTCATACACGCATCCTGGACCAAATTGTGTGGTGTTGTGTATTATGAATGTATGTGAATATATTATGTACACACACACATAAAATTGCATTATATTTCTTCAGAATTGTGCTCTATTAGGAGTTATTTTTTCTCACTCTTTGCTAAAACCAATTTTGAGTTATTGCCTTTGACTGTTCCTTGTCTATTACTAAGAAATTGTGAATGTCACCCTTCCTGACCAAAAGCCTTTATTGTTTTTCTTAAAATACTCTGTTTTATTAAGATTACAATCTGTCTTAAAACATATCAGCATAACAAATATGCTATTTTTGTAGTATTTTTTCTGTTTTCAGAGCACTTAATCAATTGTGGCTTTGAACATATATATCAGTTAAAAGTACTGTGTTACTACCCTCAAAATAGAATTTGCTCATTGTATGAATAAGATCAGAAATAATATTGTTAGTTTTAACTGGTTATTTACACAGATAATTATTAACAAGAAGCAAAAGGGCAGAACAGCAGACTGTTTAAAGCTTTTGTGTGAGCCGTGCATTCAGACAAAGATGGACTGGGAAGCACAGAAAAACTCCAGTGAAAGGCCAAGGGTTTTTTATGATGTCTTAATAGAGGTATCCACGCAAGAATGTAAATATTTGTGTTTCATTTTCAAACCAGATTAATTTATTTTGTGATTATATGATTGCTTACCTATGTAATGCATATCATAACACAAGGGCAATAACACAGAGTACTGCTGAGCTTAGCAAAATCCTTTAGAATATTCTTGCAATTTAGGGCTCTTAGAGTTACAGCCAGAGTGTACATGTAATGGAGTGGCTAAATTGGTTTTGTGTTTGTTTTTATTCTCCTTACAGATGAGAAAGCTGATACTTTAACAATTTTTTTGTTTGTTATGGTTACAGAACTAACAAAACAACTGAAAATGGGAATGTGAAATAATGACTAAAAATTACTTTTATCATTAACAATTTGTTGAAGGAACATTTTTTTTGTTTGTTTGTTTTTGAAGGGAAATAAAGGGAGAGGAGAGGAGGGGAGGATGAATAAAACAAATTATGCGAAAGACAGAAATAAGCATAAAAGTCCACAAAGAAATATTTTGAAGAATTCTGTTTGACAGTGTTAGCACACCAATTATCAAGGACCCAATTAACAATTTAGAGGGTAGTTTATGTTTGGTAATTCACCTGATATTTCTAAGAAGGAAATTATATTAGCGTCATGATATTTAGACAGAATAAAAGTTGCTGAAGTGTATTGAACACTAAAAATGAAAAAAAGCCTAATGATCCAAGTTCATCTGTGGTAACACTCTTATTTTGTCCATGACATTGGGGAGCTGTTTTTATTTTGTTGTTGTTGACTTGGTTCAGGTTTCTTTTGTGTGTTTGTGTTTTATTTCTTTTCTTCCCCCATACTTATTTCAATTTTTTACTTTCTTAGAGGAATTATTGTTCAGTATACATTCTTAGTTGTTCTTGAACTGCATCATGAATGGCATAGCAATTTATAAGTTTTTCTTTTCTTCAGAAGTAAATGTTTTCAAAATTCTAAAGAGTATAATTCCACTGAAATTGAGGGGTTTTCTCTGTTTGGATGTTTCTTTGTTGTTGGTATTTCTTGATTCTTCTATGTATTTAATTTTCTCTTTGTTTAATTTAGGAAATAGAATTATAAGATTTTTTAGGCATATATCTGACCAGATTTATGTTTTTCATTCTCAAATGTCTTTCTCCTTTGAACATGTAGGTGGTTGCTTCATTTAACAGGGAGTAGAAATATTGCTGGGAAAAAAAACAGATCAGTATTAATACAGCTTTTTTATTTATGGTGTGCAGCTTCTGTTCTGATCTTTATTTTATAAACATGCAGTTCTCATGGCAGAAATTTATTGGTATTTAGTAATAGAAAGTACAACAAATATAGATACATATTCCATTAATCAGAAAATAGTTGGCTTGAACCTCCAGAAACAGTTGGGAAAAGATACTGAACCTTTAGGAGATAAAGACCTACGAGTAGAAATAAATTTTTAAAGGACTGATGAGAAATTAATTTATTAACTTGTTTTCACTACTTATAAAGGTCATCATTAGGGATAACTGTTCACTGTTTTAAGAACATTTTTTGTGGATTTGGTTTCTGCAGTACTTATTAGGTAAATCTGGGACAGATTAAAGTGTAATGAGGAGGAAGCTTATTGTGCAGAGACCTTTAATATGTCGGTTAGGAGTTGCCAGAGTAATTTATATACATTTTTATTAAAATGTGTTGTAAAGCCATCTGGCAAATGCTGTTTGTAGTTTTATAAGGCCACAAAGACCTTCTAAGTTCTGCTCCCAGTTACCTCATTCGTAAAGCTGTTAGGTAATTCTTCTGTAAGGGCAAAGCTCTCTTCCACGCTCTCTGTTCTTTCTCCTTTGGGTTTTAGTCGATGTTGAGATTGGAATATTATTCTTACCAGGTGTAAATGGTGATTTGTTGTGTTTTGGGGTTTTTCTTCATAATACTATAGGAAGGCATAGATTGTAATTTCATTTCTCTTGTTGCCTGACCATTTTAAAGTTTTTGTTAACAGATGGATTTCATACTGAAAATACCTGAAACAAACATGAATATTATAAAATGGAAAAGAACCAGTGGCAGAATTCACACATGTGAATGTTTGATAGCTTGAAAAATGGAAAAATGAACCCAGCTGTGGTGTTTCAAATAGATTTAGTGGCAACAATGAAGATGCTAGGGACAACAAAGAGGAAGATAATATGATAAGAAGAGAAACATTTAAAATTTTGCTAAGTTTTTGATGCCTATAGGAATATAATTGACTTCACATTTCACAACAGATAATAACCTAAATGAGCTATAGAGATAGAATATGTATTTCCTTTATATTCCAAGCTTTCAATTTAATATTGTTCATTGAATGGCAATATTTCCACATAACTGTTTGATTATTCAGGTTGGAAGAGACATCACGACATCTAGTCAAATTCTCAAAGCAGTTTAAATTGAACTCAGGACAGATCACATAGGCTTTTGTCTACCTGGGTGCTGAAAACCTCCCAGGAAGATGATTCCACAGCCTTGCTGGATATCCTGTGTCAGTGTTTAATTATCCCTTAATTATCTCATCTGATTGTTGTTTTGTTTTTTTATACTTTTGTCCTTGTATCCAGCAGGAAACTCCCATTTCAATTCATGGTGTGTCAATAGTTGTGTCTTATTTGCATGCTGTACAGCTTCTGTAAAAAATCTGTCTGTGTGTTCTTGTGGCAACTTGCTTCAAAGTGATAGAATTTAGCTATTAAGCCTTCTTCACAAGTATTTCTTGTCTTCACACTACAAATCCCAGTTCCCTCAGCCTCTCCTCTCAGAGACTGTGTGTTCTATCCTCTGGCTGTCTTGGTGGTCCTCAGCTAAACTCATTCATTTTTATCATCTTGTTGGAACTGAGCAGCACAGAGCTGGCCAACTATTCCAGATATCATCTAATAATGGGACCAATAACTTCCCTTAATCTGTTGGCCATGCTTCAGTCAGCCCCTAGACACTGCTAGTGCAAAGAGCAGTCACTCTGTTCCTCACTGAGTATTTGGCACCTTTTAGAATTACATCAAGTTCTACTGGATCACTTCTGCACCACCTGCAGGAGCCTCTGAAATGCCCTCTGCTCTCCAGCACGTCCAACATGCCCATTCCCTGCCCAGTTTGGCATCATCTGCCACCTTGGTGAGGGCATGTTCCATCTCCTCCTCCAGGTCCCTGATAAATAGGATAGGTTACCTATAGTGTAGACCCCTTCTACCCTACAGGATAGAGGAACTGCATTTGGAACCAAAGTTCATGTGGAATATGAAAAATTAGCCACTATTCTCTGACCCAGTTTCCTTCCATTCAGTAGTCCATCTACTTCTTTTCCATCTCATGTCATCTTGAGGGTAATGTCAAAAGTGAGATACAAGGATGCTGTGGGAGACTGTGACAAAAGTTCTCCTGTAACCAAAGTAAATGATATTTGCTGTTCTTACCCTTGGTAAATCCAAGCTGGCTTCTCCCAGTCATTTTCTTCTTTTTCACAGGCCCAGAAATATTTAGGAAAAGGATTTTTGCCATGTGTTTCCCAGGGATTGAAGTGAAGCAGACTGGGTTGTAAGCCCCTGAATTGTCTTTCTTGTCCTTTTTCAAAATGGCTCCAAGATTTGCCACACATCTTTTAGTAGTGGTTATTACAGATATGAATAAACAGCCAAGAGATGCTACTCATATAATAAGTAAAATTAAGTTGGTTTAGCTAATTAATATTCCTAATTTTATTTTAGGCAAAATGGTAATGGTGGAAATAACAGACAAACTCTAGTTTGTTTATTTAAAAGCTCATCTAATTATATAAGTTTACTTCTTCCTGTAAAATGCCTTGAAACAAGGCCCAACATTTTTGAAATTTCTAAATAAACATTCTATGCCTGAGACATATTGCATTTTTATAAATACAGTGGTATGTTTCAGTGACCAAATATGTGAAAAAAAGGTATGGAACTGAATTTAAGTGCGTTTTAAAATATTTGTTCTTGTTTCACTTCTTAAAAATTTATTTCAATTTAAAATGATATTTCTATTAAATTTCATGCATGCACACATTTGGCATCACTGGAATGCAAACTTTGCCTCATAAATAAGCTGAATAACATAAAAATACAAAGAAGTTAGACTACATTCCAAAACCAATTTAAACTTTTTACATTTGCCAGGACAAAGCTATTTCCATTATCATCTCTGAAACTGGGAAATCTTATCCTCAACTCTGTCTGCCATTAAAAGAACAACGATGATCTTTTTCTAGGAACATCAGCAAATAAAACATTCAGAATGTTTTTAGTATACCCACTTACTTCTGCAAAGAAGTGAAGTATACTCATTTAACAAACAGTTCTGCAGATCAGACATTCAAGAGAAATGAATAAGTCCTATTCCAAGATGAGTGTCTCAATTCTATCCACCTCAATTTCATGTGATGTAATTGCGATTTAATTGACTCAGATCCTTTGCAAATTACTCAATCCCCAATGTATTCAACTCTACCTGACTCTGTGGTTCAATGTTACTGCATCAGCCAAAGGTGTCAATAGAGCTGCCAGCAAAGGCAGCCCTGCAAGGCGGAGATTCCTCTGCCAGCGCGCAGAGCCTGATCCCCATCCTGCCGATTCACCCTGCCTGTGCAGCCATGACTCTCTGAGAGTGCCCCAGGGTGGGGACTGTGCAGGTTCCTATCCCGACAGCTGAACCCCAGCTGCCTATTGTCTGCCTAAGCCGAGGAGCAGCTGCTCCACACCTTGAATGTGTATCTATACTGCTTGCTCAGTTAAAGGTTTCTGAAGAAGCAGACCCAGAAGAGGATCAGTAATGGCACCTGGCTGCTGCTGAGTAATCCCTGAACACCTGGTTTTACCATACTGATCAACTGAATTGACATAAAAAGAAGGAGTGCATTCCAAAGGACAAGAAAGAAAGAAATCCAAATATCATTATGATAGCAGGTAGCAAATCAAATTAACGGAATGACTCATGTAACAGTTAGGTGAGAAAGTTTCAGAACTGAATATAATCTAGAACAGTTTTTACTGCCTTGTTTTTCTCCTCAGGTTTGCAGTAAAGTACTTTGTTTTCTGTTTAAATAAAAACTTGCTATAATTTTCTTTACCTAAAATGTATGGTATTAAGTACGTATTTTGAAGAAACAGAAAATTTGAACTTTATGCTTCTTATGTAGCCTTATTTTGGTCATTTAATTCTACTGTAAAGGCTATTCAAATACATGAGGCCTGCATCTGGGATCCCTAGTCCTCAAAACCCAGTTTTACCTCAGAACTCGAAATGCCTTTTAAAACATCACATTTGTAGGAGTAATATCTTAAGTAATATACCAGAAAACCTTTTTATGGGTTGGCTTGTATAAAAAATATAAATATCAAAAAGATATTTTTTTCATCAGGACTTTAGAATTCACTTAAAACTGAGCCTTGATCTGGAATCTTTGTTATCCATTATATTTAGGTCCTCTGAACAACTGCTCAGATATCTTGGAAGAAATTCTTCAGACCTCACTCTGTCTACAGACTGAACTGCCTAGGGCTGGATTCTGTTGTGGATTCTGTTGTGATGGCCAGGAGCCTACTCTTTGGTCTTGGCACTGGCAGATATAACATTACAGGATTTTTTTTGCATTTCTCACAGGAAGAGAACAGAACCTCTATCTGTTTCTGAAATTCCAGCCTAGCTTTCCTCTCTCTGTAACACTGAACTTCTATTACAGTGTCCTGGTTTTGGCTGGGATAGAGTTAATTTTCTTCCTGGTAGCTGAAGTGGGTCTGTGTTTTGTATTCCATATTAAATTAATGTTGATAAAGCACTGGTGGTTTAGTGTTGTTAAATAGTGCTTACTCTCAATCAAGGATTTTTCATTTACCTGTGCTGTGCCAGTGAGCAGGTGCACAAGAAGCTGTGAGGCAGCATGGCCAGGACAGCTAACCTGAACTGGCCAAAGGGATATTCCATATTTTCAAATGGCACATTCAGTGTATAAACTGAGAGGACTTGGCCAGGAGGGGTTGATCAGTGCTTGGGAAAGGGTTGGACATCTGTCAGTGAGGGGTGAAAAACTGTATTGTACATCATTCATCTGTCTTGGTTTGTGATTCTGTCTCTTTCTTTTCATTAATATTATTAATAATTTTATGTTTTTATTTTATTTAAATTATTAAACTGTTCTTATTTCAACCCCCAGGTTTGAAAAACCATCTTGGGTTTTTTTGGATTCTCCTCCGCATACCACTCTGGGTAGGGTGGAACAAGTGAACAGCTGTGTGGTGCATAGTTGTCAGCTGGGGTTAAACCACAATGCCTTCAAGCAGTCACATTTCTTCTTAACATAGAATTAGGAAGCATGGAAATTGTTCACAGGTTCTCCTCACCAGAATTAACGTTATCTAATTCAGTTCATATTCTGCTTTTTGTGTAAACAGAAGTAAAATTGGCATTTGTCATATAACAGAAGGTGTAGCATAGCATAAACAGCTTGCTAAGAGAACCAAAGGCATTTCTCTTTGACTTGAAAAAGCAGTCAAACTGTTGTCAATGATACCTGCTTCCTGCATACTGTCATTTCAATAAAGCATGAAAACATTCTCGCTTTGAAATACTGACGCAAAGGCAGCAGGAAGCACTCCTACATGTCTGAAGATTGTAGCTTGCAGCCTGCATTTACAATAGGTACAGAATTTAAGATCTGTATTAAAATGTTTGCTGTCCATTTGAACATAACAGCTTTTCTGATTGCATATGCATAGAAAAAATAGTTTTCTGTCATAACTCCTCTAAAAGTACACACCAGGTTTAAGTAATGACTCTTTCTGGAGGCTAATTTGACAGCAGTATCCAAGGAAAACTTTCATGATGTCACAATTTTTTTTTCATATGAAATCACTGTGATTGCACTTGATTAGAACTCTCAACTGGTTTTAGAGATGTTTTGAAATGTATAATTTTTGCCCTCTTAGAGCTGTCAAGCAATAGTTTTTTTGACATCTTAAAGAATTCTGTTGGGAAATATTTCTACAGTAATAAAATTCCACCTTTTCCCCAGCCCTTATAAATGATGAGTACACAAGCGTGACACCAGATTTGAAGTCAGACACCACAGTATTTTATTCATCTCTTGTTCAGTTCCTTGGTCTCCAATGAAGCTGATGTTTTCCCCCCGTTCAGAAATCTGGTCTGGCCTGTCATATTCACTTGCAATTAACACATGTCTGCTACAGACCAATGACTTTAACAATTGCAAACCTTCAAATATCTCTTCAGCTTCTCCTAACCAGATGTTGCCATGGTATCCAGTCTGGCAGGAAAAAATAAAATAGTTTGGTCTTGACAACTCTGTTGATGAATATTACTGCTTTATCTTATAGCTTTAAAAATATATATTCTTATTGCTAAAAACTGTGTGAGAAATTTAATAATTCTAATAAGGTTTAAGGAGTGCACAAAACTTTCTCATAATCCTGTAAATAATTTTATAGCTGGGTATTTTTATACCCCTTGTTCATATTTTAATAGAGTGAGCAGGCATTTTTAGAGTGAGCAGGCATTTTTTTATACACTAACTTAAAGCGTCTGTTATTGCTTTTAATTTTTGAAGACAAACAATAAATAAATATTCAAATTCATTAAAATGGCATGGTATAACCTGAGAGTTTAAATTGTAAATGGATGTTAATGAAAGTAAGCTTCCTCCTCCATTGGGCTAATACTAGGTCTTTTGCAAGTGAAATGCTACAAGAAAGAATATGTCAAGCCAGAGATTTTTTGTTTTGTTACCACTACTTCTAAAAACATGTATATTTTGCTCTTGTTTTTGAATTATATTTCAGTAAATTACAGTGAATTCTTATGGTAGATATAAAGCATCTTTTCATCACATTGAACAATTTCTCAAAGTAATAAACTTTCTACTAATAACCCAAACAACCATGGAAACACTTTTCTGTGGAAGATGCCAATAATTAGATTGAGGCAATTGAGATGAGGTAGCTGCTTTTCCTGAAGGTCATTAGATAGCTTATATGGTAATGAAAAGCAAAACTGAATAGAAAACCTCTATTAGTGTACTTAAAATTAGGTAATGGAAATGTGAGATTGAGTCAACTTCTATATTATAGAAATTTTCTTAGCATTTATTGATCAATATAATTTCAAAAATTGTAGTATAAAGATGATATTTACTGTACTGCCAATTAGAATTTTGCACTGCCCTGGGTTTGCCTTGGTTGAAATTTTTGGTAAGGAAGAAAAGGTCAACTGGTGGAAAGCATTACAACTTCCTGCACACTTGGCATAGATAAGGAAGGGTGAAGGCATGAGAATAGAGCAGCATAGAGACACCATCAGTAAAGAAAGAAGAGCCAAATCCTAGATGGGAGGAGAATGAGGAGATGTCCTAGTCTTAGGCTGCAATTCTCTTGTAAAACCATGGGGATGGACTATAATACACTAAAATCTCCCTGTAATTCATTAAAAGGTATGGGAGGATGGAGCATTCAAACCATAAACATGAGCAAAGGCACCCGTGCTGAAGCAAGGAAATGTTGAAATAGCTGTGATCCAGTGAGAAACTTGAACAGAGAGATAAGAGTGAGGAAGAACATTTGCCCCCAGAAGAGAAGAGGAAGATCTCTGTTCCCAGAGATGAAGATAATCTCAGAGATAGGTGAAGACAACCTTTGCTTCTGAACGTCCTATACTTCTACCCTGTTAACTAAAGATTGAGGCCTCAAAAACAGTTGTGGGGAAAGCTGTAAGTGGAGGGAAGGGACTTTCACCGAGCGACAGATTTCCATCTCCCAGGCAGCTGCTTCACTGTGACATTGAAGCCACGAGAGAAATGTTTCTTCTGGAAAAGTCCCTATGGCATGGCAGGGGAGACTCCTCTCCCCAGGTGAACAGAAGAAAGACTATTTTAGAGGTGGTAAAATGACTGGTCCCAGGATTTGTCTCTTTACGTTGTCAGTGGGAACGGAAAGAGGAGGTGAGGGTAGGAGAAGTGTTTTGAAGGTTTATACTGATTCTTATTAGTTTGTTTTTTTTAAGCTCTATTAATAAAGTTTTCCTTTTATCTCTAAAGTTTCAAGCCTACTTTTGCCCTTTTCCTAATCCTTATCTCACAGCAGAAAATGAATAAAAAATTTTAGTGGATGCACTGGAGTTTGGCCAGCACTTAACCCACCAATGTTTATTGGTGCATTGGCCAAATTACCACACCATTACACAACACTTCATTGGTGTTTCTGCCCAGTTTTCAAACCAAACCCGCTACATGCACTTAAAGCAAAATTTTTGTTCTGAATGGAGAAAATCTTGTATCCAATTTTACCAATAGAGAAAACAAGAGTGCACATCCTTATATTCTAAAGACTAAATCACCTGTAGAAGAGAGAACAGTAGCTGAAACTATAAGGTGATTGCTTTTTACTAACAGAAGGAAAAAAAAAAAGAAATAAAAAAGATAAAAAATTTAAATAAGATAATATGTTACTTTTTAAGATTTGTCTAATCTACATTATCATTCTATCAGGTAATTTTGATATGTGCACAAGAGGCTTTAATTACCAGTCTGCGTACAGGATATCTAGCCAGTGGATTATAGTTGTCCTGGTTGGCAAATACAGACAATAGTTGTTAACACAGGGAAAATTTTCATCTGAAAAATAAACTGCCACCTCTAGATCCTTTTGTGAGTAAGTGAAAACGTAGAAAATTACATGTTAAAAGACAAAGACATTAATGTAACGTATTGAGAAGAGTGGCATATTTAAAAGATATTTCTGAGCAAAGTTGAGATTTTTTTTTCTCTTTAAAGTCATAGATTAGTCCAGTTATATGAGTTAGACTTACTGAGTCACTTAAATCTGCAGTATTATCTACTTACCTTTAAACATTAACTTACTATCTGATATAAACTCTACAATTAAATTTGTGTCAATGTATTTATTTTCAGAACTATTTAGTGGTATTACAGAATTTTTTGCTTCATTATTGGTCATCTGACAAAAAATTTGAAGTTATTATGACGTTTAGTCCCAGTTACATAAATTCTCACAATTTAATTACATTTATCATTCATCTTTTCTATTATTAGTATAATTATAACATCACTTGAGCTTTATTATAGAAGCAGAAGCTAAAATTTTAGTCACCTCTCTAGAGAAAAATATTTAAGAACAGACTGAATTTTCTGCATTGGATAAAATAGTTCAACAGACACAAATATAACTCAGCACTTTGGGTTCACTGTTGAATCATCTTTTTGGAGAACTGTACAGCTGCAAAGATCTATAACTGGAAAGAAAATAAATGCCATACAATATGGAGAAATACTAAATGAAAACTGAATTTCCTTGAAAATGACTTGGTCTGAAAGTCTTCATAATCTGAAAAATTGCAAGTACTATGCAGGGTGATTTCAAAGAAAAAATATATATCTAATTTAAATTTCAATTAGACATTATAAGTCCAACTTCAATTTTGTAATTCCCCTTTTTTGACTTTTCTTCCCCTTTGGAGTGATCAAAGCTTTATTTTCACCTGAATTTTGTTATAAATTTTATGTCTTGCAGAGCTCACTATTCAGTCAGAATAGTTGCTAATACATTTCCCCTCCATTTAGATAGGGACTGATCAAGGGCAGAAAGAGTGGAGGAGAAGGACAGTGGTGGGTAATATTTAAAAGGGAAATATTTGGAAAGTAATGCATAAAACCAGCCTGAATTTCATGTCAGCATAAATTTTCAAATGCTCATGAACTTCTGCATGTTACTATAAGATTATTTTTAGAAGACTAAAAGATTTTTGGTAATTATCTGTGGGTTTTTCATAATCCATATTGATGTCTTGTGATGTCTTTAAAAACCAAGCCACAAGAGTTTAAGCGTAATTTAAAAAATATTAATAGTGTAATATATTCAGTGATGAAGGCTATAAACTTGTTCCCATGTATATAACAGGTGGAAAAATAATTTTAGAAAGGAAATCTTAATTCAAACACATATTTGTTCATGAAGAAATTCTCCTTCCTTATGACCTCATATGACTTTCCTCATTTAAGTCTGCCAGATGAATGTTCAGAGAGGTTATACTGAAAACCAAGTCACAGAATCATTGAATCACATAACATTTTAAAATCATCTATTGCAATTCCTCTGCCAGGGACACCTTCCACTAGACCAGGTTGCTGAAAGCCCCATCCAACCTTGACTTGAACACTTCGAGGGATGGGGCATCCACAACTCCTCTGGACGGCTTGTTCCTGTGCCTCGCCAGTTTCACAAGAGAGAAATTCTTAATAATACCTAATCTTAGGTGTTATTAAGAATTTCTCTCTTGTGAAAGTGGTGAGGCACATGTGTATAAGGCTAATCTTTTTCAGCTTAGGCCATTCTTCCTTATCCTATTTTACAAGCTTTTGTAAAAAGTCTTTCTCCAGCTTTCTTATAGGCCCTCTTTAGGTACTGAAAAGGTGCTGTAAGGTCTTCCTGAAGCCTTTTCTTCTCTAGGCTGAGCAACCAAAGCTCTCTCAACCTGTCTTTGTGGGAGAGGTGTTCCAGCCCATTGACCAACTTAGTGGCCTTGTCTGGACACCTTCCATCAGTTATATGATTTTTTATATCGAACCAGAGGGAGTCCTGGTTCATTAATCAATTAAATGGAAAGGGTTGACTTAATTCAGTGGTCAGGAAACTCAAGAAATCTCATAAAAATGAAATAACATCTCCAAAAATTCATCTATACTAGCCATCGCTTATTGGAAGATGAACGTGACAATGTCCTTTACTACAATGTTCTTAATTATCATCAAGGGATTGGCTGATTTTGAGTCGTTTGCTGTGTTTCCCTGTCAATACTTTGTGAGAATACATCAATACTTGTGAATGAGACATGTAACAAAGACAAGAAGGGAATGAAAGCCTCTCAAAATCAGAGAGACTTAAAGTGTGGATTAGGTGACCCAGCAGTAATGGGGGTTTGACAGAGGCAGGGGGCTTTCCATTGAGTAATTGAAGTAGCTGTTTACAGAATTATAAAAATGGTGACTTGATTGTTTTGCTGTGGGCAGATCTTTATAAAAGAGACATTTGAATGAACTTACCTAATGCACATTAATTCCTACCCTTCTTCAGAAGCTAAAGAAATGATTACAATACCATCATGGAGAGTACTGAAATGATAAAGGGAATATATTTTTAAGTTTTCAAATATTTAATATTCTGGATTTAATAGTACAATATAAAGCCTGTGTTTAGAAAAGATGGGTGTTCTGCTGTCCTGCATCATACATTTCTAGTTCTAGAGTGGCATGTAACCTCTATGTCAACCATTACATTTATGCTGAGGATGGGAGCAATAGAATATGGATTAAGCCATGAATGTTCAACTAGGGTATAACAAATATAAATTCTATTTCTGATTAACTACAGATTTAATGCTCAATTCCCAGCATCAAAACACTTTGCTTCCTTTTTGCCTTTTTTTTTTCCTCAGAGTTGTATTCATTACTATTTTAGATGGTGAAATCCTTGAAACAAGAATATTTTTAGTGTGTGTGTTTGTTTGGTTTTTTATACAGAAGGACATTAGAGGCCTGGAGGAATCCTTATAGGAGCAATACAGAATATTAGCCATTCTTCCATTAAGTTCCAGTCTAGCATGACACTCTATTCATAAAAAAAGTGGATTATTTCCATCTATCCATATGCAACAGTGGAATAATGACAGTACACAATATTGTTCAGAAGAACATCCATAATTCCAGAATTTTCTTTTGATAAGAAAAAGAAATTTAAAAGTATGCAGCTGAAATCACACAATAAAAGGAAAAGTAAATAGGAGAAAAAGCTTTACATTTTTTGAATGATCATTTTAATGTAACAGTCATCTGATTAATAATATAAATAACTAGAAGCGTAGAAGTATAGCAGAGGATATCCAATCTTTTTCCATTAGACAAATTAGTTGAAGAGCCTGTGAAAATTAGGAGTTTTTCAAGATGTACACGAAGTGCTGTACCTAATCAGGCTGTAGAAAGATCATTGTCTCCCACTTTTTGTAACAAGGTTGGAATTGTTAATGATTCTTTTTGGTAGAGATTCTAAATTGCAGAGCAAAAGAGAACATTCATAATTTCAGATACATTTTTAGCACTATGAACTCTTTAGATTTATCCTTCAACAAAGGTGTGATTTTCAAGGAAGTAGAAAAAATTCTTTTCATTAATTAAATGAGAAAATAGTTCAACTTCTTTTTAAAATGTACTAAAGTGCAATAAGTTTTGAAAAGGACCTCTGTCAAGTTTACCTCATCCTCTGTCATAAGTCAGAGAGAAACCCAATTTATTTTAAGGCTTAGATTATGCCATTTGTAGGATTTCTTCACTTAGAAAACTTTTTCAGTGAAGGTTTTGTTCTTCATGTTTTAGCACATCTTATATAAAGCTGTTCTTGAAACTTCACACAAGTGTAGAATCACTGAATTGTCTAAATTTTTGACTAATGGTCTAATAAGAACAGAGACTGTAAATGGCCCAAGAAGTTTTTTTTTCTACAATGAGATACACACAAAATCCGAAGTAGAAGCACACAGCCCTTAAGTTTGTTTTTCCAGTGTAAGACTGGAATAACTGAATGCTTTATTCAACTTTAAAAAAATGTATTCACTCTTGGCATTATTCAAATCAATCAATATTCCTGATTCTTCCTTTGCCTTTGACACCACTTGGATAGGAGTCTGAGTAAGATATCCCTTCATCTGAGTCCTCAGTTTGTGTTTTCTACCCTAGCTTTTGCTCCTGTGCTTTCCTGGGTTTCTGGTGATGGGCCTTAAATGAGTCCCTGTGATGGCCCTGCAATCAAAACTCCTGCATCTGTCGTTGTCTCTCCGTGCTCTTTTGTGGATGAGCTTTTGACACATAACCTAACACAAAATACTTTACCTGACAGAATTCTGAGGAATAGAGATACACCATTTTTCACAGAATTTCAAGCATATTCCATTAGTTACAAAAATTATTTGTAGACAGGGTGACTGCACACATGTAATTTTCAGAAAGATAGATGGCAGCTTGAATTTGAATTAAGTACAAAGCATAGTATTCCTGAAGAAATTTATACCACTGTTTAAATGCAATTGAAGCTGAAAAGTTAACATGACTTTCATCTGCTGAGATATGTCAGCATTTCAAAGTACTGCTTCTAGAACTAATCATGACAGATAGGTAGCACAGTAATAAAAAAAAGAATGAAAAGGGGAAAGGAGTATTGTAGGCAAACAGACATTACAAGAAAATGGAAGAAAATAATTAGAAATAACTGAGTAGACAATAAAACAGAAAGTACATGTGACAACGGAGATGGAACAGGTGTCATGACTGTCCAGACAAAGGAACAGGTACGGTGACAATCTGGACAGAGGTATCATTGCTGGCTTTTAGGCCATATGAGCTCCCTTTCCAAGGACTGCAGTCTCCTGTTTGCTTTTCTTCAGGGAGGACTTCAGTCATAACCCACTGGGGCTGTACTGCCAGAGTTTCCTTCTAAGAAACAAGACTGAAGTCAGTCCGGAGCAAGTTTATTAAAATTAAGATGTTTTTACTGATCCCTTCACTTATTTTGACAAAATACAATCCTAAAGAGGTTCTAGTTGTACAACACCTTGCCAAGTCCTCATATTTCTACTGGTCACCAAGAAGTTATTTGTCTCAACTTCTGTTTTGGAGACAAATAACTTACAGTTTATGTAATCTGCTGCTGGGGTTCATCTCAGTCTAAGCACAAATTCAGATTTCCTTTCCTTACATAATAATCTCTAGTCATTATTTCTAGTAGTTACAAGAAATAGAAGATGCCAGAATATTCTTTCATTTGCAAACTTTGGTTAGTTTTAACTATTTGCAGTTCTGTCTTAAATCAGAAACCAGAACTTGAGAGATCCTTTTAAAGGTTGTGCTTTAGAGGAAGAGGAATTTTCAGGGGAAGAGGAATCTGAATAGGTACTGCCATAATTTCTTCTAATTTTTCCATCACTAATTTGTGGCTGCTTCTTTAGCAGGGAGAAAAATATAAATCAGACGAACAGCAAATCTTCACTAAGAAACAAATTAAAAAGGGAACACTAGCGCAAGTTAATCTATAAAAGCAGGGCAGCATTTCAATTTATTAACAGTTCAAATGTTAGTTTCTGATTGGGCCTGTGTATCAAAAAGTTTTTGTGCCTAAAACAGTAATTAATACATTCGTAATTAATACATTAATACATACATTCGTTGTCATAGGAATAAAGAACATATGTTTTGTTAAAGTTTGAGACCAAAGTAAAAAACAAATGACACAAAAAAGCACCAATATTATTAAAATAATTTTTAATTTAAAAAGTGAACTCATGTTTTCATCAAGACAAGAAGTCTATTCTAAATTTCACTGAAGACAATATAAAACCCTCCACTAATTTCAATGAACTTTAAAATCATTTTAATCTAGTAAAAATTCTTAACAAAACCAGTAATTTGTGTCAAATAAAAATTAACTCAGCATTATAAAAATAAAAATATCTAACATATCATCTGACAATGATCAATCCCATTGCCTTCTGTCTTGTTTCATTTGTTCTATTCAAAAATGTCACTCCATTCTATATTTTATTATAATTTATCACCTTTTCAGATGATAACTAACAGGGTCTGTAGTGATAGGGAAAGAGGTAATGGTTTTAAACTAAAAAAGGATGCCTTCAGACTTGCCATAAGGAGGAAGTTTTTCACCATGAGGATGGTGAAACACAGGAACAAGTTTCCCAGAGGGGTGTTGAATGCCTCATCCCTAGAAACATTCAAAGCCATGTTTGATGGAGCTCTGAATAACAAGATCTGGTTATGCATGTCCCTGCTCATTTTGAGAGAAGTTGGACTAGATGGTCTTTAAATTTACCTTCCAATCCAGAGTATTCTGGGATTCTATAGGTTCCTGGTGCAATTTTTTGTATTTTTTCTTAATTGTGGTATCTTGTTTTCAAAATAAGCTAAAGTTCTTGAGGATACACGTCACAGACATCTTTTCAATCAAATTCTTTCTTAGGATTTTTTCCTGCTGAAGCTGAGAAGTTTCAGCAGCAAAATGTAAACAATGGTTTTCTGCTGCTGTGGAATGCAACAGGTGGATCCGTGATTGGTCTCCTGTGGATGTTTGGATTTACTGACCACTCACGGCAGAGCTGCTCTCGCTCTCTGCTGAGACACAGCCCTTTGTTATTCATTCCATTCTATTCTTAGCTGAGCTAGCCTTCTGAGAACTTCTCCTTCTATTTCTTTTGAGTATAGTTATAATGTAGTATATGTATCATAAAATAATAAATCAAGCCTTCTGAACATGAGGTCAACATTCTCGCCCCTCTCTTCATCCTGCAACCCTTGTGACCACCGTCACAGATACATGTGGTTCCCAGGCCAGATCCCCAGTCTAAAATCTCTCTGGCAGTTTCCAGGCTGGCAGAAATCTTCTTCTGTCACTGTTTTAGCAGACATTTTCTGTCAGTGATTTTTGCATTATAACAAAGTCACCTTTATGCCTGCTCCCATCAAGAAGATCCTTCGATTACATGAAGGACAGAATAATGTCTAAGGTGACAACCATTAAGAGAAGTAGTTATAGATGGATGACTAGGGAAGACTCTGCTCTTTGAGATCTTTTGGCCCATACTTCAGCACTCAGAAGACTAAGAATTCCCCAGGACATCTATCTGTATTTTGAAGTTCTGGCTGGTTTTTGCTTTCATAAACCAAGTTCTTACTGTCTTCACTTCTTGTTCCTATACTGTAAAAAATAGTGATTATTTAATCCATATATATTCTTTTCCTACTATATCTTACTTTGTAGTCCTCTGTAATAATCTTATTTTGTTGTCCTTTTTTTTTTCCAGACTAAAGACGACTTTATGGTAAGAATATGACACATTTTTTTCTTAAATAGAAGATAATTCATATATCTGAATATCAAAATTATTTTTATCTAAATTTCTTCCAATTCTCCTATATATTTTTTTAATATACAGAGGCAGAAATAAAGTCTGTATTCAAGATAGGAATAAACCAAGGACATATTAATCTACATCCTAGTATTTTCCATTTTTTACAGAATTCTTTTCTTAAAAATTTTGCAGGTTTTGACTGGTATTGCATATTACATTAACAGTTTCATACTACTAAGCTTTTGATTCTTAACAGCAGAACTTAGTTCAAAGTCCTCCATATGATTTTTTAAATTAATTTTATTTTTTGGAAGTGTCACTTTATGTTAGTCTAGACATAATACTATCACCCAACTACTCAGTCTTTAGTCCTTCTGTTGTTCAGAATCAGCTCTCATTCCTGTATGCCAGCAACAATCTTTTAACTTCACTTTTCTTGTAATTTACACGTTGAAGGATACAGATTACAGTGTGTTTTGCTGCAGAACTCAATGGGTAATCTCTTTCACAGCAAAAATTGACCATTTATAAGATTCTGGTTTTGAGACCAACTATTTGAGCAACCAATTGCCTTTATTCTTATGTCTTGAACGCCTTTTTGAAAACCTTTGGTGAGGAACTTTGTCAAAATCTGCCTGGAAACCAACTTTTTAACCATATTGTCCTTACTCATGTATTTGATATGCATTCTAGAAAGCTCAAGAGTTGTGAAAAAACATATCTTTTATAAAAGCCATCTTCCTTTCCCCAACTATAGTTTATATACACAGCCATCTAGCAATTTTTTTCCTTATATCATAGTGGAAAATAAATTACCCTGAATCATAAATCATTGGTATGTAGTTATCTCAGTTTTCAGAATTACAGACATTTTCACCTGATAGCTGACTCTCTGTTCTCAAAACAAAAACCCTCTAAACAATATTTCAGGGTTGATATAGAGAGAAAACTTGAAAAAAATTTGATTTCCAGACAGAGACATGAAGTTACTTGCTAGTGAATACAAGGACGTCTAAATATTATGGGGGTGTGCTCACTCTTCATTTCAAAGGTTAATGAAAGTCTCTGACAAGTGCATGTTCTATTATATTCATATCAGCTACACTCAAGGAGAGGATATTTACGTTCATTATAGCCTTTGTCTTAGCATATTCTACTCCTATTTGGCTTTGCTTCAATGAACTTTACTTCTCAAAAAGGGATAGGGTGTGGCAAAATTGCCTCTCTCATACAGATGCCCATCTGAAGATCGCACTGGTGTCATACATAATTTTGATTTTAAGTGTTTAAATGTATATTGTTGAAAGTTAATATCCAATATGATAAAAAAGAAACAAAAAACCATCTTCCATCATGAAGACTTACATTTACTTAGGCATATATATATAAAATGCTACTAAAATAAAATACACCTCCAATAATTGTGTTTGTTCTTACAACATTCCAATCTGTTAAAAACTTCCTTTATGAATTAAGAGGCAGAAAAATGACAGCAAAAGTACAAGTAGAATTTTAAGTTAAACTTATGTCAAATCCTTAAACCAAGCAAACAGCTTGGAAAGGTTTTTTTCTTCCCAGATGGCAGCTACCTAGGTCAGCTTTACTGTTGGATTCATATTTGCCATGGGAGATACTCTGTGTGTGCACACTTATTCATAATTTTTGTTTGTTTTTTTCACAGATGTGATTGGAAAGCACACATCAAAGTGTGAGCTTGTGCTCATCCTTGTAATATATGACTGGATATGTGCATGCCAATTTCAGATAGATGGTCGGGGAGACCAGCTAGGTTTGTTCTTTGGTAGAAGCATCTCTGGACTGTAGTCACTTGGAGTCTGTATGCAGCTCAAGTCCATCTGCCCTCATGCAGCACGCTGCTCCACTCATGGATATTCTACAGATGTTATCACGGGTTTGGGAAGGTAAATCAGAGAACACAGTTAACTTTGCCATCTACTGTTTCAGGATCTCAAACACAGTGTATGTAGATATTGCTCCAATGTCTTTACTTCAAATAATTTAGACAAAGACAAAGTTTTAAGTCACATAGGATTTTTCTGTCATTATGTCAGGCAATCTTTTACCCCCTTCCCCAGTCTCAAATCTCACTTGACTAGTTTATAATCCTAGGACACTGATAAATAGTTGAACAGCATTGCCTGAACAGAGAACCCTGGGGATCACAATTAAATGTTGGAGATGTCTGCATTTGACAATATCAGCTTTTGTAATACAAAATTATGAATTCTTACTTGAATCCTTACTTGAATCGTATAAGCTTAAACTTATCATCTTCATTTCTGAGCTTTGACCACTCTCACAGTTAGAAGCATCAAGCTTTTTTGAAATAATATTTAATCTTGCCTTTTCAGTGTTTAACTGTGGTACTTCTTTAACAAAAAGAGTGCATGTTTAGAAAAGGCAGTTCTAGATTAGGCAGTATTTTGCTATTTTTATGTTTCACAATTTCACTTAATTAGTGCTCAGTTTTTACTCCATTCTGACCGAATTTGTCCCCTAGTGCTCTTGTGTTCAGTGACCTTACTTCTACTGTGCGTCGATGGACTGCCTGTATTTTTCATGGTACACGTATTATTTTGACAACCTGGTGATATTAATTGGTCTCTCAGGAGCTTTCTATAATAAATCTATCTCACTGGCAGTCAGGAGTATGTGTGAACTCTCTGCCTTCCTTACCTTCAATGTTCAACAGGCCTTACATAAGAGAAGGATTTGAGGTAACATGACAAATGTGCTACCAATTTTAACTCCTTTACACTTTAGTATTCTGAATGTAAGAAAACAAAAGTCATGATCAGAGAGGATTGTATGACATGTGCATGTCCCATGCAACCTCTGAAGAAGAACAAAAAGTTCCATGAGAACACATACACTTCTTTTAAAGCAACAGAACAAAATATCATTATGTAGTATAGGACCAGTATCAAAGCACACCAGGTAAATTGTCAAAGTCCATTCTTAAGGGTGGAAATTATCATTTACGAGATCATAATTTTTTCTGAAAACACACGGAGAAAATATTTGATAAAGGCAGGGAAAATATTGGGATCTTTCAATAAGTTAACACGTGCATAGAGACTTAAATCTCACTTGACCAGTAGTCAGTATCGATTTGGCAGTAAAGGGAGCCTCTGTTGCAAGAGTCTTCTCAGTGTAATTTTGAGCTGTAGCAGCAGAAACTATTTGTGTCTTTGTTTTGCTTGAATTGCTATTTTTGTTTCATTTTTGTAATCCAGCTAATCCACCACATATGCATAACTTGTTGTTATCGATATAACAAAACTACATGTGAAACATCTCTTAAATATCTAAACTACATACGTGTGACCTTTGCTGCAGAAGCCTCTTTAATTGATCTCTGTAAATGTGAGTAAATGAGTAAATGAGTAAATGAGTAGTGATCAGTTTATGAATATGTGTCTTATATATGCATAAACTGATCACTTCTGAAGCAAAGACACTTTGGAACACACTGCAGCTGTTTTTGTTCATCAACACATTAAGAAATATCAGCTGGTTAAGATATAGCAAGAGGAAACTTCTAAACATATTTGAGATTCCCACCTTTAATAAGCAGTCAAATACTTAATTGTGAAGGTCCAGTTATTCACTAATTTTCATTCTGGTCCACTGTTTCAAGCCAGTCCATTAGCTCATCAATGCAAAATATGGCTGAAAATTCCTGTGGGAAAAAAAAAATTAATTAAATACTTAATATAACTTTCATAAGAGCAAATGTTTGCAATTTTAAAAGTACCAAAAGGTGCTTGTATGTTATTAATTTTTAACCTCTTGTAAAATGTGTTTCCATGCAGATAAAATATTGATAGACAGATTTGGATTCATAGTTATTTTCAAAGTTTGGGGTGAAGTATAGATTTTTTAATGTATAGTATAAAAATTTGGTGTGGATATTGTTATGCTGGGCTAAAAGGGTCATGCTTGTTGAAGTTATGATGTATCTTACTTCTCTTTCTAGATTATATAAAGTTGATGAAGCACTGATAAAATTCTGGCTCTGTTTAGACAGAGTTACACTTCAAAGCATCCATATTACAAGTGATAATATTACAAACATGGCATCTGATTTTCAGTTTTGGCTAGTTTCATGACTTCACACTTCCTGCTTTATTTTTGGCTGGAGCAGATTGTATTTTTTAAAGGACCACACAAGTTTGTACAAGGACACCATTTACACAGTGAAAGGAATAACAATCTATTATAAAATATGCAAAAGTAGAAAAAAACCCAACTTGTGTTTTTCCCTTCAGAGTCAAAAAAAAGCATCTTTTGGATTAGGAAGAGCCAGAAGTTGTAGTACTGGCAGTGAATTACTACTCAGTGTTAACCAAGTTCACAGAATATTATTTTACACTAATATGAGAGCCTATTATTCATGCTTTAGTGTCATTATATGTTATTATTCGTGTCCTTATATTATTATGTTCAATAGGTGGATTCATAATGCAGGAATTATTAAAAAGAGCAATTGAAAGAGAACAGACTATAACAACTATGGAGTTGGAATTCATCTTATCAAAGCTTACTTTAAACATTTATACCTTTGTATCAATGACCAAAGGTGCAATAGTTATGAATTAATAATTTAATTATTCCATGCTATATAAACTTGGGGCACAATATGAGAGCTATGTATCTTTTCAAACCATCCTGAGAATTCTCAGCCTCTTCAGAAAGTTCCAGTTATGTTGCAATGTTACAGTTCTCTCTTAAAGTAAAAGAAAGAATCAAAGTTTACTTATTTTGAATATCAAAATGGAATGTGATCAGTACCAGTGAAGGGAATAAGGTTTAATGTGTACCTACAGCTACAATTGTGTTAATATATTTTCAAATTCAGAGTATGTATCTGTCCAAGAGACACTTCTCACTTTTCCATTATAAACCAAGACAATTAAAAGAAAACTATTAAAAAAAGCTATTCCGTATCAGATATTTTTCAAGCTAACACCAACTGGAACACTTTATTCTAGTTGGAATTCCTGAGTCCTTGCACCAGTGGACTGCCCATGATGCAAAGGAATGCAACAGATTCAACCTCTGGTGCAAGAGACAGTGTCAGATTTGTGCCCCACCCAGAGGAGGGACCTGGGCATTCCACCTGGCCCAAACATGTATTAATCCACTGCATTCTGTAGTCAGGGCAGTCACCCCCAAGAAGACCAGAATGGGACATCATGGGAATCCACATAGTGGTGATATTTTCTCTCTGTCACTCTCTTTCTCTCTGCTCCCTCTCCCTGCCCTTTCCCCCACCTTATTTTCTGTTTAGTTCTCTCTCTCTCTTTGTCTAGCTCACTGTTAAATAAAATCCATTAATATTGACTTAATTACATGGTCTCATTTGTACCTTAATTCAGGCAGAGGCATCTCTTAAAAAATTTTAATAACAAGATCACAATACTTACCTAGAATGAAAGTCAACTTTTGTGAATACTCCTCTAAGTTTTGATGGAACTGAATATTACAGAAAGTGATTCTAATGTGTAAGTACTGATATCCAAGACCCATGTCACTAGTGGGTAGTGTGGTCCAGGAGATGCTTTCCAGAGTTATCTTTGTGTTTGTGAAAGGACAGGCATATGCTAGGAACACAGAAAAGAAAGTTAGCGTGATCGACCATGATGTATCTTTCAATTTAAAGATTAGTGTTGTTTAGCTACATCAAGTCCTCCGTATTTTCAGTGCTTTACACAGTTGCAAACATATAGAAAATATTTTCTCCTGAGGTTTCATTTTCACATTTCTAAAGTGTATTGCCAAGAAAATCTGCTATATGAGAAACTCACGTCATATGAAATTCAATACCGGCTTTATCATTTACTTCAATGACAGCTGAATTATACCATATAGAAAGGTATTTTCAAAGGAATGGCATTTTTATACCCTTTTTTTCCCCTCTGTCACATTGTGTGATATTGCTATGCATGCTTAAATGTTTGATGTATTCCACCAGATGGTTGGAATGTGTTGCAGTCAGAAGTACAGGGTTTTGTTTTGTACCTATCTGGTTTTTTAAACATTAAACATCTGCACTACAGCAAGAATGAGGGAGAGAACATCTGAAAAATCTCTGTCAGCTGCATAGCTTAGATAGCCTCTTAAACTGTTAATTAGCCATTAAACTGTTTTAATTTGGACATAGCTTGAATAATTATTTTAATGTAAAACTATCGTGATCTTCCAGAAGTTAAATCTAATGCAGCTGCTGGTTGGTAAGCTGCTTAAACAGAAACAAAATTAGAAATCAGCTGTTTCAAATTATTTTCTATACCCTTATAACTCATAGATGCACCTAAACATAAGTCTTAGTAGGAAAAGTACTAAGCCATCTTGTTAAGAAAAACAGCTACAGCATATGAATAGGGATATTATTCAACATAAAATGACAAGGCCTTTCAGCACATGGATTTAATGTGCATGTGCAGCAAGATTCTGACACTATAAAGCCTCAGAGGATCCATTACTGTCTTTGAGTTCACAATCTGTGCTCTAACAGGTTTCATGATAGACAGAGCTGTTACACTCTCTATTCTGCCAATATTATTACTTCAGAGAAAGAGAAATTAAACAAAATATGTGAAAGAGAAAAAGAAGTATTAACATGTAACAAAGTTGTTTAAATATTACAATATGTTTAATAAAATATTATATAATACAAGACAATGGCAGCCTCATTTGAATGATGCATTAAATGAAAATAATTATTTATGTTCAGGTATTTATCCCTGTGATTTAAACCATAGCTGCTGTAAATTCACTTGCAAGATATCATTGCTGAAATACATTCTTGGAAGCTAGGGAAGTGACTTCACAAATAACATCCTTTAGGAGAATATTTCTAAGGAAGATCTTTCATACCTTTTCCATAAATATTTCTTTTGAGTTCTTTCTGAGTTCTATTGGTAACAGTTATGCTCTCAGGAAACACACATTTTGATTGTAGCAGTGATTTGGAGTGGTTTTACTTCAGCAGACAACAAAACAAGTAAAGGCAAACTTAGTCATCCATTTGTTTTAAGGTCTTCATATTCAACTAATATTGATATTTCAGGGTGCCTCATACAGGTAAAGTACAGGGCCTATAACTGTGTTTTGTAATGGAAGGCAGATCTGTGTTAAGATATTTCTAACTATCTAAGCTACCATGATGAAGTTAAGGGACCAAATTCTGCCTCTGAGAAATAAGTCTGGGAATTTAATGTTGTAAAAATAGATTATTAACTTAACCTAAGATTCCCTCAATAATCCCATCTGGCTTCTGCCTGCCACAGAAGTATTGGCTTCCTTTTGGCTTCCTTTTGGTGTCCCATGCCCCATCTTTTGGTACCATGCAGGGGCTCTTCAAGTACCAGAGCCTACAAAATGTCTAAGAGCAGCAAATACCTAAGCATAAACAGAAAAGGAAACATTCCTAATGATAGCTGCAAGACAAGTTTTTCATGTGTTGGTCTGGAAGTTAGGAGTTATTGTATAAATCAACAATCTTTTCGTTTATCAAGGCCAAATCTGCAATTCCAGGTAATTGACTCTGTGGACTAAATATATTGCAGTTTTTTCCCTATTTGCAGACTGTGGAAAGAATCAGTCTTTTCAATATTCTCAAATGCTCATTCAGTAACTATCTAAACAAAACAGGATTCGTCCATGACTGTAAATTATCTTGTGCAGTCTACCATGTTTGTCTGTCTTATACAGAGCAATAATCTCCTATAATGAATTATTATGGCATTCTGTAGCACAAAGTACACTTCAAGGGATCAATTTCATCACTTTCAGATGTGGACAAGTTTACCCATTTCCAAACTGAGCTACACTTCCCATCCCTTTTGTGTATTTTAAAAGACACATATATTTACCAAAAAAAAGTATTTTCCTATTTTTATCCCTTAATCAGTCTCAAAAGCAAGAAGCTGGCAAAACATCAGGCTTGGCATGATGTTATGAATTTTGCACAGATGTTCATAAAATTAATATAATCTTTATAATTGCACTTACATTTGGACATTCACAGAAAAGATATTGACTTTAATTATAAAACTCATCTGAATACTAATGAAGGTATCTTTATTACTGTGCAAATACAATCTATATTTTTTTAGTATCAGCACATTTCACAGTATAATAAAATCCTATAAGGTTATGCAGTGAGTTTGGGGAAGCGATGAAGTATCTGTTTTAGGAAAAAAACCCATTTTTATAGAAGCAGCTTTAATTTCCTTACAGCTTGACTAAAGGACCTAATTTAGTCCACCTCCATAACAACAGATTTTTTAGTTGGGTGCCGGATATATGACTGACAAAATCAAGTCAAGCATGGCATATAAGGATATTTCTACAAAAATATGTCAGAGTACTTACACTCTCGTTCCAGTTAATTGAAAATAGTATATATTTCTTTGTTTTATCCTTAAAGAAAGAAGTCCATATTTTGGGTATTTGGAACAATAAAGTGTCCAGTTATTATTACAGGTTTCCTTCCTTCCTTCCTTCCTTCCTTCCTTCCTTCCTTCCTTCCTTCCTTCCTTCCTTCCTTCCTTCCTTCCTTTATCTCTAAATGCCTGCTAGTTGCCATTCAGATTAGGTGGCTGTTATTGTTTTGTTCTGATCTGGTATTGAAAGGTGACAAATTAAGTTAAGAATAATCATGACCTTTGCATTATACATCGATTTGCTGACAATTTCCAATAATTGCCTGAAGAACAGCTTTTGCAGGCTTACTGCTGCAAAATTTATCCTAAGATCCTACCTAAGATCCACGAAAGCCATTTTGAAGCTGTTGGATGGCAGATAATTAGTACTGTGCAACCAGGAGTCATTAAGAGCTCCGGCAGTTAAGATGCTTCCCCCGGTGACTGGTTGGAGCATCTAACAGAAACAGCTGGCTTTCATCCCAGGAGCCCAGTGGAATAGATAAGGCAGCAGAAAAGGCAGAGAGGTTACAAAGTCCAGCGGGGCTGGTAATTACCTCAGTTTTGCACAATCTTTGTTTCTGGAAACGTGGATTTTGATCATAGAGTTTAGATCACATGTAATAATATTTACAGATCATAAACCCTAAATAGCATATAAGAAAAGTCATTTATCACTTTTGCTCTCCAAGTTTTCGGTTGTATTATTCTCTCTTGTCCTTTAAGTACATTTAAAGAATTTTACTTAGTTTTTTAAAGAATTTTCACGCATGGAATCCTCCATGATGCTTTGGTTATATAAAAACTGCTTTAGTTCCCATTGTAATCAGTAGGAGGTATGTTTTAGTACTTCAAGGGAGAATGTAACTGCTCCCTTTCTCTTTCTATGGCACTTCTAATCCAAGCACACATCATAAAAGGAAATTTTCTCCCCTTTTCATCAGAACCTGAAGGTTTCATTTTGCCTTTGTATTAATGATGATGCCTTATTGCTTGTTTGCTCATAGTAACAGTTTTGCACTTCATTAGCAAGGAATTCAGAAGCATTTGGTTTTTTGGGTTAAAAGAAGGATTTCAAACTTTTTAATTTATTTTTTATTTTCTTCATAATTTGAGTAAATATTTTATTAGTTGTCTTACTCCTCTAATTGCTGAAGTAATCCACGCACAGGGATCAGCTTTAAACTGCCGGGTTAAATGGTTTCATTTATGATGTACTGGAACTGACCTGCCATCTGTGACAACATTTTGCCTTTATTAAAGACTACAGTGCATACTGTGTACCTTGATTTTGCCAGCATAATTAAAAAGTAGGAAAATAGTGCTTTTCTTTTTTTTTTTTCTTCAAAATCATATCATCATCAGGAAATATAACACTAATTTTGATTGAATGAGCCAGAATAGTCAAGAATGAATGTGTGAACAATGCTGACCAGACTTTTCTTTCCAAAGCCACCTCACTAAGTAAGGTGACATACACTGTTCCTTTGTGCCTATGTGAGATTTGAATGCATAAGTTGGAAACCAAATGCCAAATTTCCAGTTGTACTTTTATAAGTTTCCAACCAACACCTTTTTTTCTGGTGGTAGCAGACCAAAATTCATGAATTACTTTTACATGATACTTAAATTCAATTGTGTTATTTATGAGTGTATATATAAAAAATTAAACAAAAAAAAAGATGGCCTACAGTGGTGTTTCAGAATTCTGTCATATAGTTATCCTGATAATTATGCACACCAATAAAGTCATGTGACATTATTAGGGATGAAACTTATTCAAAGGAAAAGCAGTGACCACAGAGAAAATGAAAGTTTGTGAAGTTAATAAAAAGTTAGTAGTGTGTTTCATTTTTCCATTGGATACTTTGCTAAAAAGTTTGAAATTTTGAGGAAAATTCAGACATGGATCATTAGTTTCCTCACTGTAAAATTCAAAGTGGACTAGGAGTAAACTCCACAGGTGACTGTGGCACACTTATCTTGATATCATTCTGCATGGTTTCTTAAGACAGTAGGTTTTGGGGGTTTTCGTATTTGGCTCTCTTTTCCTACCTATAATTCTTTTGAAGAACAGAGCAAAATTTTAAGGTTTTAGCTTTAATTGGGTCTTTTTCCTGATAGCAGAGAGATTTACAGCCTAGCATCCATTAAAGGTAAGTTTAATTCCAGAAATATTATTTTATTGATATAGAAAGTCTTTTGCATATGAAAAAAAAAAAGGTTAGGAATTTTGGAAAAACTCAACCTTGTATAGGTATTGTTTCATAGGGAAAATGACTGGGACTGTAGGAACCAACAGAGTCTTGCTGAAAAAATAGAGTTCTCTGCAAAGACTAGAACAATGGATGGTCAAATATTGCTTTTTCCTGGGTGATTTGATAGTCATAACAGCATCAGTCATCTTGTGTACATAAGGAGAAGCCCACCATTTCAGTATATTATCATCTAATATTTTAGACAACTATATAAATCTCTAGGTATTTCTTTTTCCCCCCAAGTATTTGGTAATATTTATAGATAATCTTTTTAATGATAAGACAAGTTTCTGAGACTGTACTAATTTGGTCATTAATAGCAATATGTCACAAAATGTCAGACATGATCACTAAAATGATCTGGACATTAAAATAATGTGATGGGCTCAACTTTCTTCTTTCACTTTTGATGACTTAATTTCTATGTATTTCCAAACAATTTATTTTCATTTTTTCAAAATAAAACTCTTCAAAATGCCAGATTCATGTCTGTGTCTCCCATGAGCCATAGAATCACCAAATTATTCCAGAGGGATGGGAACATGGGATATCACCCCATCAACTTCCTGCTTCACCTTTCTGAAAGCAAGTCAGCATTCCTATGTCCATGTAGATTATATCCATCAATGAATACTTACAAATCTATTAGTTCTTAGGAAACTCATTCTGAACATCCTTTTTTTACTAATAATTCAGGGTAAGTTAGAGTAGCTTTCCCATTTAAAAGTGCCATTTCCAAGTCTTACATTGCTTGCAATTCGCTGACTTTTCCTGGGTAAATATAGTTTTACCTACTACATCGTATCTTCTAAATTCATAATGTAGTGTACTGAATGTACTCACTAATATTGTATGCAAATGACAACAGATTCAGCAAAGTTTAACTGGTCTTCTGAAATTAACTAGCATGGATCTCAGTAATACAAGGATATTCACATATTTTTAAAAGCTTTATTTCCCTCATCTCTTTTTGTTTTCTTCTGTCCAGTTCTTTCTTTCAAATTAGAACTTTTTGTGAGTTACATGAAGGGAAAAAATTGATGCTTTTGCAGATAAAAAATGCACTCTTATTAGTAATCAGTCATTTCTAAATCCACTTTAAATGAATAATGAAATCTCATGCGTTATTTATTAATGTTCCTGTGACAAAAATGTGGTTTTGTCAATGTTTTAAAATATCTTTGGAGCCAGTGTGTGCAAATTTACCCTGTCATCGTTCTATTATAGGAAAAAAAATAGTGATTGGACAATCTGTGGAGAAAGCAGGGAAAGACAATTATTTTATGTTCCACTCAGTTACTTTCAAGTGACAGTCCTAATGGAAGCAGGGAATGTATTTGATGCAAGTTTGACTAACAGTGTTGAGCTGGCTCCAAAGTCACTGTTTTACTTACTTGAAGATAGAACTAAGTCAGCAGTTTGTTGTGCTCAAGGTAAGGAGGACTCACATAGGTCAATCATTTGAGCGCAATAAACAGCAGATACAGTAATTCTGCTTGGCAGTTACTCTGCAGGCATCGAGAGCTGCAGCCACAAATCAGCAGTGCTTACTCAAATGTTCCATGACTCTTCCTATCACTTTTTCTAAAGGATGTCATCATTCAATGAAATGAACATGCTGCCACTATTAAAAATATACAGCTAAGCTATAGCTCTAAAAAGTTGAAAGCCATTTGAACCTATGTAATTCTTCACTGTACTAAGCCAAACCACTTCTATATTTTTAGGATTTGGATGCAAAATCTTACTGGCTTTACTTACTGGTCCCCTTATCGGTAATGGACTATACCTTGCATGTATTGGAAAGAGACATAAACCCCACATTGATCTTAAATAATAATAGAAAGAGAGAAAAATAATACCATTTACTGAAAAAAAATTTTTAGAGTTTGCAAAAGCTACAACATGTCAAATCTGAGTCTCTCTTAAATTTCTGTATTTTTTTCAGCTCTTTAGCCTGCATTTTATAGGGCTTTAAGGATCATATATGTTGTCAGTAAAATGTATAGAAAGTCTTTTAAGTGAGGATCATGCACTATAAATCTTTGTATCAGCTTTTTAATTAAGGTAAGAAATCTTAAATTCCATGAAAGAAGGGCTGATTTGTATGTGAAAGTTTGCTATGTCAGTTCAAGTAGATAATCTGTAGATTTATATAAAAATCTTTCTCTTCACAGACCCTGAGATTATCTCAGGTGGTTAGAGCAGGTGTTGACACCAGGACTGTGGATTCAACACACGTATGGGCCATTCAGTTAAGAGTTGAATGGGATGATCCTTGAGTGTCTCTTCCAACTCAGAGTATTCTGTGAATCTGTGTTCTTTTCAATTTCACTTCTAGCTCTGAATCCACCACAGCAATAATGCAGTACTAATAATTGAGGGCTATTCAACAGAGAACATCCTGTATTCAACATCCCAGTCTACAAACTTTCTCCTGTAATAAAAGAGGAGTTGGTGATGAAAAACCATCTGCATTGTATGAGATAAGAGAAACTTCGCTTTGACAAGAAAATCATGAGCCAGAAGTCTGTGAAACTCTTGATGTGAGGAGAGTTATCAGACAGAAGAAGTGGGATATTATAAAGAGTTGTACCTTGAGGTGATGTGGAGAAAGGGGAATCCCTAAAATCCTGTTATGTGGAATACACCTTTTCCTTCTTCAAAGATACTGTTATGGGAGAAAAGGCCTGGAGAAGGGCATTCTGAATTGAAAAACATATCCTATCACTATTCTTCCTGATAAAGAGTCCTGACACACCATTCTTGTAGACACCCTTTAGGTATTGGATAGGAAAGTGTTCTATTTTATGCCTTTCAAATAATTTATTCAATACTGTCAGAGAACCAAATATCTGAATACCTCCCAACAAATGCAGCTAGGATTTAGAGAACATACACTGATTTGAATTAATATTTTTCCAGTTCACAAGGAAAGGTAATTTGTTGTGAATCTTACCAACTCTACCTACAGAAAAATTAAGCTTGCATTTTAGTCACAGCTTACTGTTGAGTAGAAGCTTTCTTTCTTTCTCCCTCTTCCCCTTTCTTCCTTCTTGAAGATGTGAATACATACCTCATGCATTGCTTACATATACCAAGCACAGAAGATCTCATATAATCGTGTCATACAGTTACGTAAATTTTTTTTTCCATTTTTTATGAAGACTACATTTGACTGAGTCTTAATCAGGAGGAGAACAAGTTGATTATAAAATTTAACTTTTTATTCAGACTGATTTCAAGGTTTAAGACTGAGTATTTTTTTTCCACTTTAAAAAGACCTAGTATAGGGGAAAGAAAATTGTGAAAGTGATATTCTCCTTGAATTCAATATTTATGTTAAATTCACATTTATTTCATTCATTTATTGTAACTAAACCAAAGTCCATTAGAGACCAAAGTGTAAGAATGGTCTTTGTCTTATTCCTTCTTGGCAGGTATTTATACCCTGCATTTAGAAGGTCTGCGCTAAGTCAGTTTGAAGTGATAGAGAATATAAATCATGATGATAAGTAGATTTGAAAGGCAATTGTTAACTCAGATCTTCCTAGAAATAAAGCACTATTAGGGATGCCATTGTTATTGTTGCCTATATATTTCTGGGTTTTTACCATTTGCCATCATGATGAAGGACTCCATGACACTAGGGTATTCATATACTCAGGTAGAGTCAATTATGTCAAAGTGTGCAGTTCATCACTTATAAGATTAACACTGTGGAGAAAATTCATATTGCTTGGACTAAAATAGAACTAAAATTGTGGAAAATTGAACCTCTAATATAAGATTCCCTGAATGTTGATAATCATTGTCTTCCAAAGTTTTTTTCCTTTTTTTTTCTTTTCCTAATTTTCTTATTTTTCCAATAATGATAATTACTAGACCAAGAAGGAATTTGCTATCAAAAAGCAAAACCAAAAAATAGCCTTTATGTTTCTTGCAAAATATAGATTCTACTACTCTTCATCTTAAACAACATTTCATTCTTCTTAGTAGGATTATACAAGAGAAAGGACCAAGTCTTTAACTAAATATCTAGGAAAGCTTTAGCAAATTCAAAAACAGACCAAGTACAAAACCAGCATTGTAATAAAACCCAAATATGTTAATAGCTTGTATAACAGTTAACTTTTTTCAAACTAGATACCAGCACTGCATTGATTTGTACCATCCGAGTATTTCAGCATTAAATTATGCAAGAGTTTAGCTCAACAGATGTGCAATAGTGATGCTTGATATTGAACACATTCCAACCAAGCAAATGATTCAGGTTTAAATTATAAAATATGAATAGTGTTTGGTTTTAAGCAGCCTAGTTAAATGCTGTTGAAACTGTTATCAAATGTCATTTCCTGAGCATCTTCAAATCTAATTAAGCCCAACAGCTGATTTGATATGATATGATGTGATGTATTGCTTCTGGACAACCCCAAAAAGTGTGGTTTTCATGCCTTGCTTAAATGGCTGTTTTTAGTAGCTGCTACTCAGGAAATTCCAGTCTGGTCAGCCTTCAGTCTCTGGGAAGATGATGGAGCAAATAATCTTAAAAATCATTTAGACCTGGAAATTTATTAAGGAAGAGAAAGTAACAGTCAACATGGATTTCTGAAGGGGAAGAAAAACCTGGCCAATCTAATACCTTCTCTAAAGAAATGGCTGGTTTGGGGATGAAGGAAGAGCAGTGGATACTGTTTATTCTGTCTTTAGTAAGGTTTTCAGCACTACCTGCTGTAGCATCTTCCTAGAAAAAATGATTAAAAATGGACAAAAAATTGGTCAACAGAGCAGACTGAAAACTGCCTAAATTGCAACAGCTGGTGGCATGAAGTCCAGCTGGTGGACAGTCAGTAGTGGTGCTCTGGGAGGCTGATTCTGGGTCCAGTACTGCTTAAAACAGTCACGAATGATGTGGGCAATGTGACTGAAGTGCACCTTTAGTCTGCAGACAATATCAAACATAGAGGACTTCTTCACAGACCAGATGGTTGAGCTGCCATTCAGGAGGACAACAACAAACTGCAGAAACAGACAAACAGGAGTCTCATCAAGTTTTTCAGCACAAAATGCAAAGTATCTTTCCTAGGAATGAATAATCCCATATGCCAGCACATGCTGGGGACCCAATGAAACAGATTTGCTTCACTGTTCTGGTGGACAAGAAGTTGAACATGAGCCAGCAATGTGCCTCTTGTGACAACGTGAACTGACATTACTTGTGGCTACATGGAGAAGAGCACAGTTGGCAGGTTGAGGGAGGAGATCCTTCCCTCATTCTCAGCCTAGTGAGACACATCTGGAGTGCTTTGGCCACCCTAGTACTAGACAGATGGACACATACTGGAGCAAGTTCAACAAAGTCACAAAGGTGATAAAGGGACTGGATCACCTGGCATACAGGGAAACCTTGAGAGAGCTGCAATTTTTCAGCCTGGAGATGATCAGGGTCAGGGGCATCTGAGCAACACATAAAAATGTGTGATGGTACAAAGTAGAAGGAATAAACTCATCTGAGCAGTGCCCAGTGAGTGGACAAGAGACTAAGGGCACAAACCAAAACATGAGAAATTAGATGTCACTATAGGACACGAAGGAACACAAGCTCACATTGCTGTTCTCAAGGTGAAGAAAAAAGGGCAGTTTATTTTCTGACTAACATTTATAGTTTGCCAAAAGTGACAGGGGACTGGAAGGTGACAGTGACACCTCTCCAATGACGCTGATCAAACCAACAGTCTATCAACTCTCTCTTCTTCCAGAAAGGAATGCAAAACAATGAGTTATTTACACAAAGTGTATGAGAAAGTTCACTACAAGAATGTCAACATCAGAAAGCTTAGAAAATCTTAAAAAAACAGAGTGGCAATTAGATTTAAAAATATGAGAACACCTTCTACTGGGAGGATGGTTAGAGACAGGAAGAGGTAACACAAAGACATTGTCAAGCCTCCACTGTTGGAGAGACTAAAAATTCACCGGGATGTGGTTGTGAGCAATAATACCCAGGTGACCTTGCTTTGATCAGGGGGAGTTAGACTGGAAATACATTTCTGTATTTTGGGTATTTTCACCAAATGGAGTTTAGCTTATGCAAGGAGCCTAAAACAAGTAGATTCAAGATTAATGGGATTAAACTATCATTGGTTTCCAAGGAATGCAAAAGCATCTGAAGCCATAAAGAAAGGAATCTGTCATAAAGGCTCTGTGATATGATAAGCAACCAGTATTGAAATAATGTGGAGTGTTTAGAGACCACAATACACCTGGAACTTGTATCCAAATGAACTGAGTTTAGTGACGTAATCTACAACAAATTTAAGTATTTCAAAAAAAGAGAGTAGATCTAATGCGAATCAAAATTATGTATCAGTGACTACAAGAAAGTTGACCATTCTGGAAACCACAGCAACCTGACCTGAAATGGCTCTGTAATACCCAGGGCAATTACAGTATAGGGGATATCTTTAAAGTGGCCCTAGTTAGCATGTTTATTAGAGTCACACACTCTGCTCACAGAACTATGTGGACTGTTAGGCCACACTCTGAAGTCTTGCAAAATTTTTCCAAAAATACAAACAACCAATCAAAACCAAATCAGAATGTTTTTGTCTCTCTGGTGAAGTGTAAATATAAAAAGGTACAAGGGAAATAGTCTCTTAATGTATGTAATTCTTACAAACAATCTTTAGAACATTTTGCTAGTGTTTGACATTATCTTATTGCTAGTATTTACATCTAAATAGAATTTGAAGCATTCTTTATTTTATATTACCAAAGGAAAAAACTGCACACGGGGATTTTCTTCAAAGCAGTTTGACTTAATCATCAGTAAAGCTATTTTACTGGCTCACTTTAGTCCTACATAGTTGGCTTAGGAACTTTTAATACTTTTGCTTGTATTAAAAAAACAAACAAAATAAAAACCACCCAAACAAACCACACAAAAAAAAACCAAAAAAAACCCCAAAAAACGCCCACAAAAAAACCTCTTGAGAAAAGAAAAACTATTTACCTTACCTAATGGAAAACAAAAAGTATTCTTCATCTTAAAATCTTCATAGTTATTCAATGGAAAAGCTTTGATATCAAAAGGAGAAATTATTAAGTAATTTACTCAACAAATCCTCAGTCTAAAAGTCTTGTACTGAGGCTCTGTGGCACATTTTATGTCATAGGCAACAATCCATTTTAATTAGATTCATCTGAATTCCTGTTTACAGACTCAGGAGTAAAGTGGCTATTGATTGAATTAATGAAAATTGTGCTCTAAATTATTTGCAATTGAAGTATTCTTGATGGAAATTTTGAGTACGTTCCTGAGATTTCATGTACCTCTCGTAAAAATTTTTTTTCATTAGGATCATAGTTCCCTCTGTGTTTAGAGTGTTGTGAGTGTGTGCATGTGTGTGTGTTTGTGTTTATAATCGTGGAATGTGCTAATCACCAGACTGATGTCAGTACTGTCACTTTTCTGAGATACAAAATTGTTCATCTGTGTTGCTGACTTTAGTACTTTCTATAGCTGGAAATTCTCAAGTAATCTGTTTAGAGGCATGACGTGGTCACTATCATTTGTGAACACCAGCAGCACCAAGCAAGGTCTGTTTGAAAGGTTAGCGCAAATTGCTATGAAAATACTGTTTTCTCCTCGGTGTCATATTAAATGCTCTTTGTTGAAAAGTATAGACTTAATGTCAGGTGAAGCATGGCTTTTTCCAAGTGAGTTTATTGACTCAAAAAACTTACTAAAAAGTTGCTCAAAATCTGTTAGAAAATCTAGAAAGAGCAACAAAACTTCTTACCGGTGAATAAAAAACTACTTTTGTAAGTGAGCCATATACTAGAGAGCTTCCTGATGATCTGTCTTTGATGCTCTCAGGTCTAAGGAAAGACTTTATAGGAGCACAAGTAATATCTTATTTCTGGCTCATGTTATGGTAAGGCTTATGTTATAAGTAAGACAACTACATGTGAACTTCTGTAGTTGAACTAATTTAAAAGTCTTTTTAAAGCAACAAAAAAAGGAAGCTATTTAATACTTTGGAATTACAGAAAGTAAATTCGCACCACTATTTCCAGAAAAATACTGATAGCTGTATATTATTTTCATTTTATAGTCATACTTTAAAAAAAAAAGTATTGCAGAGTGTGGTAAAACCAGCTTACATTACATATTTTATAAGTCAATGAAGCTCAAATCTGAGCTTCAGGAATATCTAGAAAAATTTTTAGTCTTTGTGGTCTTTTTACATCCTCTTTCTTTCCATTGAGAATGATTCCTATGTTCTCTTCATTTCACTGGAAATCAAAATAACATGTGCACACCAGATTAGGTAAATTCAATCTTTTCCTTTGTGCTTCTTAATCTAGTGCATTTCACAGGAAGAGAGACTGAGAGAGGTATTAGCAAGACACTTTATCATGAGTGTTCCAGGTAATCTGTGAAGCATTTGCTTGTCTGCATTTAATAATGAACCTGTTTCTCTGTGTGTTTCAATCTCCATAGCTTCTTAGTCAATCTTTTCTAAATGCAGGTAACTACAAACTAGTGTAATTCCATTAAATCAGAAAAGCTGCTCCTAATTTACATTTCTTGAGATCAAATCTGATTGCCATTGATGTTGACAGTAGCACTTTGCATTTTTGTATTGTTCTTTACTTGCAGATCTCACACTGGTTACAAATGAGATGATTACCTTCATAATCTCTTTTTTCAGTGACAGTAATTGAAACACGAGATGCAAAGTAATTTGTTCAGCATCTCTTAAGACTTTTACATATATTTTTTAGATTGTACTGCCTAATTATAACCTTGTCACAAGAATATTGAATCCTGATAAATCAAGCAACATATTTAATATAACCTTTTTCACCAGGTATTTCAAAACTACTTCATGTCCAAGCCCTGGAGTTTTAGGGATTTTTGATTTTTGGGGGTTTCTTTTGGGGGGCGGTATTTTGTGATGATGATGATGATGATGATGATGATATTACCATTATTCATAATAATTCAATATTTAATTGGTTATTTTATTTTAAAAACATATTGAGAATGTATTCTTCTATTTAGTCCAATTAATGAAAGCCAAAATAAAAATGCTGATAAATTTTTTTAAATTTAACTTTTAAAAATTCAATTATGAATGCACCAACTAAAAGGAATGATGAATCTCAGCTGAGTTATTGGTGGCATTTAATAGTTTTCTTCAGAGATTTAGATTGTGAAAATATAATTATTTATAGCGTTTCCTTTTAAGGTGTCTAACTCTGCATTACATTTTTAATAGAGGTAAAACAGAAGCATTAACTTATTTTCTTTCACTGTATGAGAAAAAATGTCATTCCATATTTTGGAATAGCAAAGATAATGTTGTTTCACATTAAGAATGGCTAGTTTGTGCACCAGTTTGTACAGTGTACAACTGAAGAATAGAATTTATCTGGATTCTACACAGGAATACTTATGGCTATAACAATTTTCAGAACAAAGAGTCCTTTAAACAACAACTGAATGTGTTGGAAGGTATAAATGTAAACATAAGTCAAATAAGATTAGTTGAGATTGCAAATAAATTTTTCTTAAGTGAAAAATACATTATTAAGTCATCATACCCTTTTCTTCACAGCCTGGTATGAAGACCATATCACAGATACCTGGACAAAATAAATATGGTCATTCATCCTAGCAATGAACTCCAGACTAAGATGTAAAAGCAAGTTCTGATCTTAGGAGCTGACACAGTGAGATTTCCTTACAGATTACATAAATTGTTTGGAACAGTCCTCAGGAGCCACGTCAGGTCTGTGTAGGATTTTAGGCAATCTGTCCCAAGCACCTAGCTTCACAATTTTGTACCAATAACATTTTTCAAAGCTTGAATTGACACACTCTGTTTGTGTCAATCAGATACAGTGCTAAATCTGCATGACACCGAATTTTTTTCAACGAAGAAGAGTGTTTATGGTCTGCACCCTGTCTCTTAAATCCTCCTCAATGCTGGGCTGTAACTCAACAATGTGGAGGACCTCAAACTACATTCTTACACTAGTTATCATCCCTGGTTCTTCTCTTACCAACATTTCCAAGCCTGTGTTGATCCAAATGCATGCATGGAGCATATAAAATCCAGGAATAAGGCATTTTAGGGAGAGTTAATCACACTGGGTTCTGGTGTGATTAACTACAGTTGAGGAACTATCCAAATTATAATCTACTCACTTCCAAAGGGAATGTAAACATTGACTTCACAGTAAATCTACTGTCCTTGAATAAAACTTTATACATAGTCCCAAAGATCAGAATTCTGCAGTGTTTTCTCTGTCCTATACTTTAGCATAAGACAGAGCACTTTAGCTCCTGAACATTTATGTCTCATCTCTTTAGAAAGTCTGGAGAAGTGACTTGCAGTTACAGTCCTTCCAAAAACTCCAGTTTATGTTTTCAGGCAAACTAATGACAGATAATTCACTAGCTCAGATTGGAGTGCTTTAATAACATATTTAAATTAATTCAAATGCATTCTACCAGAAGCATCAAGTTGTTAGAGTGTTGTCCTCAATATTATAGAAAAACTGAAATCAGGACCTGTTCTCTCCCCATTCTGCTCACTTCCTTGTTTTGAAACTTGCTTGTCAAAATCTCCACCAGAATTCCCAGACTATCCAAATTTGTCAAGTAACTTACTTATATCTGAGATCTCAAAACCATGAGTCAGCTACAACTCTACCTTGCTTCATCATTTTTTTGCTCTTTACATACAATTTTGATGAGGAACCATTAGTTTCTAAAATGTTTGAACAAGCACTAAGAGAAAAGTATCATGGAGCATAAAAATTATTCCTTATAAAGAAAGTTCAGTAGGTAATCTGATCAACATTTTGCCTTGGGTAAGGATACTTAGGTTTTTCCTACAATTACTTTTAGATATTGCTAACAAATTCCTGCATTGAAACTGTGTTGCCAGCTTGAAGTAGAAGGATTTGACTGCTCTGGTTCCTTTTATCTTGGCAATTACAGGTATTGTACCCAAATTGCTGCTATAAAGAAGGTGCTATACAAATAGAAATTGTTCTTCTGCCACTCAAGAAAGTAATAACACACTTCATTAGGCAAATTGAATCATAAAGATCTCATGGCTGATTGAAAATATCTGAACTTTGATCTTTTGGATTGTAGTCATAGATATACAGTTTCTTTCTAACATCTTACTGCTTTTTGGTAAGCTTTCTCTCTACATTTTTAATCATGATACAACAGCAATAGTTAAGCAATATCATAATCTTGGCTTGGGTATTAATTGACAAGATATGTTTCACAAATTTGGTCTTGTTAACTCAATTTTTGGTTCTGTTTTTCCTGAACAACCTTTCAAGAAATACACTCAATTCTGAAAGAACTGGGAAGTAAAATATTTTTCATAGCTTGTCAAAAGGGCTTAACCAGTGAGACATTGAAATGACAGTGATAATTATTAACCCTGGATCTTTCAATTTTAAGCTGATTTTGAAGCAGAGCACCTGTATGTCAGGATCCTGAGGAACTTAATGTCCATGACCAGCCTCACCTGAGGGCCTTCCCACTCCTTTCATGGGCCCAGGGCTCCATTTGAGCTAAGCTAGGATGTTTCAGTCCTGGCTGTGGTTATGTAGTATTTGTGTGCTATTCTGCAGGTTTTTTCTTTTCCTGACTAGATCTGGACTCCATCTGGACAAAAGTTCTGTCTGGTTTTACTTCTGCTTGCACCTTCCTCCTTGAGCAAAATGGCCTTCGGGCCCGGTTTGTACCTTTGCCTTTCCTAGTGCTGTTATCATACACCTTTGCCAGCTCCTAGTGGTGCCCACAATGGTCAGACCCATGAGACTCCATCATGAGAGCAGGGTCTGCTCTGGGGCCCTCCTCAGCTCAAGGCTGTTCTCCTTTCAGGGTAGTTTGGCTGTCGTCACTCTCAGACACAAGTGATTTCTTAATGTTGAGCCATCAGTGGCCATACACCTGTCTGAATTTCTCTGATGTTTAATTATGTCAATGTGAAATATTGACATTTTTCACAGGACTCAATCAATGGATCTGATTGTAATTCATGCTAATACTGGAAAACCAATGGCATGGCTTGCTCACTTGCAAAAAAAATTGCAGAGGGGTTCTTTTTAGAAAAAAAATATTAGCCAAGTAGCATTTCTAAGTCAAGAATACTCAGAAGCCCAAATGTCTGGTAGAGATTAACATTATTATCCTAAATTTAACTTCTGAAATCATGCTGGGATCAAAAGCTAAATGTAGTATGCAGGAAGGTTGGTATAATTATGTTTTCTTTTCGTGGTGCCAAGGAAAACAGATATTTTTCCATCTGTTCTGTGTTAAAAAGCAGATTTTTATCTGATGTATACTGAAGAAATAACAAGACCTTGTGAGACCTATGAGATCCGTGAGCATTCATCCTTTCCTATTATACTCTTGATTAGAGTTAAGAGTTTTCTCTGAGAGTTACCAGACTTTCTGGATTAAGTAATCTAAAGAATAGAGTATAGACACTGGAACCACTTCACAGTGTGTTACAAGTAGTGGCTGTTATTCTCTGTTCCAACTTTTCTTCTTTGTGATTCGTGCAGGAAGGATGCCATAGGTCTCATCTTACAGGCCTGCTGGTTTTGTTATTACTGCTCTGGTCCTCTTGTCCTTCCTATTCACTTGCTGAGGCGCAGCCAGCAGTCTGAGTCCATGTTTCCCTATTTTCTTTGTCTGCAGTGGTTGCTTCTTTTTGTTATGGGAAAGGTGGCAATTTCCTCCACATGACACAGAAGTGCTTCATGGATCCTTAGTCCCTTTGAATTTAATAAGTCTCTTCTGAAAGAAAGTTGACTCTTCACTAAATCCCTTTTCACATCTCCTTTGGAAAGGACATTGTGTGATGAACAACCTCTCTGTGAGCTGCCTGAAAATCCTTTGGGACCAAGTGTGGAAGAATTCAGTGGCCCTACATGCTCCACTACTTTAAACCAAAATTTTTGCCAGATTAATAAATTGAAACATAATTTTAAATAGTTTGTACAGAACTAAAATATTTATGTCTTAAGTAGTAACCTGAAATAATATATTATCTTGAAAAATTTTTATTCTTTCTTTGGTTTTATAATAGAGCTGATAAACCCCTCGCTCTAAAAATAGTAATTATTCTTTTCATTCAGTGAAGATGCCTTACAAATATTACTTGGTGCAGAAAACGATGAAGGAAAATAAGTAATATAAGGAAATGATGAAATATCTTCAGTTCCACAGTTTCATCGAAATAATGCACCACTGCTATGTGCCTTAAATCAGAGTGGAAAGCAGATCATTACCCACATATAGGTATTATTTTAAAGGCATTTCATCCCTGTGCTGAGAAGAAAGCAGTTGACATTGTTCCTTGAAGCAGAAATTTTACACAGAGTACCTCAGGATCAAGGCCAAAAACTACTTATTTTTTTAGCCTAGATTCAGGGCAATTTCTGCTGTCCTTTAATTCTGTACTTCAAACCCCTCGATCTCCGACTTTGGAATCCAGGAGTGAGAAGCTGCTGAATTATAGAGCTTCTATAATAAAGTAATAGCATATAATTGGCATGATACTCAACCGATTTATTCTGCTTCTGTCATACTTGAATCAGGTTTATCAATTACTTTCATGGATATTCAGAAAAGTGGAAAAAAGTAAGCCATCCAGACTCCCTAGTTTATTCCAGAATCTTCTGGAATATGTACTGATCAGTCTCCAAAACAATACTTCATTTGCTGTCACACAGTCACAGCCACATTATCCCTAACCTAATTCTGCTACAATTTTGGGCTTTAATTTAACATGAGGCCTTTAACCTTCCAAACATTTGCTTTACAGTAAATTCCATATTTCCTTCACTGTGCTGAATTTCAGTTCTTGTCTCCTTTTTATGACAGTCCTACATCCTCCCTCTAGCCTCCTGATTTCCTCTTTCATCCCAAAATATGCATTCCAAATTCTTATATTTTTCAACAGGCTTCCTCTACCAAACAGTTGTAGCAGCAGAACTGGGAAAATTTCTTTTTTTTTTTCATATTTTGTATCCAGAATAACATGGGACACAAAAACTGAAGACAAAACTTGCTGCTAATATGAATAAAAATATTTCATACCTTTAACAGCGGAATGTTTCTGTAGCAATCTGAATGGAATAAAAAGAGGAATATGTGAAGTGAAAGCCAATTAAAAAGCACCAAGAGGAAGCTAAAAAAAAAAGTCCTTGAAAATACAAGGTTCCTGTACAATAAATAAATTCTTTTTTGAAATGTCACAGGAAAGCAAGTGATAGTGTAATGTTCTCAAATGGCTTCTGTTTCATATTCAGAGCACAGTTACATATATTCAACCATTTTGGATAGCAATTTTAGAAGAATTTAAGCTAGTTTAATGTTTAGAATAAGAAGGTTAAAGAGGCCTGACTTGCAGTGCTTCCTTCCTGCAGATTATTTTAATAATAATGGCACATTTATTTAAAGTGCCCTGTGACTTACTCAAGCACATAATTAAGTGAAAGGTACCTGAAAGCAGACATCTAGAGACCAAAAAGATGTAAGCAGGGCAGCCTTTGTGAGATTTATTTTTTATTTCGAGAATAAGACTTTTAACACCTCTGTTATAAGAGAACCTATTTTTGTCCTCCCATTTGCTTTGAAAGATGTAATTTCTACTTCTTTGGATTTGTATTTTGCTTTATTTTTGCACCTTACAGAAACTCTATGATATGTACAGGATAATATCATTGTGTCTCAGTGTAAAATGTTTGGTGAGAGGAACAAATGTTTTCTGTTATTAAAAAAAAAAAAAGGGGTCGGGGGGAGAAAAGACATCAGAGCTTCTAGATAGGGATGACAGCAATGAAAACAAAAAAAAAAAAACAAAAAAAACCCCCCAAAACACAAAAAACCAACACTGATTTTTGAATAAAGTTACAGACAGGATAAATTTACTCAGCAAAATTTTTCTAGTTTAATGGAAAATATAACAAGATAGGCTGCATTGGAGGGGAATCACAAGGATCAGCAAGTCCAGCTCTTCTGTGAATGGCCCATACAGGGACCAAACCCTTGACAATGACATTTTTAGCACCACATTCTATCCAACAGGGTTAAATAAGCACAGAGAATGCAGGTATCAATCCCACTGCCTCTCACATGCTGAGTGAGTGCTCTACCACTTGAGCTAAGAGTTCATTTAGGAATAACTATGAAGTTGCACATTGAAAGCAAGTTGCAGAGGCAAGAAAATGTAGAAATTTTGGAGATAACAGAGTCATGGCAGTGTAACAAAACTGCGAGCTGCTAAAAAAATAGCAAAGGAAGAAAAATGTGGGTTAGCCATATATATAAGAATTATGGAGGTAATTTCTGATATGAGAAAAGGACTACAGTGGAACTAGTATCAAAACTTGTTTAGGAAAAAAAGACAATAAAAACTGCTACAGTTCTGGAGATGTCAGCACAAATTCAAAGGAATCATTTAGATATGGTCAGATTTGTATCTGTTAGAAACAGCAAAAGTGTTAGAGATGTAAATACTGCTGATACTCTGCTATAATTGGTATTCTTAGCTATCAATTAGAAGCCAAATAATAGCAATGACTTGTATTCCAGATATTACTTAATGAGGTAGTCAAAACCGTTACAGAATTAAGCTAGAAGTCTTTTTTACTTATTTTAGAAAGTACTGAGTATTTTAGATGAGGTGCTTGTAAATTTTCTGATGGTATAAATTTTATGGAAGATCTAGTTACATTGAAAAATCTTGTACTTACTAGACATTGGCTGATTGTGTTCAAATGACATTTCTAAAGCTTGGAGCTCAAACCCCAAAATTAACTGGCTAAAGAGAGCTACTTGATCAACTCAATAAAATAGGTGGTATGGGTTCATATATTGAGGTTTTCTGGACTTCTTTTTCTTTCCTATCAAAGACACTATACTTATGCACTGAAGCAATCATAACAAACTTAGAGTATACTGCCTCTCCAGCTGAATGAAAACAACCCAAAACAACCAAACAAAACCACATCACAAAAAAGATATTAAGAGTTAACAAAAATTCTAAAAATTAGATTTAAAAAAGAGAAATTTCTCAAATGACAATAGACACGTATATTCTAATGGTTTCCTTCTCTACTGAGTTATAACTGTGCTGTAGCCATTCTTCCAGTTTCTACTTTCTTTTTCAATTTAAGAGCCAGAGAAAACATAAGCACCAGAGAGAGCCAATTTCTTTACAATTTATGAAGATAAGGAGGACTGAAAGTGGATAGGTAAGTTAAGTTAGTCATAAGCATATAAGTTTAATGAAATATATAGGCTAAAGGCTATTAAAATCAAGTCTAATTCTTTTCCAGTTTTCAGTGTAACTTTCATTTAAGATACTTCCTCATGAGAATAAATAACCAGAAACTTTCCTTAAGAAAATTGAACCTACTTCGCTTTTAGTGGTTTTGCTCCTTCTTTGATTAAGATACAGATACAGAAAACTTCTTATTATAGAGAATTTTAGGAGATTAGTCTGCATATCACCTTTCTCTTGGCCTTTTTCAAATACACCTTAAAGTAATAATTTAGTAGTTTGAAATACTGGTTCTGTTTTGAGCTTTCCTCTGTCCTTCTGTTATCATTAATATTCATACTTCTAAGAGTGGAATAGAACTGTCAGAAATTTAAAACGGGTATGTGTTATCATAAGGTATCTTGTAAAGAAGTTTAACTTCCCATTGCATAACAATTAAATGCGGTAAAGTCACTGACAAAAACCACAAAAATCTCTAGCATTTTTTCATACCGTATGTTGAATTTCAGTGATGGCAATGGTCTTTTATTTTATATTAAATGTATGCAAAATTACTCTTTCATCAGTGGAGGGTAACAGTGTGTGAAGGAAGTAAATATAATAATACACTCAGGGGTTTAGTTAATAAAATGTTCACACTCCAGAGAATTTAAGTGAGAATTGACAAATTTAAATATTTCAGTGATTTTATTTAATCCCCATGATACTAATGCAGAGGTCAAAGACACTTATTTTCAGGGAAAAGCCATGCTAGTAGAAAAGCATGTTAGAAAAGTGCTCAGTAAAAAAAGTGACAATAAGCAAAAAAAAAAAAAAAAAAAAAAAAAAAAAAATAGAAGGAAAAGAATACCTAAGAAGAATTATTCACTGACAATCATTCCTTCTGCCCAGGCAGTTTATGTGTGCAAAACGTAACATTGGAGAACGGGATGGGGGTGCTCCACAGGAGCCATCTTACCAGCATGGTTCCTGTGCCACACAACATCTATCAACACAAAGCCTGTGGAAGAACCATAACAGAAGCAGGGAAACATTATCCAGTGCAAATTAATTGGACTTGGCAGTTTGTTTTGCTGTAGCATTTGGTATACACTGCCCAAGTTTATCTATAAACAAATGCTATAAACCAATTGCCTGCAGGTAAAATGAGTTTGTATGCTGAGGAACTGTAGGAGGAAAAACAGCCAAAGACACAACACCTTCTTGACCCTATTTGCATGCAGTGAGCTGAGCATTCAGTCGCATCTCTCTGAATTGCCTTAGATCACTTTTACTTCTAGGTCAATTGCACTATCAAACAAACTGATGTAATAGAGGAAGAGAATATGTAGAAATCAGTAACACAAAACTGAGAAGGAATAGTAGAAAAATTAGGCAATTTTTCCCTCCTACTACTGGTGGTAGTTGTAGTATAACCATCAGAAATAGTGAGCCAAATTATATTTTACAGGTAATCTGTAGATGGTATTACTTGAAAACTTTACAGCAGTGTATTTACTATAGAATCACAGACTCAAGGAATGGTTCAGGTTGGAAAGGCTTTAAAGATCATTTAGTTCCAACTCCCCTGCCATGAATAGACCACCTTTCAGTAGACCAGGTTGCTCGCATGTCCTTCCAGCCTGGCTCTTCATAGCCCTAGGGATGGGACAGCCGCAACTTCTCTGGACAGCCTGTTCCAGTGCCTCACCACGCTCACAGTGAAAAACTTCCTCCTAATGCCTAATCTAAACCTACTGTCTTTTAGTTCAAATGCGTTCCCTCTTTTTCTGTCACTACATGGTCTTCTAAAATGTCTCTCTCTTTCTTTCTTTCTTGTGTGCCCCCTTCAGGTACTGGAGGCTGTGGTGATGTCACCCTGAAGCCTTTTCTTTTCCAGGTTGAACAAAACCAATTCTCTCAACCTTTCCTCCTGCAAGAGGAGATCATCTTAGTGGCCATCTCTGGACTTGCTCCAACAGGTCCACATCATTCCTGTGCCGGGGACCCCGGAGCTGGATGCAGCACGGCAGGTGGGGTCTCAGCAGAGCAGAGGGGCAGAATCCCCTCCCTCACCCCGCTGGCCGTGCTGCTTTGGATGCAGCCCAGCACACAGTTGGCTCCCTGGGCTCCAAATTCACTTTACCAGCTCATGTCCAGCCCCTCACTGACCAGCACCCCCGAGTCCTTCTCGGCAGGGCTGCTCTTGATCTGTTCATCCCTCAGCTTGTGTTGCTAATGGGGGCTGACCTGACCCAGGTGCAGCACCAGGAACTTGGTCATATTAAACTCCGTTGGCTATTTCTTGAGCTTGTCCAGGTCCCTCTGGATGGCATCCTGTCCCTCAGGTGTCACACACCTGGGTAAGAATCTCACCTGGCTTGCAAACAACTAGTTCAATGGTTGCACTGTAATATTACTTAGTGGCGTTTGAACTCCACAGAACACACTTACTGTCCCTTTGGGAGATACAGTATTCTAATGTGTTTGGATTCACTGTATTTTTAATAAAAATTGAATTATCCTGTACCATAAAAAGCTTTACAGTGAATGAAAACCTCCTCCTTCTAAAACACTGAATATGAGAGACTGACAAACCCATGGGAGGAGGCTGCTAAAAGAAAGTGTCTTCTGGTGCAAACAGACCAACACTCTGCAGAGTTGTGACAAGGAACAAAACTGAGCTCCTGGTAATAAGACAAATGTAGAAAGGATTTTTAACCTTCTTAAGTTAACCCCATTTTAAAAAAAAATTCCCATGGGTTTTTATTGCAGAGCGAACCATAAACCAGAAGACTGCTAATCCAAGTAAGACTCAGAGGAAAACTTCAACAGTTTCAAAAGAATAAAAAAGGATCCTGTATAAATACACATGAGTAAAGAGCTCTCAGGGTGCATTTCTCTTCAGAGCCATTCTCTGAAGAATAAGTGGCGTCCATGTATATTTTCTCTTTTTTATATTTTTTTCTTATCAGAGACAAAAGTACTCAGTAAGAATGTTGATTTTTATCCTTAAAAAGATGTTCAAACAATGGGAATTTAGGTTTTAAATAATTTATCAACTTGCTCTGCCGAAAGATCCTGAGTTACAGTTTATCCAAGTAGAATTGTAGTAAAATCAAGTAATTTTCTTACAGAATAGAAATTTTGATTTCCCAGATGTATTGGTACTAAAAATTGCACACTATTTTTTCCCAATGATCACCCTTACAGGCAAGAGAAAGGAGAAATGCTGAGACTAATTTTGATAATGAGTTTTAGTTACAGCTTTTAAATTTTATGACTGCCAAAAGTGTACTTCATATATTATATTATATTATATTATATTATATTATATTATATTATATTATATTATATGTAATTCTCGGGTTATTTGTTCATGGAGACAGGGTTGAATTAGAATGCAAGATCAGTATATATTAAGTGTAGATAGATACAGATATTTTTTCAAAACATAAATATTCTTATTATTAAATTCATAGCTGGATATTTTTAGACTATTTAGGCAAGAATACTGCCATCAAGTTGATATAGGAGAAAAAATAGAAACACATTTATCTTACTGTTCCTTGTCACAAATTTTGAAACAGCTTCAAATAAGCAGAGTGAAAAAGAAGAAAAACAAGATACAAGGATGAAGTGAAAGACGAAAAAAAAAAAACCCAGATAAAAGCATAATAACAATGGAAGGAAAATTTTTGTCTACTTCTTAAAAAAAATTGCCCCTGCAACAGAAAATCCAAAATTAACAAAAAACCCAACAAACAAGTGTGTGTGTGTGTGGGGGGGAAGCAGCTTGATTTTCTTGATGTTTTTTGAGGGTGATGAATGTCAAGTTTGAGCAATGATTTGAAACTGAAAAAAAATATATATGAAGAACTGAAAAGAAAAACGTAGAAGGAGTATTTTCAGTATTTCTTATTTTAAAACATAACTGAGGTGTCAAAGAAACTTTTTTTCAGAGCATGTTGGTGATTGTGTTTTAGGCCTTGCTTTCTCAGCTCATATAAAATATAGTCCTCCTCATTTAAATGCCATTCCTATGAAAAGAGTCTAACACTTTAGCATATATTTCTTCAGCTGTAATGGGGGACAAGGGTCTACTGCATGTATGTAGAAGCAGCTAGAATTTCCCTCCCCCCTCTAATTAATACAGCTAGAGCCCTGGAGCTTATTCTATATTGTAGTGACATGAGCTAACATGTAAGGCTCTGCAGCTCAGAGCAGCCAATTGTACCTGCTGGCTGTCTGCTGGTAGCCGTGGTACCTGCAGGCTTTGCTGGTTCTTCTCACAGCAACCTCCGAGCTCAAATTAGCTCAGACACCGGCTCAGCTGGTTCAAAATTCATGCTGCTCTGGCTTTTGCGGAGGCATCACACTGCCACGCGTTAGGGACTGAAGGGCAAGGCTGCAGAGCTCAGAGGGTTTTCTGCTATGCCAAGTAGCCTGCACAGGAGCAGGAGGGATATATTTCTTCTAAGGCTTATGCAGATGTTTCAGCAAAATTTAGAGAAATTCAGAGCTTCTATTAATGCACCTGTTCTTCATCTAAATTCAGTTTTACTCTCTCTGGTTATTTTATGAACAGTGTCTGCAAACAATGTGTGCTGAAGTTAAAAGGCACTGCTTCTTTCTTTATGCTGCAAATCTAATTTCATTTGAAAGAGCAAAAGTAATAAAGTCAAAGCGTTCCAATTTATTATTAATCGCTAAATTTGCACAGGTAAACATAATCGGCAAAGTCTCCCCTGTCATGTTCCTATTCTTGTTTCATGTGTTTTTAATTTGAAAAAGACACCTCTGGGAGGAAGATGACTCTATTTTCATTCTCAGTTGAAGTGTGAAAATGGCTTTTGTCTAAATCCAATGGAAAAGCACTTGAGTTTGAGTTATTAAAAGGTTTTGAATTATTCATATGAATAGACACAAAATTTGAGTCAAGAATTTCCCCTTCAGTACATGAAGTTCACATCCAAGGGAACAAACATGTTGTACAAAAAAATATAAAAAATATCTTATTTTCAGGTAAATTTCCATTAGGTCAAAACATTGGCACTGCCCCATACAAAGAAGGATGAAATATTTCCAGTTAGCAGGTTCACTCTGTATTATTCTGCAATCCGTTTCCACTGGATGGCCTTTGCAGAAGTGTAATTGAGAAACATTAGTGCTTCTTCCAGAGCTTCATCTTTTGCCTAGAGGAGTTTCATGCAAGTGTTGACTCTGATTGCTCAGTTGAGTCACTTCAGAAGAGAAGAATCTGTTTCTTTTTTCCTCTTACCTCTACTAACTGGAATTCCTGTTAAGATTAGAAGTGTGGCCCTCAGGGCTTTTTTCTTTTAGGTCTAAAAATGTGCAGTGATTCTAATTCCTGAACTGTATACAGACCTCATTACATAATGTCAAATATCTACCCTGAGAACCTCAAGAAAAAAATGAGCACAGTTTATTTTTGCAGAGTTTCATTTGCCCTAAAACTATTGTTTGTGTGAAAAGTTAAAATTAATCAGAAAGTCATATTTCATTCTTCAAAAATCTATCTAACCTGCATGATTTTCATCTCTATTTCCAGAAAAACTACAATTAATTGATATTGTGGAATGTCCTTGAGTATAATTCTTTCTCCACCAATTCAGTTAATATTTACTATGCAGTATTAACTGACACATAGAATAATAGCGTGATTTTCCAGTGGGATTGCTAAATATTGAGATAAAAAGTTCAAAGCATACTAGCTTTCTACATCATAAATATAATGATGCTTCACTGTCACTTTTTTTATTTTCTACCTTGTTCTAGTTTCTCCACATGTCATATCTATCAAAATTACACCAAATCCTGACAATGTATTGTAAGCTATTTGCACTAAAAGCTGTTACATCTTTTAATCAAATAAGTAGGTTAGAGCTTCGGTTTGTCTTTTTAGAGTGAGTGCAGGGTTATGGATAACTGAGAAGAAAACAAAATGTTTTCCTGTTTTGTAAAATTTTTTAAGACACAGCTTTCATGGTCTCGTTGATTGTCATGGCATTAGTTGAGCCATGCAACAGAGCAATGCATTTTCATTATTATTTCACATGATTACATGAACTTTCTAGGTGCCCACTGGGGTTGACGACAAAACGCCTTGCAACAAATCATGCCTAACACAATAATTCTACATACAATTCCAGTAATACTGCTTCACTCAAAGTGCAAAAAATTAAACCTACAAGTGATCATGCGCACGCACAGAGCTTTTCTCAAAATAAATCTTGTTGAGTGAGTAAATCTTGATTATCACAATCTTTCACCCACCCTGTTTCCCAGAATATTAGTCTTTAATTTCACAAGGTCTTTAGGGACAGTGGAGTCTGTCCCTACCAAAACCCTAAAATCCTGGTGAAATATCACTGAATCTTATTTCCCCATTGCCCTAAGCATGTGCCACCACCAAGCCCAGCACTGCAGCACACGGGAAGAGGAATTATATTGCACTTTCACTTTGAGATTCTCTCTAGCATTCTTTCACAAATGCCATAACAATTGAAAAGTATTTGATTTTTCTGCAGGGAAAGCACACACATTAATGTAAAGGGTGCAAGAACACTTTATACATGAGGGGGGAAATTCTTGAAGAGTGGAGTATCTGAGGCGTTAGCACCTTTAAAATCACATCCTTTTTATTTGGAAAAAAATTCCTGGAAGGCAAATACATGAAAATAAGAGAAGTGTTAAAGGTGAATAAATGTCAGTGTATTCTGTCATTGTCCTCATTGTTAGAAGCAACAGCAGTGAAGCTGAGCTATCATCTGATGTGTAATATATTCCACATCTTTCCATACCCTTACTCTGAAGTAAAGACATTCCTACATGCAGCCACACTTAGATACTAAAGTGTAAGACTTTGCAATACACTTGATTCTCCATCTCTAACACAGCACTGAACTTCAAGAACCAGTACTTAGAAATCCCGGATAAAAGACAATAACATTTCCAAGAAATGAATTCCTGTGAATTACCTCCTTGAAAAGAAAAGGACAGTTTGCCACTGTTAATACAAGATAAATGGAGACTTGACTTTTATCACTGTTTTTTGCCAAAGGCTTCTGTGAAAAATTACAATCTTCCACTTCAAATATTTCACAAGATTAGAGACAACTATATCTTATATCTAATCATCTGGTAAACCAGTGATGTTATATCCCTGAACAATAACAGAGAAGTCTGCATTTATATTCATTTGTTCACAGTGTAATCTCATAGTTTCATGATATAGAAGACAGTGCAAAACCTTTTAAAATCAATACTGCTTTTTTTCAATGGTGTGAAAGTATTTTCCATGAAATTATATCAGTTCAATGAACTTGAAAATTTGTTGATTTCAAATGTCTTTAATTTTATGGCAAATAAGTTCTACAACCTTTTTTAGCACTCAGTGTGAACTCTTGATAAAAAATAAAATTACCAAGCCTGTAAAGCTATTAAATTATTAGTAATTACTTGTGATGAAAAAACACATAATTTTCTAGATGTGATAAAAATGTTGTCAATGAAAAACAATGGTACAGTGCTCTCATAAAAGAAAACACAGAGAACTTAAATAGCTCCAACAACACAAGGTTTTCCTAGATGTATTGCAAAATAAACTTGGTTTCACTGCATTATTTGGAGGATGATTAGAACGGGTCAGAAATGTCTTCTATAACTTATCACTAGATATAGTTGTGCACAGTGTTGTAAATCTGTTTATGTATTGCACTGGGGTAGGCTGACCCTGGCTGGACACCAGGGTGCCCACCAAACATGCTCTATCACTCCACTTTTCAGCTGTACAAGGGAGAGAAAATACAAAGAAAGTCTCATGGGTTGAGGTAGGAACTGGGAGAGACCACTCAGCAAATACCATCGCAAGAAAAACAGATTTGAATTGGGGAAATTTGTTTAATTTATTACCAATTAAATCAGAGTAGGGCAACGAGAACTAAAAACAAATCTTAAAAACCTGCAATCCACCTTTCCCTTTTTTCTGGACTTACTCTCAAATTCTCTTCCTCCCCTGAGCAGCCCAGGGGGATGAGGAATGAGGGCTGCGGTCAGTTCCTCACATGTTTTCTGTTCCTCTCCCTCCTCCTCAGGAGGAAGACTCATCACACTTTTCCTCTGCTCCTCACTTAAGAGAGAAGCTTAATGAGCTTCTCCAACGTGCTTCCTTCACAAACTTCTCTGCTGTGGGTGCATTTCATGGGATCCAGTCCTTCAGGGACAGGCTGCTCCAGTGCTGGCCTCCTGTGTGTCACAAGTCCTGCCAGCGCACCTGCTCCAGAGTGGGCTTCTCTCTCCAAAGCTCCACAGGTTCTACCTAGAGCCTGGCATAGCACAGTCTTCCCCAGGGATCACAGCCTCTGAGTATCCACATGCCCTGGTGTGGGTCCTCAGGCTGCAGGTGAAACTCTGCTTCCCTGTGGACCTTCATGGGCTGCAGGGCCACAGCTGCTTCAGCATGGTGTGTATCAACCTGTTGGAAGGTCAGAGAGCTCTGCAGGGAGACCTGGAACAGTTGGATGGATGGGCAGAGTCCAGCAAGATGCAGTTTAATGAGTCCAAGTGTGAGTCCTGCATTTTGGCCACGATAACCCCCTGTAGTGCTGTAGGCTGGGATGGTGTGGCTGGACAGTGCCCAGGAGGAAAGGGCCCTGGGGGTGCTGCTCCACAGTCGGCTGAGCATGAGCCAGCAGTGTGCCCAGGTGGCCAGGAAGGCCAGTGGTGTCCCGGCCTGGATCAGGAACAGTGTGGCCAGCAGGACCAGGGAGGTCATTCTTCCCCTGAACTCGGCACTGGTGAGGCCACGCCTTGAGTGCCGGGTCCAGCTCTGCAATCCTCAGCTTAGGAAGGACCTTGAGACACCTGAGCATGTCCAGAGCTATTCGTCAGTACAACTTCTTAGAAGACGTTGCTTTTATTGGCCTACTGTCGCAGACATCTTTTGTGAAAAATCTTTTCCTGGGATTTTTCTCCCTTCTGAGGAGCTGAGGCCTCAGCGACAAATATAAACAATGGTTATCTGCTGCTGTGGAATGTAACATATGGATCCGTGATTGGTCTCCTGTGGATGTTTGGATTTACTGACCGTTCATGGCAGAGCTGGCTCTCGCTCTCTGTCCAAGCCAGCTGCCTTTGTTATCATTCTTTTCTTGTCTATTCTTAGCTTAGCTAACCTTCTGAGGAAACCTTTTCCTTTCTATTTCTTTTTAGTATAGTTATAATATTACATATATATATATATATATATATAAAATAAAATAATAAATCAAGCCTTCTGATAATGGAGTCAACATTCTCATCTCTTGCCTCATCCAAGAACACCTGTGAACATGGTCACAGTCATTTGTAGTCTTCTACAACCAGAAAAGATCCATGCCTATGATAAAACAGTAGCCTTCCTTGTATAGAACCATTAATATGGCTACTGCAAGAACACACCTATGGTATCTAACTACTTTTCATATCAAATGTTCAAATTTGTAACTAGTCTTACTGTTTCAAAGTGACTTGTTTTTCAATGGGTAGTTATTTTGCATTCATGGCAATAAAGTTAATAATGCATTTCATTGCCTCTAATAGGTATTATTCATAAATTTACTTTTAAGTAGAACAAATTCCTTTATTTGATTTAATTCTTGAAACACCAGGAGCTTTTATTAAATTGGTTCTTTGCACATTAATTCATCTAGCAGACAATTTATACAATTATTTTTCTTATGATAGTGATACATCAGAAGAAAAAAACATAGGATATGAAGAATCTGTCTATTTTGCTTTTATAACCTCCCTTACTATCTATAACAATATTAAGTAAAGCTCTCATGATGTAAACCACATTATTTTCATCCTTAAAATTTCAAGAGCACATTGTCCATTGTTTAGTTTACAAGGACTTGTTTTGAACTTTAAATTAGGTTAATATCACTGTTGGCTTTGGGAAAACAACACACAATATTATTTTAAAGAAGTTAATTTTACCTTTTGAACAGAACACTTCTGGTTGTTTTCTGAAGCTAAATAAATTACACCAAGAATTTTTTTTTTAATCTTTGTGCCCAATGTTTAGATCACTCAAATAAGGTAAGTCCAGCAAAGATTTTACATTCATTTCACTATGTAAAGAACAAATTATATAATAACTATAAGATAGATATGTTTTGTGGCTTCCCAATTACTAATTAAATTTAGGAAAAAAAAGTCAATTTGAAGAAGGAAGTCTTGTTATGTATTTGAAATTTTGGTAGTAGAAGTAGCTATGTTTCATTAGCTTTTTCATACTTATCTCTTTGAGATGTTAGAGTCAATACCTTATTAAGAGACATAACACTGTCTGATCAGTGTATCTTTTATTCTGAAGAGACACCACTGTAGGTCCTTTCCACAAATTTCTTCAAGAAAGAAAGCAAATACAGGCTTGCTAGAATAGTGTCAGAAAGTATTTTGAACGTAATATATCTGAATTAATTTCTCCAAGGTACAGATCGTGTATGACTCATTAAAAAGATAAATTTTCCAGTAACTACTGGATTCTTCATTTTCACAGAAAATTAAACGTCTATATTATTAAGAATAAACCACCTACATAGTAGATTGTTTCTGATGTTGTTTTTCACCTGCTTTTCTCTGGGACATGCTGTGGTTGCATGATGAGTGAAAGGGGAGAAAAAGGAAGCTACTGACTTGAGGTAAATACCTTGCATAATCACTGTGTTAATTTATATAACATTTATTTCTATTACTTGAAATTTTACCCGGTTCCTAAAAATATTTTTTTTTCTTTTTCTTCTTTTTTTTTTCTTTAGCCCAGTACATAATTTCTGAATACTGCATTATAGTAGGGGACGCATAATGTCTATTTGTCAAACAATTACCTACTTTTTAACTTTTTTCTTTTTTTTTTTTTTTGGTAGGTAAATTTTTATTACAAGAAACCAAAAAGAATATTCAACAAATAACATTTTTCTCTCTACCGTCACCTCTGTTTTGTAAAGCAAAAGCCACGAAAAACTTACGTAGTTAAGAAGTTTAATGAAAATTTGTTTGATGCAAGACTATTTTTGAAAAAAGTAGTCATGCAATAGAAATACAGCTCTTTTCTTTAAAATGAAAAGTCTTTGAAAAAAAACATCAGGATGCTAAGAGGTTCGTTTCACTTTTTGTTTCTAATGCAGTAAATAAGTCAAGGGTCAAAGTGATCATGAATTGCATATGTTTCGGAAATAGAAAAGAAAGAGCTCCATTAGATGTTGGAAAGTGTTTTTCTGTTCACTGAAAACTGAAGTAGTGGTGATGTATTGTTAACCTGCTAACCTTGCCCTGGTACAATGGTATCTGAAATAATGCAAAGATGATATGCAGGGTCAAGCAGTTCTACAATGCTCTGAGTGCCACATTGTCTTGAATACTTTCTTTTTGCCTCAGAGTGAAACAATGCAGAGAGCAGTTTATTTTATTTAAATTTCCTGATAATAGAATAATAGCAAGAGTAAATGGCAATTAAGAAACTGACATTAAAAAACCTTCTGAAGAAATAAGCTATTGCTTATATTGAAAGCAAAACTCATTTCATTATGAAAAGGACAGGGACTAACATTAATTGGATTACACACCCACTGGACATTAAATAAGGCTATTTCTAAGTAGTTTTCTTTATGTTGGCTTACAAAAGACAAATTAATATGGCATAATGAAGACTGAAAATTTCCTTTAATCAGTCCTTAATGCTATCTGAAAGCTGCTGTTGTCAGAAGCATATGGCATCCCTAAATGTGTTTTGTATCACCAAAGTATTTCTGACAGAGCTTTAAGATATTCACTGTTCTTAAAATTCATGAAAAAGATAACAATTGTCGAGACCTTGCGGGCAGAAACATTTTCTGCTCTGAGAAGCAGCTCTGTGTTATCCAGTACTGAATGATGTGTTCACATGCTGCTGTCAGGTTTGCCAGCAATATGCATCATTCTCCTTTGCAATCAATATCTTCAGTGGCTGATGACTAACAGGGGACCAGAAGCGTGAGAACGTTTAGCTGCTTGTCTGGCCATATATTGTCATTTAACTTCATCTTACAAACTGCCTTCAGATGTCATTGAACAAAAGTAAGATGATACAGACCAGTACCTTGAAATAAATCTTTTTTTTTTTCATTTTGGTACTACTTCTGTCTTGATGTAAGTCAACTCATATTGTCAGTGCAAATCAAGAACAGTCAATATCTGTGTAACTAGTCCTTTAAGAATCCTCTTTTTTTTTCAGATATATATATATATATATATGTACTTATCTACCAATAATTTCTTTTTATGCAAAGAAGAATACATAACACAAATGTATTTGTGTTATACATAAGACAAATATTTTTCATGCATCCACTAAATGCTATTAGGAAACTTCAGCTTATCATACAGTCATTTTAAGAAAACACTACTTTACTTTGTATAATTACTGCTGATCTACAAATAATACTCCTTATCTTTTTTTGTAAAATATATTGCACTTAAAAGGTATAATTCCCCCAAACCAAAGAGGTATTGTAATTTAAATGGCATTTTCCATTAGGATTTCAAATTATATTACTGACATTTTAGGAACTGAAAACACTTTCCATCATTTTTTTGTACCATGATTGGTGTTATTTCCTCATCCTACTTACTACTTCCTTGGCCAATATTCGTTCTCTTTTTTATAATAATATTTCACAGGTGACAGTATTATTTTATCCAATCCTGCTCTTTTTCCCCTCTCTAAAACACATCAGCACCATTTCACCTACATGACCCTTAATTCTTTTTCCTAGATGAGTAAATACTTTTTTACCTCCATTAAACTGCTGTTCACTTAGGTTGACCCCATTTCTTCCATGTGATTGTTAAGTCCTTCCTTTACCTTCCATACTTCCATACTCGCTTGGTGGATTTTTTAAGAGGAGCTTAAGGTACTTCAATTCCATGAGGAGGAGCAAAGAAGAACACAACAATGCTCTCAGTAAGTTCCAACACATCAACATTTATTAAAAACTCATTTTAGGAAACCACATACTTTCTCATTCAGCTTTTTTTTTATAAGTCCCACATGCAAGTTAAGAAAACCCAATGATTTAAAATTGTTTATCCCCTATACATTCCCATTAGAATATTATACTCCTTTACGAAAGGAAAATAAAAAGTGCTCCATCATTTTTTGTGATTTATTCCCATTTCCTTCAAAGTATATAAATTATTTATTGAAAATTTCTAGCTCTTTAATTTCTACAGTTTCTTAATAATTGTATAAAACATTGCCTCATCTCACTTATTTTAAGACTATGGTATTTCTGGGATTTCTTGTGTTCCTAACATAATTTGAAAACATATAGTTTTTTAGTTTCCTAAGTCTTCATTTTCCTGGATGCCTGCAGATATCCTTGATAATTGCTTCCATTCAGTAACTAAGTTGAAATGTATTTACCTTTTTCTGTTCTAGGTTCTAACATTCTTGCTTACATTACACAGTGATTCACTGAAGTCCATTCGGGCATTCAGTCATGCTAGATGCCTTGGACCTGGTTAACGATTAAAAATTTGCCATAATTAACCCCTGACTGGGCAATTTGTACTCAAGAATGGAGGTTATTTTATACAAATGCATGTTCAGCTATTTATTTCTCTAGATAAAAAGGTACAATACTCAGAGGTTATACACACTTTCCACTGTATGTATTTTGATTGTGAAAAGAATTTATGAAAATGAAGATATATAATTTTAAAGTTAGATCAAATGCATATTCAATGCATTTGGAGATTGTGATGCATTTGATGCATGATAAATATATTTAATTTTCTGATTTTCCTTTTACCTTTCAATGACTTTTCCTTGTTAGTTCTTAATCTGCATCAATGCATCTATCAACCTACATAGGGAAAGGTGTAATATTTAGGATTCTTTTATCCTTGTCTGCATATCTCTTAAATATTTCCAGTTTTCTATTTCAATTAAAAATAAATTAGACAGATCTTTCTTAAAAATTAAGGATTCTGTAATTGAATACTGTCTGAAATAAAAAACATAAAAGTGAGAAAACAAAACAGTAGGTGAGATTGCAATGTATTCAGAGAGAAAATGGAGACTGAAAGAAGTTGGTGGAAAGAAATGTGATTTAATATATAAAGATTATAAAATATTTTTTCATGTTTTATTTTTTAGTACATTTTTAAAAATATTTTTAAAATTATTAGACTCAAAAGAATTTTTTAGAAGCATTTCGGTAAAAATACACCTGCATGCTTTTCTGAGTAATACCATTCGAGTCACTGCAAAAAATAAAAAAAAAACCCATCTACAAATTTATACTGGTATGTATATAAAAGCTAAACGCTGCACAACAACCTCATCTGTCTCAATGAGTCCTTTTCATTATCGTTCTTTCAAAAGATGGCCTACACTACCTATTACCCAATCCATTTCCGACCTTTTCCTCTAAATGTTTCCATTTCCAATGCAATATATTACCTCAACATACAGTTTAATCAGTTGCTGTATCCATCATGGTCCAAGTTTAAGGTTATTTGTGTAATGAAGCATTTATTTCTGTTTCTACAATCAGAACATAGTTTCTACATTTATTAAAGCTATATGTATATTTTTTCCTGATTTCCTTATTTGTGTGATTTTGAGACATTTCAATAACTTTTAAAAGCACATAGCATTTATTCGATTTGGCATAATTTGTTCCTGAAAAATATTTACTTGCGAAGATCAAGAAATCAAGACATTTTTCTTCAAGATGATACAATAGGTAAAATTAAACTGCAAATGGAAACTTTGAATATATGTCCTTGTTAAAATGGGTAAAACAAATGGCTTTTTTTCCTTCCCAGTGCTGCAAGATTTCCATTTGTGGGTGATCATATAGTCAGTATTCGTTCCTATATGGCTTTGCTGAGGCTCTAATTTAGTAAATGTACTGAGATTGGCTACTTTCTTCCTAGAAACCCATACTTTGCAGTGCCTTGTGGCTAAACTGGTCTTGATTGTATGATTTGTTTTGTGTTTTTGATGCGTTATTCTTGTACAACATGAAGTCTTACTTTTTCTCCCTTCCCAACCCGAAAGTAGGCAGGGGGTGAGAATTTTGGAAGGAATGCAACCTGAATGGAGTTGGCCATAACTGAACAAAGGGATATTCCTTGATATATGATATTGTGTTCTGGAGTGAAAAATCAGAGGGAGAGGAGGAAGGATCAATACATGTGACAATGGCATTTGCCTTCCCAAGCAACTGAAAAAATGGTGTCTAGCGCTCTACTGGCTCTGCAACATGTATTCATCGATTAACAGGAAGAATTTGTAGGCATAAAATATTTTGTTGTACTTTCATGACAGTTTACTCCTCTAAAAGACAGATCTATCAGAGCTATCATGAGTTTATCTTTTACTTTGTTGCCGTGCCAATGAAATCACTCATTTTCTTAGGCCAGTTCACCTCTGGCTGCTCTGAAACTTCTCCGTAACGCTCACTTATAATGGAGCGAGTGGAGAAAAAGAGATAAACTGTGGTGAGATGCCAGAAATAGATTTGAAGCCTGTGCTTCAGTAGGGCAGCAGAGAAAAAAGAGAATAGAAGATTTAAAGCTGTAGGTGTTAAGTCTCTCTTCACTACATGGCCTCCACACTGAGAAAAGGACCTACCCTGCCTGTCTATTTCATTATCGTCTGTTAATTAGCTGTTCTAATTAATTGTAAGCAACTAAGTATTTGGCATTAATAATCAAGGTTCTTAATTTCATTTTTTTCATATGCTGTATTTTCATGGGTTTAAATACCAAGTGCTTTTCAGTTCTGCTGAGAAGGATGCATTTAGTCACGGGAGCTGGATGGAAAAATCTCTGTGGCTTTATACTGCATCACACAGAAGCATAAATATCAGTTTACAAAAACACGTAAGGATGAAAACCTGTGTTGTTCTGAATTGGAAATGCATCAGAGTTCACTGCAAAGGTAGTTGTTGGTAGCAACTCAATATTTGGCCCGAGTGTCTTAATAAACCCGGATTAGATCCCTTCTGCTTCCTCTATTCTGTGAAGGAAAACAAAATCATATGTTAATTGGAAACATTAAAAGAGAAGCTATTTGGAGAAACTCGGTCCAATTAACTATTCTATTTTTAAGGCTAGGCAACCTGTAGCTAGATTTTCTTGTGCCACAAAAATCTGACACACCGAACTGTGGATCATTTAAAAACCAGTCTTCAGTCATATCCAAAATGACATTGTGCAGCTTTAAATAAAACTCAAAAGAGTTTACACATCTGATCTTTGGTGGGAGACAAGCCCACCTGGGCTTTAAGGTGCTGATTAACACAGAGAGTCCAGCAGTGTGGGGGCTTTATCCATAATTTAGAACATTTTAATTGATACCGCAATGAAATTCTGCCGCATATGAGTATTTTGCATTCCAGATTATAATTAACACACTGCTGAAAACTCAGGGGAGAAAAAGCAAAAAAACCAAGCAAATAAATTTAAAAAATCCAACCAAACCAAACAACTATATGAAATAGAGAATAAGTAGTTTAAAAAAGAAGTAAGTGATTCATAACAGTTCGTAAAATTGACACAATGCAATCCCCATAATTTAAAGGAAATATGCCAATTTGTAGCCTCCTACACAGATGAATTTCTGTTAACTTTACTCACTTATGACATATCCTTTTGGTGCCAGTTTTTTAAGTCTATGGAAAAAATAACTTTACAGAACCAGTTCACAAGATGAAGAAACAGATACCTACTCATCTCTATTTATTAATCAAATCTAGAAAACAAACACAATTGAAAAAACTTGGTAGAGGATGTGTCAGTCACCTTAGGAACCTCCTATTCTCATCTGAACAGAAAGCCAGTCTTGTCCATCTCAGCTTTTATACAGAAAGTAACTTAGAACCTCCAATGAAATGAAAGATCACTTGAAGCCAACAGTATTGTCATTCTGGTTGGCTATGGAATAAAGCATCCTTATGGTTTTCTTTGGTTTGATTTGGGTTTTTTTTTTTTTGTTTGTTTTGCTTTGATTTTGGGGGTTTTTTGTTTGTTTTGATTTTTTTATTTAAAGCAATTATATTTTCAATTGTCTTAGAGTAATTCTGATAATTGGTGAATTTAGGGCACTATTTTGGACATTTCCTTGGTGAAAAAAAGACCCAGATGGGCCAAGGCAGCCACTAGGTATCCTAAAATAGACATGTTCTAAATGCTATAGAACTGGTAAAATAAAGAAAAAACCCAAACCAAACAAAAAATAATTAAAAATAAAAAGAAAACCAGTACACTTGTCCGAATATTTATTATCTCTCTTTCTATGTGCATAAAATATTCAAAATTCCCATGCAGTATGGCTTAGGATTGCAATGGAAGTTGTCACAATAGGATGAAAAATTTGAACTATGTATGATCATAACATGCAAGTTCCTTCAACTTAGGAATGTTTATATTTATTTCACTGATGAATGTTGTTTCATTGGACAATCTTACTCCTTGAATGTAGTAACTATTAGACTATAAAAATGGCAATACAGGTGACAGAGGAGTTTATGGTTTTTATTTCTTTTGTTTCATTTTTACTTGTTTAGTTGGTTTTCCTTGTGTTGATTGAAAATATTGTGGATTCAGCAATGTAAATTCTTCATATTATACGTATTTGTCAAAACACCAAAGGCATTTCATCCCTAGGCCTATTATTTTATCGATTGTTTACTCTTGTTGCTTTAGGAATATTAAATGATGAAGATAATATCCATTTACATTTTTAAATGAGAAAGCTTCCTCAAGAAAATTAAATCCATTAAAATGAAGACTATTTTTTGTTGATGATATGCTGGATTAATTTATTTCTTTACTGATACATACCTTATCACAGAAATTGCCAGGACTGTAGGATGAGTCACAGAAATCACTTGATCTGATTTATTTTTTTCTTAATGGAAATACTTATGTATTATCCAGAGTTCAAATTCTAGCCCTACACGTTTATGCTTTGACTTCGTGTTTGTGAACCCTCAAGATTTTTTGGATGGCTATGAATGAAGATAATGTTTCAGTTAAAGATGTACAATTTCTTTTGTGTTCTTGAAAACATATGAATGGGTCCTTTATCCTTAGTTAGAAAGACTTCCATGTAGCAAATGTGTGTTCTACAGAGTATATGTCTTAATGGAGTCATTGAAATATCGTCAATCAGGTGTTTTTCCAAGGGCAGCCATAGGTGGTTGTGAAAGACAGGTGGAAGGTTGGAGCACTTTGTTCCACATGTCAACATATTGAGGTGAGTTTATCACACCCAGGTGTGTGCAGTGTTAAAAATGCACAGGGTTTAGGGAGACAGACACCTACATTTTTATACTGTGTCTGAATATGTTCTAAATACTTACACTGCTTTTATAGGCAGTGGATTTAAACGAGGCATTTAAAGGAATCTAGGGACCGCCTCAGCTAATGCTTGCCCACACATGAGAACCTAAACTCCCTAAAAAACCCAGGTCATGTATAAAGGGATTACAAATATCAAAGGCATGAGATATCTGAAACTTGCTCCACTAGGAGACTGAGGCAAATATGGCAATACAAATGGCACTGAATGCCTATTTCCACACATCTGAATTTCTCAGTGAAGGGGTTCAGTGTCCCGAGCACTGGGTGCATCTAAGTTTGGCCTTTAGCTATCAATCCACAAAACAGCGATCTCCTGTTTATATTTTGTCATACCAGCCAGCAGACAACTTAGGGTAGTTCAAGTGGCACTACACTCCTGTGTATACAACAACGGAACTTTCCACTAGTTGTCTAATTTAAGGACAGCAAAGTTGTTTTGTAGGCTGCCTCAATGTCATCCACTCAATCATTAGTGAGTATAATAGAAGCTTAGATACCCATCCTATTTTCAGGCACATATGTTATAGATGGCTAGTTAATTATCTGAATACACAATTGAATCTTGCCAGAAGTCTCTTAGAAGAGATTACCATGTAAGTGCTTGCAGAGGCCATTGGCAGCTCTGAGGACAGCAGGATATCCAGAGAATCACAGAATCAGGATCACAGAATTATTGAGGTTATGAAGGGACCTCTGCAGATCATTTAGTCCAACCCCCCGTACAGATCCTTGTAAAATGAAAAGGCTCACAGGATTCATTAATCTAAGGATTTTTCTCAAACACAAAATGCCTCAGAAACAGAGTGATACAACAATAGATTTACTCAGAATCTTGGCTTGTTTGAAAAGCCTGTATATGTCCATGCTACTAAATTAAATTCTGTTTTTGCTGTTTAACAGTGCGTCTGCTCGTACACCAGCATATGAACTCTTAATATGATCTTACTGTGTCTCACGTGGTATATTCAATAGGCTTATTGCTTGGATCATTAAAAAAGTTTTTCTATCCTATATAGTGTGTTGGAAAGAGATTAGGATAGGAAGCATTGGGATCTTGAATGGATAAATTAGATTTAGTATGATTGTCACTTGGAGTGTCCCATAAGCACAATACTTCCTTCACAGACCTTGTGAAAAATAAACTATGTATCTAGTGAAACATAGAATTCTTTTGCACATAGGAAAAAAGGGAAAAAAAAAAAAATTAATTAATCTCTATAATCCATATGGGAAAACCACATATATTTATGAGAAAGTTTTGTGGCATTTTTCTACTTCCCTGGTGGATTTCAAAATTATGTAGTCAGTATGTTTACCGAAAAACAGCTATGCAAGACAATTATATTAAATGTTTTCAAAATTACCGATTTATTAGTTTGTTAGCTTACCTATTTTTTCTACGACATATTTGTCCTTTCAAGTAGCAGTGGCATCAACATAATCTGCATCATGCTATTGCTCCTGTTCTTGAAAATCTGAGTTTCTCTCTTTCTGAGTTATACTAATTCAATGCGTGACTCAGTCTGACATAAGCCTGTAATTGGAACATTGCAAAGTTCTTTTTACATGCAGTCTCAGCACCAAAAGCATGGGCAAATTCATCCATGGCAAATTCATCGCTGGCAGCAATTTAAGAAAAAGGCATAATATGTGAAGTTGAATTGTATGTTTCTCATTTAATACTGGGAAATGGTTAAAGGAAAATTTTTAATAATACGTATTAAAAAAAATTAGCTCTGTAGATATTTTCAAGTAGCTTGCAGTACCTGAAGTATTGACATTACAAGTTAGGAGGCTACAGAGAAACCTCTGATTTTCTAACATCAATCTTTCAATATTTGTATACCAGTGTAATACTTAATTGGATTTTTTAAAAGTGAAAATTTATTGAATTATGTGTTATCCTGTAGAGGTTTTAATAGCTTTCATAGTGTCAGGAGTTGCCTTAAAATCAATAAAATATCTTTTATGGAGTTTAATTGGGTAAATGCAATACCTCTCAAATAGAACAACATCTGAGGATGCATTGTTCACCCCTTTTCTTAAAAGCAGGAAGAAATTCTGTGTTTTGGAAATTCATGTACTTGAACAAATGCTTTTTAGTAAATCTCTGCATCTAGAGTTTCTTGTCATCATAGATTTCTTTTTTTTTAACAATGAACCGTCATAAATTTATTTTTAACAATCTACTTTTAAGTTACGTTTCTAAAGGTCACAGATGAAAACAAAATGCATTAAAGACACTCTAGTTCATCTCTATTAAGATATTCTTAATATCCATGACTCTCTTACTAGTGCCTTTGACATTCAGACCCCACAGGAAAGAAGAAGTGGGAAAAATGCATCTATTGCTGTAAATCAATTATTTTCTCTACCAGAAATACTTCATAAAAGATTACGCCATGCTGTTAGATTGCACAGGAACTGATCCATGCAGTGAAGTGCCGGGAACTCTCAAACGCACAGGCTTGGTGTGCAGCTTAGAGTGCCAGCAAAATGTCACATCTCAAGTTGGTGTCAGGAAACTGTCTGAGCAGAGCCCTAAAGACAAGAATATTTTAGCTTTAAATGAGAAAAACTTAGTCTGTCGACTCACCAACGAATGTGAGCGAAGAGACTTTCCCTCAAAATAATCTGGAGTGAATAGGTTTCTCCCTCCCCTCTTCCCTCTTGTAAAGCTGAATCTTAGGAGCAACAAAAGAGTTATGATACAGCACAATGAAATGAACAAAAATGTTCTGATGAACCAATAAAAAATTGAGAGGTTTCTGAGAGAATTAAACTGAATGCGATTTAAGGTGTCAGAGAAAGCTTTATAATGATTTCTAGAAATAAACTGCTGCATGACTTGAAGAGAGTTTGAGTCAGAGCTCTGCAATTGGCTACCTTAGAGTCTTCTAAAATAAGAGGAATCAGGGTATGTAATCCTATTCTCAAAAGAGATAGTCAAATAGTGCCTTGGTGAACAGACAAATGAAAAGAATATGAATCATACGCATACAACTCATGCACAAAGTTTCAACCTCCATATTGAATTTTGGAAGAGGAGGTTATAATTTCATTTTGCTGAGTTTATTGCATATCTCTTTTCCATTTTTTTTTTTTTCCATCTAGAAATCAAATCTTGCAGATCTGGAAAAAACATTTACATAGGGGTTTTTTTCCACCTATCCATGTGTCTTCTCAGTATGATTCACTGAAATTAGGTATACAGCAAGGATATTGAGTAGCTAAATTGCAGGATGTTTTTTGAGTAGAAGGATTTTTTTAATCTGTGTGTGAAATGTTTATAAATTCTGAAAAAGTTGTCATGTTCTGATTAACTGTCATCTGGAATAGTTGAATACTGGCTGTCATTTTAGTTTATGTGGTTCAGATACCCAGTAGATTCATAAATCAGATTTTAAAGAGATTATTACAAAAGAAAGGAAGAGTTCAGTTTTCCACAAATGTCTTCAGTATGAGCTGAAGTGGGACAATAGGACATGAAAACTGATTGTCTACTTACCTGCTGTCAAACTTTTCTTTGTCACATAGTGATACTAATAATCAATTATTATAGCTAAGTTTCAAAGGATTTCATGACCCTGGAATTGCCAAGTTCTCCCAGTTCCTCTTGCTTATCACATTCAACTCCAGATAACTTTAATCTCAGAGACTTTTAACAGCACTTAAACCTCCACTAAGCAAGGATTTCTCACTGTAGTTCAACAAAAAAGTTTTTCTCTGGCATAAAAGTATAGAGAATGGGATCTAAGATGTAGATCTGGAATCACAGATTTTTAATGTACACATTCGTTTCTTTACAGAAAGAAGCAAGACTCCCAAGTCCTATATAACCCTCAATAAATTTAGGAGCTTCATTCAGAAGCTGCTTGACTGACATTTAGGAAGGTGTGAAAGTACAGAAGTCACATCTTTGCCATCAGAATGAGTGAAGGTGTTAGGGTCACTGAAGTTGTCAAAGAAAGGACTGTTTGGTTTATGTTCCTTTTACACCCCGGTTAGAGAAAGCATGGATTTATTGTGGTGATTTTGCTGTAGCCCTCAGTGGAAAGCTTGCTAGTTCAAACCCCACCACGCAGCTCAACACAAATCTGACAGCCTTGGCGCTGTGGAAAGGGAGCACAGGCGGCGTGAGAGCAGCTGCGGTGTGTGAGTCAGCAGCGGAGCGCCTTTTGCAGAGATGCGTGGGGATGTCAATGCACGGAGCCTTTCAGCACTGTGCCTTGAACCAGCCTGCACCGTAAACCTCTCATTTCCTTGAGCAATAAAACACCCCAAACTTACAGAGAAATAGAAATGCAATAAAAAATATTGCCCCTGTTCTAAATGCTGCTTATTCCTTATGAATGGACATGTACTTTTTGTAGGACACTTTTAAACCAGGGACCTGATGAGAGTTGAGTAAAGGATAACTAGAATATATATAAAAGGCCTTTCTGGAATTAAAAAAAAAAAAAAAAAAAAAAAAAAAGAGACAGACTTAAATATGAACATAAACCATTTCCTAAGGTTTCTGTAATATAGTGTGCTGGTTCAGAAAATCTTTGTAGTCCCCTTGAGCATCTCCGTTATAAAATAATGGGTAAATTTAATTTACTGCTCCCAAGGGCATGTTTTCTTTAGATTATCTGCTAATAAAAAAAAAAAAAAAATCAGAATAGTACATAAAAGGGAAGAAAAATATCTTATTTTATATGAACACAAAATCAGTAAGATTTCATAACTGGATAGATTAATTACCTGTATAGTCATATCATAATTTTTTTTTCTCTGAGGTTTTTCACAGAGACCATATTTTTTTTAAAAATCCCCTACATTTATTATTTTCATATTTAGCAATTTATAATTTTTTCTTACATGTTTTGGCCTTTTTTATTCATAAAATACAGCTATTATTCTGAGCACTGTATACATTAAAATATTTATAAGATCACAAACAAACATGAATATTGTTTTGAAACAATAATATTGAAAATATTAAACCATCCATAATGCATTTTCTTAAGACTAAGTTACTTTAACTTTCTGCTTGCTTATTTACTCCTTATACTGTTTTATAATTTGGACTCTATAAAAACAATTTATTCATATTTGAGATCCTTTATGGTTCTAATACATTCTGGGCATAAGTTTAGGAAAATCAATAAACCATCTTGGCACTGGAATATGAAATATCAATATGGCACTGGTTTTCTAATGTGTCTAATAAGACACATTAATATTCTTTTTCTGCATATAGCTTATAAAACCTTAAAATTCAAATCATTATATTATTCACATCCAGACTCTCAAAATGGGCTTGATAGATAAGGCTTAGTAAGACAAAAGAGGAGATTTGTTTTTGAAAAGATTAAGTGAAACGTGCTGGAAGCAGTAGTGGAATCTCAGAGGAGAAATAAAAAGCAAGCAGGCGATCTGTGCTCCTCTCATCTCCCTGCGAGTCCTAGAGGTTACATATAAGAAGATTATGAAACAACACACACAGACACAATTGAAAACCTTCCTAATGAAAACAAATTTGCCATGTTTGATGGCTTATATACATCACCATTTTTTGACAGCAACATAATGTGGAAAGACAATTTAAAGAAATAAGACAATTTCACTTTCTAAGTAAATTGTTTGGGACAGTTGTCTTACAAAGAAAGAAGAATTTAAATGACATTGGAATAACCCAATTCCAACACTCCTAAGAGGCAGAAAGGCATTGATGGAAATGATGCTGTTCTTTTGATGGTTATTTAATTTTCTTTGGGAAATTTCAGAAAACAAAGTCATTTCAATGGATTGGTCAATATATGATATCTATGGGCACTATCATGACACCCTTATTTAAGCAAAACTGATTAACATGTACATCAGAAATTTGAGGCAGAAAGCTGCAGAAATCACATCCAATCTATCCCTATGCCAAAGAAGCCTTAACTGGCTTAAGTTGCAGAAAATGATTCATACTGTGTTGAACTGCCTAATGTATAGCTTTGTAGCAGTACTACCTCTCAAAAATACACTACAGATCATCTCTTTTAAAATACTAATATATATTAGATACTTGTTTCTGCACTCTGTGATCTTATGATTGACTATTCATATATTCTCTACCCCTTAAAGCAAATATTTTTCCCTGAGCTTGTAATCCCTTCCTTCCATTTGACTAGTCATAACCTTCTGGTTAAGTTTAAATTCCTTGTGTTATTTTAAATACATTAGTAAACTAGATAAGAGTGAGTCACTTGCTTAATTTATTGTTCATTTATCTGTGTGTGCAACATCTTTCTAAATTTAGGCTTTCAGGCTAAAATTAGCACAGCTTGCACAAATTTCCACTGAAGTTCCACAAAATTTCTACTGGTGTACTGCTGTGTCTCCAGGTACAAAACTACTCCAAAAGAATCACTGAAAGAAGATATACTTCTGTTAGTAACAGTGTACCAGAATTTTTTTTTTTTTTGCATCTAGAAGAAGAATGAAATCTAATAATTAGGAGAGCATAAGCAACATTTATATCTGATACACATGTCAGTATGGTTCCGCTATAAAGTTGTGGGATTATTTCTTCTTTAATACAGCTAAAAGTATTTGAGGGGGCAGGGGGGAAATAAATACAGGACTAACTGGGGAAAAGCAAAGCATTCATTCTGAAGTAATTTTGAAGTTCATTTAACTTGGACTGAATTAGCAAAAAAATTCTGTTGAATAAGAATAAAATATTAAATGTTTGTGCATAAATAATCTAGGTTGAATGTCTACTTTTTGTCCCACCGTGTTTTGGAGAAATAAAGGGCATACTTTTGATTTGACACAAGTAATATCTTTTATTGGGTCTGGGTTTTCAGGCATGAAGCAGGAATTTCAGCAGAACCTATGCCAATGATGAGAGACAGTTAAAAGCATTCTCTTTTCTACCTCATTGCAAAAGCAGGTAGAGGTGACTGCCAAACAGCCTGTTTTTAAGGAGCAAAAGGAATGCTTGGTCAGAGAGATGAGCTGCTGAAGGGTCATAACAGCTGTGATTAACTTTGGTTTTTAATCTAGTGCTCACAAGCATGACAGAGTTTTAAGAAATGCCATGCCCTGCTCATAGCACGGGGTAGGATGTGCTTGTAGCAAGTGGGGTTCACTGCTCTCTGCTCTGACTCCACAGAAAGTGGAAATGAAGTAACAATGCCCTGCAAATGAAACAAATTCTTAACCCTAATTGCAGAAGTCCGGCCATTACCATTGCTAGGAAGAGCATCAGCTCAGGAACTTCTACTCTTGACCAAAGTCTACCTCCTGTCACAAAACAATGTTTCTCCCAGCCAATTTACAATTGATGAAGACTACAAAAGCTGATTTGATGAGACTTGAACCTCGAGAGTTGAGAGATGGAGACTTTAACAGCAAAAGACAATGAGAACAACTGTGAAAAAGAGGGTTTCAGGTGAAATTAAGGAATAATCTTTTCCTCATGAGGAGTGACTAATGGGTTTCCCAAAGAGGCTGCACTGTTTCTGTCTTTGTTGATTAGCAAGGTTTGACTAGAAACAACTCTAATCAGTCGGGTTTGCTCTCAGAATTGACCCTAATTTGAACAGGGATCTGGACTAGAAATATCCTGAGCTCCCTTCCTCTCTAAATTCTCTTATGAACACAGGTCTTTTTTATGTCCCAGTCTGTTTCCTCTTCTACATTAACAGCTGAATTTTGACTAATTCTTCAAATTATTTAAAAAGAATATTAACATTAGCAATTATTTTATATAAAACACCATCTTTTAAATTTGTGTCACCTTTTATTCCCTTAATTTCCTTCTAAATGATAACAATAGTCTTAGGCATGTACATAAGTTTAATTAATATGCTGCTTCTGTTTTCTTCCAGATAATGAATGAAGATGTTAAAAACTAACTAAACACATTGCTTTGCTTATGCTCAACAGAAGTCATGAAAAATTACCTCTATTGTAAGACTAACTCGGTGTGCTAATTCCTTACAATAATTGGCACCAAAGTTGCTATAACTCATTATTAGTTGAATATCAATTAGCTTGACTATGACTGAGAAATTTATATTAATGTTAACCTAATACTTAATTTACATTTCCAGCTGGTTTTAATTATTTGAAAAATCACCAAAAAAATTAGAACCTGCAATCAGTGAGGTTTCACCTTGACACAGGATTTTCTGGGAATTTAATAAACTAAGCAGATATAAATATGAGGAATTATTCCTTGGGCTTTGCTTCTGTAATTACCTTCCAACTGCTTAAATTACAGAAGTTGAAGGATGTATATATGTCTATTAAGCCACAAGAAAATAAAAATCTTTCCCAAAACCTCAGATCACAAAAAGAAAAAATACCACAACTCAACCAAACCTAAACAAACAAAAAAAATCTAATAATAATAGTAGTAGTAGTAGTAGTAGTAGTAGTAGTAGTAGTAGTAGTAGTGAAAGCCCAAACTCAAAACCACAGTTTCCTTCCTCTTTGACAAGCATTTTGCCTGACAGGAGTTTTGGAAGACACAACACAAGAGAAAACTATTCTAGACTCCACACTTCCTGAAATACTTATTACATTAGCTCTATTTAAACCAAATTTTATAGCAGGGTAGTATGTACTGATCAAGTCAAGCAATGTTCTGGGAATCTTGCATCTCTTCTTCTTTCGTCCAAACTTTTGGTTCCTTTTCCTCCTGAGGAGTTTTTCATTTTTAGGTTTAGGGAATGTCTCATTTCCAACCCTGATAAGCAAAGGTTTGTAATTTGCCTTAGAGATAGAAGCCTCTTCAATTTTTATCAGAAAAAACTTTTGCTATTTATGGAATGCTTTTCTCTCTGTATCTTTATTCTATTGAACACATTTTTTTTTTCTGATAACAGATGACAAAGATTAGAATGTATAGAGAGAAACCTGCATAAATGAGCTAACATTCTAAAGAGAAAAATATGCAGTTTCTACCAAAGTACAGGACTATTTCTGTGTCAAGTCTAAGAAAAAAATCCTAGAAAATCATACCTTGTGTTGCATGCTTGTATCCAACTCTGAGAAAGCAAATACCAGCTGAGACCCTGAAGAAATTTCTCTAGCTTTCTGCAGCAGGGAAATGATTTTTTTTCTTCTTTTTGATGTCTGCAGTTAGTGCCTTTTAACTTAAAAAGCCCGCAGAGACAAAATATTGACAGTAAACTTAGAGCTACCTTGCTTGCATTAGACTAATTGACACGGCAAACTGCTTATTGAAATGATGGACAACTGAACAGAACCTGAATTTCATGTCTGGCCTGCTGCACTGTAAGGGAGAGATTTGCCTTCTCTTGTCTAGCAGTCTGGTGAGAGGACATAACAACAGAGATCTGGAAGTTTAAAAATTAAGCATTTCTTTGTATGTAAAGCTTGGTAAGAGTAATCAATATTAATCTGAAAACAACCCGAATAATGTAATATTGAAAGAATAGCCACTGTAATTTTGACACATATATAAAGCGAGATAAGAATTATTAAAAGTGTCTTTCTTTTGTTTATAACATATTTTACAAAGAGTGAATCAATATTCTAATTTATTAGACAATAGCTGGAAGGTTTCCTTTTTTTTTTTTTTTAATAAGAAAGAGAACCATTTCAAAAATTCTTAATGGGTTTTTAAATCAAAATCAACATCAAAAGTAGAATGTGTTGTCATTTAAATCCTCTCAATTGACAGGTTTGAGTTTCCTTTGGGATGAAAACACTTTCTACATGGGGTTGTTGGCTCTATAACTACAGCAGTTGTGCTGGACAGTGCCTTGTTACATTTAGAGCTGAACACCATGCTGTGCACAATGACAGTCCTTTTATTTTCTTCTTTCAACACCTTTCTGGAATGGGTAAATTAATATTTTTACAGCATGTCTGCAGAAAGTGAGGAATAATTATATAAGTTGCCATACTCCCCCTATTAAGCCCATAAAACCCATTTCTTTAGACCTATCGTCTTCTAAAACTGATAATTACAAATGTAGTTTTCTAATTGCTCTGCTCTTCTCTAAATCTCTAAATCCAGTTGGAGCTAAAAAGACTTGCACACATGTCACACTGCAGCCACTGAGAGGACAGACTATTTATATATTCCTTATCTGGAGGATAAGAATAGTCCTTTCCCCCAGCCAGTTTATCTGGTGTATTAACAATATAGATTATAATCACAGATGCCCTTAAATAAATTTCACATTTAATACTGCAAATACAATGTTTTTGAGATACTTCACCAGTAATTAAATATGACACCAGTTAACGCTGATGGAAAAGATGTTTGGAATTCCATCTGTTTTGAGTCCTTTACTCTCTTTCACTGGTGGGATTTAAATACTCTGTGTTATACAACTAAATCTTAACCAAACTTTTCTGATTTAGTGCTGTGTTGTAGTTTTCATTATATTTCTTCCCTTACACAGGAAGTAGCTCTAGTGAGAAACATGTCCCAGATCATATCTTCCCATCTTTATATTTCTAACACCAAAAGTTGATACGAATTTAATTCAGATTCATTATAGCATTTGAATTTTTTAGTCACTGTAACACTGTAAGATCAAATGTCAATGTTTCTGTGCATTTCCTAAGACATTGGATGATAATTTGAAATACCATGAGAAGCCAGTTAAAAGTCTTCCTTAAAGACAAATACAGTCAATGTGGAAAGAAAAGTTACTGTAAATGTATTGCATTTAATATTGATATTACTTGAGATTTTCTTATGTATGATACAATACAATAGAGACATATTAAATTTTGAAATTGATAAAAAAATTCAAATCTCCTAAAAACCATGCAACATTTCATAGCTAACAGTTTCAAATCTTCTAAAAACCCATACAACTTTTCATGGCTAACATAGTAAGAAGGTAAAAATAATGCTGTATTATATTGAATAAAAGAACAGCTTGTATTTGCCCAACTATTGCCATCAGGAAACTTCAAGTTTGAGAAAACATATAGAATAGATGTTTAAATCTGTGCAGTGAAGTGGACTACAGACAAGATTTCTTCTCCTCTGTGTGAGTACAAACCTGGATAAGCCTCTTGGCTTAATAACTGCCATTTGTGATATGCAAATGTGATGTTGAAAGGAAGGTAGGATCTATACATTTTAAATATTTGTACTGAAAACACATTAGTAAGAGTCATCTGGATTTAGGACATAAAGAAATTAGAAGCTGGAAACAAAACATGCAACAGTCCAGTATTCATACCTTGCCTAGAGTTAGTGGTTTGGGACTTTTTTTTTCTTTTTCTTTCTTTTACTTCTTTTACTTCTTTTTTTTTTTTTTTTTCTTTCCTTTTTTTTTTTTTTTTTTTTTGGAAAAGATACCTCCCAGGTCTCTGAAGCACTTTAACAGCTGGAGACTGAGAGTTTCAAGAAAGGGGGAAAAAAGCCTCAAAGAGGTAGGATGCCTTGAAGTATAATTGAAGTTTTGCTCATTAAGGGCAAACCTGTGAAGATTTGACATTTCACCAAGTTTTAGACAGAGTTCCTAAGGAAATAGGTTTGAAAAAAGTTGTACAGAGAACAGAGCTTTCTTTTGCAGTGTTACCTTTTGACACAAACCTTAGTCAGTTGCTCCAATTTCAATAAGTCAATACTGCTATTTAGAGCTTTTCAGCCAGCCTGTTGACCAAGAAGAGCATAAGTTAAAGGAAGTTGCACTGTCATACTCATAAACAGATTCTAGACACTGTCATTGTTCTAAGCACTTTGTTGATTTTCCTCTCCAGACAGGCTCTGACTCTTTGGCCCAGGTCTGCTAAGGAATAAAAGCTGAGCAAAACTACTCCAAAATGGACTCAGTCTAAAAGAGGGAAAACACTTGAGAGCAAATAATGTTGACATCATTGGAAAACATTACTTTTTCTGTGTTTATATACACTGAATTTCAGTAAAGTCAACAAAACCATCTCATTTCAAATGTATCAGACCATAACTGTCTGTGAAAATTTACATTAAATCATCAACCCAAGGGATATAGATACAGTTTTCTTTCCCACCCCATTGTAATGTCTCTGACACAGCAACACAATTGTTTATCCACTGGATTTTATCTGTATCCTTTTTGGGGACAGCAGCCCACCTTTGCAACATTTCTCCACTGGCTGTTTTCTCATAGGTTATTATAATTACTTCCCATTGTCTCCCCTTTCTTCTGCATATCCTCATTTCCAAGTTTTAGTAGTTACAGGACGATTATGAGTCCTTGAATATTTGTCTACAGTTTTTATGAAATTACCAACATCTCTGCTATTATGTTTGCTTGGATTTACTGCTGGTTAAAGATATCTCACATAATGAGTAACTAAGAGCAAGGTCTTATATACCCACAGCTCCCAAGAAGATTCACATCTTGTGTAATTTTTTCTAAATATCCAAAGAGTGTCATATGTGGTGAGATTTAAGGAGACTTCCATGTCTGGCCATCCAGGAGCCACTCTGGCAGTCACATTTACACCACCTGAGCTGGGACAGAAGCCCCTCTGCAGCCACATCCCCACACTCACACAGTCAGACCTGATTTCCTCACCATCTCGACCCCAGCTTTCCCACAGCAGTCTCAGACATCCGGATCCTTAAAATAATGTAATCATGGTGCAATAATTTAATAAAAGAACAACAGCTCAAGATGGTGTCTGCAAGGAGGGACCCAGAATAAAGGAATCCCTGGGTTTTTGTGCCCTAACAATCTCAGCACAGGAAAGTTCCCGGCCACTTGCCTGGGACCCCTGTCTGCCCAGAGCTCAACTTTCAGTTTTCACATGGAGCTTCCTGCACTGAATGTATTCCTCAGCTGTGAGTATAAAGAGTAGTTATGACAAAACACTACCATGTCTAATATTCCAGTAATTGAAAAACCATCAAAAACCTGAGAAAATAAATTCAATCCTTATTGAGCTACAATACCCTCAGGTTGGTGATTTACAAATAAAAGCTTCATCAACAGTAACAAAACTTTACCAAGTCCCTTGATACAGTTTTAGCATTTTGAGAAGCAGGTTCACTTGCAGGATGTGAATTTATTAAACTGAGATCTAAGCTATTTTGGAACAAGAAAGGAAGTCAACCATACAGCCTGTTCTTAAATATCTAGAGATCAAGGGTCTTTATTTTTGCCATTTAGTCAATAATTACCTTTCAGATCATTTCTGGAGACTTTCATGCTATCAGGCAGTGAAATAGCTATTTTTCAAAACCTCATAGGGAACAACACTGATAAATTTCACTCATCCAAGGAGAGATGACTCTGTGTAATATTTTTGAATTTGATGTTTGTGCAATAGATTAAAGAAGAATCCAGACATTTAAACTGTAATCTGAATCTTTTGGTCCTGGAATCTGATGTGAAGGATTTAGAGATGAGTTCATGTTTCCTGTTGAAGATGCTATTTTGTTGAAAAAGACGTAGTGGAGTCTATAATCTCTGGCAGGAAGATACTCTGTTTTGAATATCCCAGTGCTAAGAGAAGGACTTGCAATGTTTCTGTGCTCACTATAACCTTACTGTATAGATCAAAATAACTAGAACAAAAAATCTCTCAAAGATATCCCATAAATTGCATGTTAAAGGTCTGACATAGGTAAACTATTTCATATCTTCAAGTGGTCTGCAAAAACACATCAAATCTAGAGGTAGGCATTCCCTATGTGTTCAAAATATATCAGATATAGCATAAAGTCTCTGAAGATATGCCTAACCTACTGTGTGCTTGGACCTTCCAAAGCATTCAAGAAATCCCTGGGACACTTTCTAAATCAATACCTTCCCCTGAAAGAGGCAGGCCTAATTCAAACGTTGAGTGGCTTTTAGATATCTTTTCATCTAAGATCAAGAGTACCAATTGGATGTATCCCAGATAGTTCTTTTCATGGTCTAGCAAAACATTTGAGATTACCACGTTCCTGCGCTGGGCACTTTTACTCCATATTCAGGGGTATGATATTGAAATGACTGCTGCCATAAAGCAAGAAGATTGAAAACCACCAGGTTTTGGGCTACCATATTAGGAATGTGCTATTTTGATTTGGACCAGCCTTAAGTTTTTATCTGTTCTTTGCCACTGTAATACTATTTCTCTATCATTTTATTTCATCTTCCTCAGTATTACTTTTTGTATTCCAAAGGCACTTCTTTCTAGTGACTTTTACAGACCATAATGTGTTTACATGGAAATATTTCAGTGGTGAGAGGTCTACAGGCCTAGGTTCCAAAATAAAACCCATCTGTGCAGCAGCAGTTGCAGCTGGGGAAAAGAGGATCAGAATATGCGAGAGAATCAGCTCTGCAGACAGCACGGTCAGTGAGGACAGAGGCAGAGGAGGTGATCCCCGTGCTGGAGCAGAGACTGCCCTGCAGCCTGTGGTGGAGACCACAGTGAGACGAGTTATGCCCCTGCAGCCCATGGAGGTCCAGGGGGAGCAGAGATGCACCTCCAGCCTGTGGAGGACCCCACACCAGCACAAGGAGATGCTCAGAGAGTGTGGAGAGTTTAGTTCAAGAATGGCTTAAAGAAAAAGGCCATGAGACATACAATTGAGAGAAAAGTAAAAGGGAAAAGTCAAGCAGTTCCTAACAGTTCTCAGCCTTCTGATTTCTATAAACAATTAGACTCTTTTTATAAACAATAAAGTTCTCGGACTGTCTTCCCATAACAAGCAGAACACCCTCTCTGGGAAAAGATGGCACCCTGGGAACAGATGTGAAAGCTTTGGGAACACTGGTTCTGTTTTTAATAAACAATTGTAGGTATTCTAAAACAAGAGGAGTGGTTAGACTTTTCTCTGTTAGCCTATCATGAAATTGGATTACAGAATATGCATGAAGTTCGTTAGCACTGTTATTTAAGGTGATTGATTGATCAATAAAATCTGAGTTCGATGCATTATAGGATGGTCGTTCTCCCTTCATCTCCCACAAGAGAGGACTGTGACCCTGTGGGAAATCTGTGCTGCAGCAATCTTCTGGCTTGACCCATGGAAGGAGTGGGTCACCTAATGCTCTTCTAAGACTAACACTCTCATAATATTACAGGTTGTCTAGAATGCTGGAAAGACTTAAAAAAAATGCTTTCTTTCCAAAGCCAGAGAATATTAAACATCTTGTTCATATCTCTCCACATTGAATTATAGTATTATCTTCAAGAAGTTTCATAGAACATTAGCAAATTTCTGGTAGAATTTGATAAAATATTTGTCTGGTTTTATTTGACTAATTTCTGTTTTCTGGGATACTAATACCGAGTTAATTACTCATTATAGACCACAGCAAGTCTTGTGTCCAGGAATTGACTTTAAAAAGCGCAGAAACTCAAAAAACTTTAAAATAATTTCCTAGAGAGCTCTAGAATTTTGTGTATTCTGTGAGCGCCATCTGGGTCATATAATCAGCTATCCCAGCCATAGATTTGGGTCACTTAAAGATTTTAATATCAGAACATAATGTCCTCAGTCCTGCAATCTTAAGTTCATGCTTAGACCCTTACAGTGTAGAACCTAACGGGTTTCTTCTAGTCTCCAGATTGAACTCTTTGCATTTTTCTGTATAGCTAAACCTCGGAAGAAATAGGACCACCTACAGAACAAGGTGGGAAAAGACGACAAAATAACCAATGTTGTCATTTAATATGTTTCAGAGCATCACTTGTCTCAGCCTACAAGTTTGAGAAAAAGCGTCATCAACAGTTTGACATCTGCAAAATGTTTAAAAGATGTAAAATAAACAAATTGTCGGCAGAGGAATATCATTCCTTAGCACCTTTCATTTACATTCATACATTTTTTTTTATAATAAGAGCAGATGTGATGCAGGTATGTTTTAAGGGGCACTAAATGTCAGTTAGAAATAAAATGTTAAACTTTGTAGCATTCCTGAAGTAGACCATAAAATTTTTTTACAACTTTTGGGGGATATATATATATATATGTATATATATATACATATATATGTACATACATATACATATACATATACATGCATATATATAAACATGCATATATATATATATATTCACACTTTTTTTTCCAGAGAAAATATTGTATCTGCACAATTTGTTCCATCAAATCAAAAGGTTGTTTCATTAGTTTTCCAGTAACTGTTGAATCCAGAATTTATTGAGATTCAGAGATAAATGGGATAAATGTTTACCTTACAAATGACTGCATTGCAAATCTGCAACGTATATATAAACTAAAATACCTTATACTATTGCCTTAAATCTCAAGTATTAAATTTTAATTGATTTACAGTTGATTTACAAAGGAGAATAAATAGTTGCAAAGAGTAAATATTGATTAGACATTGGAGGCAGCACTGAAAAATGAAGTTGTTCCAGCAAGTTGTAACTCTTGAAAACATATCTGGCTTCATTTGTTTACTATATGCAGCTCTATATGCAGATCTTGTTTTTGTGTATGGGTGTGTGTGTGTTGGCAGTCACTTTGCTGAGACCTGGAGCTGAGAGGGCACCTGATATCACCTGTTTCTGTGCACGTGGGCGAAAGGGAATTAAGCTGCCTGTTAGAGAGGGAGCATCTGGCATCTGGCATCATCTGCAAAGGGGCGAGCTCAAGCTGTTGAAGCCATCTGTGGAGAGGAGAGAGATGCACAGAGAGAGATGCAAGATTCAGAGATGAGCATAAAGTACCAAAGCTGAAAAGCTGTGTTCTTAAGTACAAAACCTGCTCCAAATAAGTTCTTAAAGATCGATAATTTTTGGATGCTGATAGAAAGAGAGGGTGAAGTTTCCCCGGTGACAGAGCCGTCCATCTCTGCAGGACATCAGACATCGGGACTCTACACAAATGCTCTGTATGGGGAATATTAGAAGTCCACAGAGGTCCATGACTTGCAATAGGAAAAAGCCTTCTGACTTTTATTTTTGAGGTGAAAATGCAGACATGCCAATCATCAACATCCATTTCCACGTCCCATTCAGACCTCCCAATCTCTGCTATTGAAGTTGGTGCCACTGAGTTCTTTATGTATACCTGTAAGCAAGGAAATTTTGCCTCTTCTTTCTCAGTCATATTTAAACTTGTCTTTCTTCAACAAATCTAATTTCTAGGTGGGTTTATACCCATCACTGTGGTGTTCATTGCTTCAAAAGAGCTGACACTAATCCTCCTTATTGGAGCTCTCATTTCAAGCAAGATCCTGTCACTTCTAAAACCTCCAAGGATTATTACCACCTCATCTGCAGTTGTGTACACACATTAAGGGTGAAGATTTCCACTACCAGGCTGGTTGGAATCCTGGCTTCTGATTGCCTGTTTATTGCATTTTTCACACAAACAATGCCATTTTTTCCTGTTCCCACTTCTGCGTGGAAACAACTTTCAAAAATCCTCACTTCTACTTTAAATCCTTCCTTCGAGCTTGTCTTTGTGGCAATGATAGAACCCACTTGTCAGTGATTAGCCAGCTGGTGTGACCACTGCCTATTGCACTGGTTACAGCTGTCTTACTGCTATTTCTCTGTTTCCTCTCCATCTGTCTTATCCACCTGCTGTCTCTCATTTCAAACTTAAATTTAAACTCCCTGGACAAACACTCTCAATTTGTGATGCTTGTACAGTGCCTATCACAGTGTGTCCTTAGCTATAGAGTCTCCTTCCATAGAAACTAATGTGCAATAAGCTCTCTGAGAGAGAGGGACGGTGCGGGTCCTGCATCTCAGGGTGAATTTGCACCATCTGTTCACTGATGCAGAAACCTGAGCAACCTTAAACTCTGCTAGTTGTCTTGGCAAATTATCTGGGAAGTAAGATGAAATAGCATATTTTTAGTTCCAGACTGTTGTGACTGGACCCTAGCAAAGCCTGAATGGGGGTGTCTATACAGCAGCGGAAAAGGTACATTTGGGAATATACCTGTTGAAAGAAGGAAAAAGTCTATACTACAGGTATCGTGGCACACATACTTGTATAAGATGCATGACACTGTGCACCATATTGTACACAGCACCGAGGTGAATACATCCTGCTTTCACTGTAATGCCATCTGCTTTTCACCTGGCCATAGAACAGGCTGAGTAATAGTCAGGGTATCTCAAAGAATAGAAAGAGGAAACTGTGAAGTTGTTTTAGTTTCACCACTCCAAACTTTTCTTCTGATTGTCAGTGTCCAATTTTAGAGGTACTTAAGGGGTTTAATTCAATTACAGATTTTTTTAAAACTATATTACTATTATTATTATTATTATGCCTACTAATCCTACTAATGTTATTAGGATATCTTTCTTCCCAAGGAGGCTTTCCTAATTATAACCAGGTCTAATTCAAATGCTATGCAACACCATATAAAAATCCTAATTCAAAAACAGTTCAATAATTTCCATTTATTGTAGAATCATATAAACCAATATGTATGGTTGGGAAGGCAAATCTTTGACAAAATCCTGTGTGATATTGGGAAAAAATTAGCTGTATAAGATTAAATTTCCTATTGCCTAAAGGCAAATTTGTCTGCTTAAGTTCAGAGAAATTCCATTTACCTTGTTGGTAAATTTGCAGCTATGTAAGAATGAAACATGAAGAATAATGCTTTAAAGCATCATTCAAGTGCTTGGTACTTGTTTTGGACACCTACGACTTGCACATAAAAGAAGTAGGCTGGAATAAAATAGGGCTGTGATTTGGAGGTACAAAACCTAAGCTGCCAGTCTCTGCACAGATTGTCTTATCCTGTTTTATGTTGTCTGCCAATAGCTTATTTATTTTATATTGAAAATTTCTCAGATTCTGTCCTTAGTGTACCTTCTTAAACTTCAGATATATCTAATACAACAGTGACAAACCTAGGAGAGATATTATGAATTAATGAAAACTCATGAACATTGTTATTAAGATTTAAAATTATAATATTATCTTATCTGCTTTTATTCCTGATTTCTATGCTATCTTTTCTGAACCGGTGACTTTATTTACATAGTGCTAGAAAGAAAGATAAAGTAAGAATCCAGTCCTGAAGTTTGCATAAATATAGTGAAAAATAATCAGATAAGACAGCATACAAAAACAATAGAACAACTGAAAATTCAGCAAACCAACGAAGCATCAAACTGCCTCTCCCCACTAAAGACCACTCAGGACAAAAGCTTCAGAAATTCTTGATTATGGCTGTGAACATTTCCTGGCACCTGTTCCCTGGAGCACTTTCTGAATACGAATGTATCCTAGCAGGAGCGAGATTCCCTTCACTGCTTTCCTTCTCCTCTTTTCATTCCCTTCCTCTTCTTCCCTTGCCTTCCATGCAAAAAAATCAGACCTCACAGACTGCAGTGAAGGAGTGAAGTGGTCCAAGAGATCCCCTGACATGGTTGATTAGAAAACTGCAACCCTCAGGCACTCCACAGTTTGCCCCAGCAGGTAACAGTAAATTGGTACACTGGGGATTAAATCTTTTAGACATAAATGGAGAAAGGCAAAAAAAGAACCATAGGCAGAAAACTGATTTGCAAATTCACAAGAGAACTGAGAAATATTTTAAGGCAGCTTTTTCTTTTTTTTTTTAAACAGTGAGGGAATTTGCTGTTAAAAGAAATTCCTTGGTGAAACAATAAATTATCATATTTAACCTAAGCTACTTTTACCATGCCTGTATTTTGGTCTGCTGGAAGGCACTGGGATAAATGCAAGACTATTTTGACTAAATTACTTTTTATAGTATTGTGGTTTTACCTTGGCCAACAATTCAGCCTCACACAGCCTCCAGTGAGACAGAGGGAAAAATGGGGAGTGAAAAGGTGAGAAAACTCAAAATGGGTTGAGGTAGGGATAGTTTAACAGGTAAAATAAAGGCATACATGGAAGCAAAGAAAAAGAAAGAATTCATCCGCCCCTGCCCATGGGCAGGCCCAGCCCATTGCTGGTGGGATGGGATGGCTCTGGGCGGGCACTGCTCAATAAGAGTGAAAACACCCTTGTGTTGCCAACACTGTCACCAGCACAAATCCAAACCACAGCCCCAAAACAGCCACTGTCGAAGGCAGGAAGGGATTTCTCAGCAGGGAGTGCAGCAATAGAACAAGACATAATGGCTTTAAACTGAAGGATTTCGATTAGATATTAGGAAGAAAATCTTTGAGTGTGGTGAGACTCTGGGACAGGTTGCTCAGACAAGCTGTAGCTGCCTCATCCCTTGAAGTGTTGAAGCTCTGCACAATCTCATCCAGTGGAATGTCTCCCTGCCCATGGCAACAGGGTTGCAAGTAGATGATATCTGAGGGCCCCTTTAACTCAAGCCATTCTATGGCTATTCTACTCTATTTGAGTATTAAAGTACTGAGTATTTCAACACAGTAATTATTTAATGTAATGTAGATTTAAGGGTTTAGACCATTCCCTGCCAAAGCAAGTTTTTTGGGTTTTGGGCTTTATCCTGTGTTAGCTTGAAATTTCATAATATTGATGATTTTACCGACAAAAAATGTGTTGGTCTTAGTTACTTTCCAATTTAGATACCATAGCAAATCTGAACATCTAAGCCAAAGTGAAGTTTCTCTCTGTCTGCTTCCCTTATGTCCTTTAAGAAATTATGCACCCCTTTCTGACATTTAAGGATACTGGCACAGAAAGTTAATTTCTCCTAAACTGGAAGGGAATTTGCACCAGGAGTATAATTACATAAATTAAATTTGCATAAATCTCAAAAATAAAACACACTATTTTCCCATCAACTTAGTATATTCTAAACACCTAAAATTTTCAGGTTCACAGTATTTTATCTGTGCCCTGTGGGTGAGAGAATTATTACTTACCTCCAGCAGTCAAGTTTGAATTTAATTAATTACAGCTGCTAACTTGTGTGATTGCTACCTTTACTCAATAGTGGTCAAAACTGTGATTACTACTGTCACCCACAAAGCAGCTGCCAAGCAGTGAAAGTTACTTAAATTTCTGTAATAGTTAATATTTCTTCTTTTAGAATAGTGCAGCCTCCTTTTTTAATGCCCCTAATAAGCAGGATGATTAAAAAGTCTGTAGTGTTGCTGATTATTTACACTTTTTCATTACTTTCCAGCACTGACTGTTTTTTCTATGTTCTGCACCAACAAACTTAATTTCTCTTTTATTCTTTTTTCAGCAATTACAAAAAAAATCTGAATTTAGTAATGTCTCTGAGAGCTCTGTGTTTCTGATTTGGGCTGTTTCAAAGTCATTAATTTGCTAAATTAAGGTAGGTGGAAAGTACTAAATCTAGTGTTCTTTTTTTACAATCTTCCTAAGGTAGTAAACCTATTGTGTGGCATATTAATTAAATATAGGGTAAATTGATGCAGGAGATTTTAGTTCTCAGAAATGTAAAAAAAAAAAAAAGCTCCTTCTAGTTTTTCTTTATTACCAAAACCAAGAACCAGAACACAGAACTCTCATTCTTGTACATGGTTGCTCTGACAGTATCTTCAACCAGAATCTCTCACAAAACACTATAGCAGAGGTCTGTTTGCTGTTTTGAGATGGAGATTAACAAACAGTGCTTTAGCATGCAGATCACCGTATTATTTGGTCATAGAGCAGTATAAAAACGTCACAACGATCAAAAAAGCAGTCTTAGTACTCTCCAAGGACATTTCAATCTTGATATCAAGAATGCTGGGTGAAACAGCCCATTGTCTGGTTTCATTGCTGCTTTCTTTCCGGGTAGATACTGTTTAGAAATATAAGTCCTGTTTCAATAATTTTTAATGTTGAACAAAAGACCTGCAAGCCTTCCACATTTTGTAGATATACAAAAATAAGAAATAAGTAATGTTTGTAGTTTGTTGGTTTGGGTGTTTTGGGGTTTTTTGTTTTGTTTGTTTTGGGATTTTTGTTGGTTTTTTTTCTTTTGTTGTTAGCTTTTTGGGTGTTTTGGTTTTGTTGTTGTTGGTTTTTGGGTTTTTTTTCCTAATTTTGTAATATTTTTTAACTCTTCAGTCCACTTCCCTGGGAAAAACAGGTCTACCCTCCAGTCAACTTCCCCAGGAAAGAAACAAGATAACAAAAAACCCCAAGAGAAGAACACTGAAGGACAATCAGATTATTAAATGAAGTTTCTTTCTGAAACAGAGCTACTTCAAATTGTGTTTATATATTTATGTCATTGCAACCACGGCCATTTTTAGTTTCTCAACTTTATGTACTTTATACTTTGCAATAATAGATTTATTATTTATTATTTATTAAATAGATCTATTTATTAAATAGATAATACATGGGGACATCGTGGGGACAGCCACGTCACCGAGGACATGGGCACCTAGGGGACACCTGGGGACATTGTGGGGACATCGTGGGGACATCGTGGGGACAGCCACGTCACCGAGGACATGGGCACCTAGGGGACACCTGGGGACACCTGGGGACATCGTGGGGACATCGTGGGGACTGCCAGATCTACGCCCACGTCACCGAGGACATCGGCACCTAGGGGACATCGTGGGGACATCTGGAGGGACGTGGGGATGGTGGCCACCATGATGTTGTGGAGATGGGGACATCAGGGGACACCTGGGCACACATCTGGAAGGACGTGGGGATGGTGGCTAGCATGTCATCATGGAGATGGGGACATCAGAGGAATCAGGGGACACGTGGTGGTGGCATCTGGAGGGATGTGGGGATGGTGGTCACCATGTCAATATGGAGATGGGGACACCAGGGGACACCTGGGGACACCTGGAGACAGCCAGATCTATGCCTACATCACCGAGGACATCGGCACCTAGGGGACCTGTGGTGGCATCTGGAGGGACGTGGGGATGATGGTCACCACATCCCCATGGAGATGGGGACACCAGGAGACACTTGGTGGTGGCATCTGGAGGGACATGGGGATGATGGTCACCACGTCACCATGGAGATGGGGACACTTTGGGGACACCTTGGGGATGGCGCCACCGCCACGGCCTCGTGCAGCTGCAGGGACCTGGGGACGTCCCCACGGCTCCTCGGTGACCTGAGGGACGCGGGGACATCGAGCGGACACGGCCGGGACCTGGGGCCACCCTCACCCCACTGTCCCCAAGGCCACCAGTGACCCAGTGTCCCCAAAGCCACCCTCACCCCGATATGTCCCCACGGCCACCCTTGACCCAATGTCCCCTCCTGGTGCCACCATCTCCCTGGTTCACCAGTGACCCGATGTCCCCAGAGCCACCAACGACCTGATGCCACCTCCTGGTGTCACCATCACTCTGATGTCCCCAAGGCCACCGTTGTCACTTCAGCGTCACCTCTGGTCTTGTGTCCTCTTCTGGTGCCACCATCGCCTCAGTGTCCCCAAGGCCACCAATGACCCAATGTCCCCTCCTGGTGCCACCATCTCCCCAATGTCCCCAAGGCCTTCTGTCCCTCCCTGGTGCCACCATCGCCCCGATGTCCCCAGAGTCGCTGTCACCCCGATGTCACCCTTGGCTTTGTGTCACTTCCTGCTGCCACCACAGCCCTGATGTCCCCCAAGGCCACCATCACTCAATGTCCCCAAGGCCACCATCACCCAATGTCCCCAAGGCTTTCTGTCCCCTCCTGGTGCCACCATGGCCTCAATGTCCCCTCCTGGTGCCACCCCCGCCCCGATGTCCCCAAGGCCACCGTTGTCACCTCAGTGTCCCCTCCTGGTGCCACAGGTGATCCGACGTCCCCAAGGCCACCACTGACCCAGTGTCCCCTCCTGGTGTCACCAATGCCTCGATGTCCCCCAAGGTCACCACCAATCAATGTCCCCACGGCCTTGTGTCCCCTGCTGGTGCCACCAAGTCCCCAATGTCCCCAGTGTCACCATGGCCCCGATGTCCCCTCGGCCTTGTGTCCCCTCCTGGTGCCACCATTGTCCTGATATCCCCAAGGCCACCCTCACCCCAATGTCCCCTCCTGGTGCCACCATCTCCCTGATGTCCCCAAGGCCACCGTTGTCACTTCGGTGTCACCTCTGGTCTCGTGTCCTCTTCTGGTGCCACCATCTCCCCAGTGTCCCCAAGGCCGCCATCGCCCCAATGTCCCCAATGCCATTGTCACCTCAGTGTCACCGCTGCTCTCGTGTCCTCTTCAGGTGCCACCATCGCCTCAGCGTCCCCAAGGCCACCATGGCTCTGATGCCCCCAGGGCCGCCATTGTCACCCCGATGTCCCCTCCCGGTGTCACCGCTGTCCCCGTGTCCCCTCCCCCAGTGACCAAAAATCGGTTTTTCATCCATTTTTATTCATTGCCTTCGTTGGGGACATTTGGGGACATTTTGGGGTCATTTTGTGACATTTGGGGACAATTGGGGCCATTTGGAGCCATTCTGGGGCCATTTTGTGATATTTGGGGACATTTTGGGGCCATTTGGGGACAATTGGGGCCATTTGGGGCCATTCTGGGGCCATTTTGGGGCCATTTGGGGACATTTTGGGGCCATTTGGGGACAATTGGGGCCATTTGGGGCCATTTTGGGGCCATTTTGTGACATTTGGGGACATAGTTGTTATAGGTAAAAGTTAATTTAAAATAGGATATAGTTCAATGATATTGTAATTATGATGTTCTATTATTTGTATTATGTTAAAGGGGAAGGGCTCATTAGAATGTGCTAGAAGGGTGCAGGGTTTGGTGAAACCGGGCTCTGATGGGGCAAGGCGAGGCCCAAGAGAGATTGGATGAGACATCTGACCAATCATTCGAAGCCCTGCAGAAACGATTGGTCCAGAATGAACGGCGGTAAAGACCAATGAGAAGCCTGGAAATGGACCAATCACCATGAGGATCCAAAATGCACCAATCCTGGACCCGGGGGGGGCTGTAAGTGTGGGGAGTTCGGTTGGGTCGGGGTTCTTCTTCTTTTGGGGTACTTCTTGTTTGGGAGAACCCAGTGCACTTGGGGTGAGCGCACTGTTTTCGTTTTTGGCTCGCTGTGTGGGTGCCTGGGCTTATCCTGGGCACTCCGTTCCTTGTAGCTATTTTAATAAACGAGAACCTCTTTCTCTGGAGAAAGTCTGGCCTCGTTCATATCCGTAACAGGTATGAGAGGGGCACCTGGAAAAGATTCCAGCCACGCGATAATCCACGAGATAAGAACTCACGTGCAGAGGCGTAACGCACGTCGTGGTTTCCCTGGTTTTCCTGAGACATGTATGCCGGCGTTTACATTTGCATGAGTTTATCGTGCTGGGGGGAAACTAGCGCAAACGGGAAAGAGCCACGTTACTTTGTCACGACGGGAACGGGCCTTACCCGGATGGATACTCCCCAAGGGACACACAAAGAGATCTCAGAGATAAGACAGGAGTACGACGAGAAAAGGAATATCTGAGAGAAGACTAGAAAGAAAGCAGAAACACGAGCGTCCGGCCCGACTTTCCTTTCCGCTTTTTCAGGGAAAAGCTATTCCAATACCCAACATCAACTCAGCGCCTTCGTGCCTCCTCTTTCCTTGTGCGGCCACATCCCTTGACATCTCGTTTCAATGCCGAGCTGAGCGACCAATTCCGTTTCCTTGGGCCGGGGGTGGAAGGGACGGCAGGGACAGTGTTACGGATATGAACGAGGCCAGACTTTCTCCAGAGAAAGAGGTTCTCGTTTATTAAAATAGCTACAAGGAACGGAGTGCCCAGGATAAGCCCAGGCACCCACACAGCGAGCCAAAAACGAAAACAGTGCGCTCACCCCAAGTGCACTGGGTTCTCCCAAACAACAAGTACCCCAAAAGAAGAAGAACCCCGACCCAACCGAACTCCCCACACTTACAGCCCCCCCCGGGTCCAGGATTGGTGCATTTTGGATCCTCATGGTGATTGGTCCATTTCCAGGCTTCTCATTGGTCTTTACCGCCGTTCATTCTGGACCAATCGTTTCTGCAGGGCTTCGAATGATTGGTCAGATGTCTCATTCAATCTCTCTTGGGCCTCGCCTTGCCCCATCAGAGCCCGGTTTCACCAAACCCTGCACCCTTCTAGCACATTCTAATGAGCCCTTCCCCTTTAACATAATACAAATAATAGAACATCATAATTACAATATCATTGAACTATATCCTATTTTAAATTAACTTAACTTTTACCTATAACAACAGGACGGGCGCGGCGGGGAGGAAAGCGAATTTTCCTGGCCACGCCGCTCGGTCTCCGCTCCCTCAGCTCTGCTGAGCGGCGCGGCACGGGAGCGTTTCCCCCAAAAGCGACTCCCGGCGGCTCCCGGCTGTCCCACGGCCCCGAGGGCTCCGGGGCGCCCCTGCAAATTCCGGAATTTGGGAAAATTCCCCCAAATTTTGAGGTGAAATTCCCCAATTTTGGGGTGAAATCCCCATAATTTTGCAAATTTTGGGTTTTTTGGGGTGAATTTTGGGGATTTTGAGTTTTTGTCACTCACGTGCTCCCCCTTGGCGCCTTTGGGGCCTTTGGGGCCCGGCTCGCCCCCCCTCGCCCTGAACGGAAATTTGGGAAAATTGGGGAAAATTCTCAAAAATCCGGGAAAATTTGGGGAGGGAAATTTGGAAAACATGAGGAAAATTTGGGAGGGAAATTTGGGGGCAAATTCTTGGATGTTGAGTGAGAAAATCATGGGAAAATTTTGGGAGGGAAATTTGGGAAAATTCAGGGAGGGAAAATTTGGGGGGGGTTGGGTGGAAATTGGGGATTTTGGGTGGAAATTGGGGATTTTGGGTGGAATTTGGGGGATTTTGGTGGGAAATTGGGGGGTTTTGGGTGGTAATTGGGCGGTTTTGGGTGGAAATTGGGGATTTTGGGTGGAAATTGGGGGATTTTTGGTGGAAATTCGGGTTTTTGGGTGGAAATTGGAGGATTTTGGGTGGAAATTGGGGATTTTGGGTGGAAATTGGGGGGGTTTGGGTGGAAATTGGGGGATTTTGGGTGGAAATTGGTGGTTTTGGGTGGAAATTGGGGGTTTTGGGTGGAAATTGATGATTTTGGGTGGAAATTGGGGATTTTGGGTGGAAATTGGGGGATTTTGGATGGAAATTGGGGGTTTTGGGTGGAAATTGGGGATTTTGGGTGGAAAATGGGGGGGTTTGGGTGGAAATTGGGGGATTTTGGGTGGAAATTGGGCAGTTTTGGGTGGAATTTGGGGGATTTTGGTTGGAAATTGGGGGATTTTGGGTGGAAATTGGGGGATTTTGCGTGGAAATTGGGCGGTTTTGGGTGGAAATTGGGGGATTTTTGGTGGAAATTCGGGTTTTTGGTGGAAATTGGGGATTTTGGGTGGAAATTGGGGATTTTGGGTGGCAATTGGGGATTTTTGGGTTGAAATTGGGGGATTTTGGGTGGAAATTGGGCGGTTTTGGGTGGAAATTGGGGGATTTTGGGTGGAAATTGGGGATTTTGGTTGGAAATTCAGGATTTTGGGTGGAAATTGGGGATTTTGGGTGGAAATTGGGGGGGTTTGGGTGGAAATTGGGGATTTGGGGTTAAAATTGGGGATTTTGGGTGGAAATTTGGGTTTTTGGGTGGAAATTGGAGGATTTTGGGTGGAAATTGGGGATTTTGGGTGGAAATTGGGGATTTTGGGTGGAAATTGGGGGATTTTGGGTGGAAATTGGGGGATTTTGGGTGGAAATTTGGGGGTTTTGGGTGGAAATTGGGGATTTTGGGTGGAAATTGGGGGGGTTTGGGTGGAAATTGGGGATTTTGGGTGGAAATTGGGGGGTTTTGGGTGGAAATTGGGGGGGATTTTGGGTGGAAATTGGGGGATTTTGGGTGGAAATTGGCAGTTTTGGGTGGAAATTGGGGGATTTTGGGTGGAAATTGGGGGGTTTTGGGTGGAAATTGAAGATTTTGGGTGGAAATTGGGCGGTTTTGGGTGGAAATTGGGGGATTTTTGGTGGAAATTCGGGTTTTTGGTGGAAATTGGGGATTTTGGGTGGAAATTGGGGATTTTGCGTGGGAATTGGGGGATTTTGGGTGGAAATTGGGGATTTTGGGTTGCAATTGGGGGATTTCGGGTGGAAATTGGGGATTTTGGGTGGAAATTGGGGATTTTGGGTGGAAATTGGGGATTTTGTGTGGAAATTGGGGGATTTTGGGTGGAAATTGGGGGATTTTGGGTGGAAATTTGGGCGGTTTTGGGTGGAAATTGGGGGGTTTTGGGTGGAAATTGGGGATTTTGGGTGGAAATTGGGGTTTTTGGGTGGAAATTGGGGGGTTTTGGGTGGAAATTGGGGGATTTTGTGTGGAAATTGGGGGATTTTGGGTGGAAATTGGGCATATTGAGTGGAAATTCGGGGATTTTGGGTGGAAATTGGGGGATTTTGGGTGGAAATTTGGGCGGTTTTGGGTGGAAATTGGGGGGTTTTGGGTGGAAATTGGGGGATTTTGGGTGGCAATTGGGGGATTTTGGGTGGAAATTGGGGATTTTTGGGTGGAATTTGGGGGATTTTGGGTGGAAATTGGGGGGTTTTGGGTGGAAATTGGGGATTTTGGGTGGAAATTGGGCGGTTTTGGGTGGAAATTGGGGGATTTTTGGTGGAAATTCGGGTTTTTGGTGGAAATTGGGGATTTTGGGTGGAAATTGGGGATTTTGGGTGGCAATTGGGGGATTTTGGGTGGAAATTGGGGATTTTGGGTGGAAATTGGGGATTTTGGGTGGAAATTGGGGATTTCGGGTGGAAATTGGGGATTTTGTGTGGAAATTGGGGGATTTTGGGTGGAAATTGGGGATTTTGGGTGGAAATTGGGGGATTTTGGGTGGAAATTGGGGTTTTTGGGTGGAAATTGGGGATTTGGGGTTAAAATTGGGGATTTTGGGTGGAAATTTGGGTTTTTGGGTGGAAATTGGGGATTTTGGGCGGAAATTGGGGGGGTTTGGGTGGAAATTGGGGGATTTTGGGCGGAAATTGGGGGATTTTGGGTGGAAATTGGGGATTTTGGGTGGAAATTGGGGATTTTGGGTGGAAATTGGGGATTTTGGGTGGCAATTGGGGATTTTGGGTGGAAATTGGGGGATTTTGGGTGGAAATTGGGGATTTTGGGTGGAAATTGGGGATTTTGGGTGGAAATTGGGGTTTTTGGGTGGAAATTGGGGATTTGGGGTTAAAATTGGGGATTTTGGGTGGAAATTGGGGGATTTTGGGTGGAAATTGGGGATTTTGGGTGGAAATTGGGGGATTTTGGGTGGAAATTGGGGGATTTTGGGTGGAAATTGGGGATTTTGGGTGGAAATTGGGGATTTTGGGTGGAAATTGGGAGATTTTGGGTGGAAATTGGGGGTTTTGGGTGGAAATTGGGGGATTTTAGGTGGAAATTGGGGATTTTGGGTGGAAATTGGGGGATTTTGGGTGGAAATTGGGGTTTTTGGGTGGAAATTGGGGATTTGGGGTTAAAATTGGGGATTTTGGGTGGAAATTTGGGTTTTTGGGTGGAAATTGGGGATTTTGGGCGGAAATTGGGGATTTTGGGTGGAAATTGGGGGATTTTGGGTGGAAATTGGGGGATTTTGGGTGGAAATTGGCAGTTTTGTGTGGAAATTGGTGATTTTGGGTGGAAATTTGGCAGTTTTGGGTGGAATTTGGGGGATTTTGGGTGGAAATTGGGGGATTTTGGGTGGAAATTTGGGCGGTTTTGGGTGGAAATTGGGGATTTTGGGTGGAAATTGAGGGATTTTGGGTGGAAATTGGGGATTTTGGGTGGAAATTGGGGATTTTGGGTGGAAATTGGCGGTTTTGGGTGGAAATTGGGGGTTTTTGGGTGAAAATTGGGCATTTTGAGTGGAAATTGGGGGGTTTTGGGTGGAAATTGGGGATTTTGGGTGGAAATTGGGGGTTTTTTGTGGAAATTGGGGATTTTGGGTGGAAATTGGGGGATTTTGGGTGGAAATTGGGGATTTTGGGTGGAAATTGGGGGGGTTTGGGTGGAAATTGGGGGATTTTGGGTGAAAATTGGGGATTTTGGGTTGCAATTGGGGGATTTCGGGTGGAAATTGGGGATTTTGGGTGGAAATTGGGGATTTTGGGTGGAAATTGGGGATTTTGTGTGGAAATTGGGGGATTTTGGGTGGAAATTGGGGGATTTTGGGTTGCAATTGGGGGATTTCGGGTGGAAATTGGGGATTTTGGGTGGAAATTGGGGATTTTGGGTGGAAATTGGGGATTTTGTGTGGAAATTAGGGGAATTTTGGGTGGAAATTGGGGGATTTTGGGTGGAAATTTGGGCGGTTTTGGGTGGAAATTGGGGGGTTTTGGGTGGAAATTGGGGATTTTGGGTGGAAATTGAGGGATTTGGGGTGGAAATTGGGGATTTTTGGGTTGAAATTGGGGTTTTTGGGTGGAAATTGGGGGATTTTGGGTGGAAATTGGGAGATTTTGGGTGGAAATTTGGGGGTTTTGTGTGGAAATTGGGGGATTTTGGGTGGAAATTGGGGATTTTGGGTGGAAATTGGGCATATTGAGTGGAAATTCGGGGATTTTGGGTGGAAATTGGGGATTTTGGGTGGAAATTGCGGATATTGGGTGGAAATTGGGGGGTTTTGGGTTGAAATTGGGGGGTTTTGGGTGGAAATTGGGGATTTTGGGTGGCAATTGGGGGATTTTGGGTGGAAATTGGGGGGGTTTGGGTGGAAATTGGGGATTTTGGGTGGCAATTGGGGTATTTTGGGTGGAAATTGGGGATTTTTGGGTGGAATTTGGGGGATTTTGGGTGGAAATTGGGTCTTTTGGATGGAAATTTGGCAGTTTTGGGTGGAATTTGGGGGATTTTGGTTGGAAATTGGGGGGTTTTGGGTGGAAATTGGGGATTTTGGGTGGAAATTGGGCGGTTTTGGGTGGAAATTGGGGATTTTGGGTGGAAATTGGGGAATTTTGGGTGGAAATTGGGGATTTTGGGTGGAAATTGGGGAATTTTGGGTGGAAATTGGGGATTTTGGGTGGAAAATGGGGGGGTTTGGGTGGAAATTGGGGATGTTGGGTGGAAATTAGGGTTTTTGGTGGAAATTGGGGCATTTTGGGTGGAAATTGGGGGATTTTGGGTGGAAATTGGGGATTTTGGGTGGAAATTGGGGGGGTTTGGGTGGAAATTGGGGGATTTTGGGTGGAAATTGGGGATTTTTTGGTGGAATTTGGGGGATTTTGGGTGGAAATTGGGTCTTTTGGATGGAAATTTGGCAGTTTTGGGTGGAATTTGGGGGATTTTGGTTGGAATTTGGGGGATTTTGGGTGGAAATTGGGGGATTTTGGGTGGAAATTGGGGGATTTTTGGTGGAAATTCGGGTTTTTGGTGGAAATTGGGGATTTTTGGTGGAAATTGGGGGATTTTGGGTGGAAATTGGGGGATTTTGGGTGGAAATTGGGGATTTTGGGTGGAAATTGGGGGGGTTTGGGTGGAAATTGGGGGATTTTGGGTGGAAATTGGGGATTTTTTGGTGGAATTTGGGGGATTTTGGGTGGAAATTGGGGATTTTTGGGTTGAAATTGGGGATTTTGGGTGGGAAATTGGGGGGTTTTGGTTGGAAATTGGGGATTTGGGGTTAAAATTGGGGATTTTGGGTGGAAATTGGGGATTTTGGGTGGAAATTTGGGGGTTTTGGGTGGAAATTGGGGATTTTGGGTGGAAATTGGGGGATTTTGGGTGGAAATTGGGGATTTTGGGTGGAAATTGAGGGATTTGGGGTGGAAATTGGGGATTTTTGGGTTGAAATTGGGGTTTTTGGGTGGAAATTGGGGGATTTTGGGTGGAAATTGGGAGATTTTGGGTGGAAATTGGGGATTTTGGGTGGAAATTGGGGGATTTTGTGTGGACATTGGGGGATTTTGGGTGGAAATTGGGCATATTGAGTGGAAATTCGGGGATTTTGGGTGGAAATTCGGGGATTTTGGGTGGCAATTGGGGATTTTGGGTGGAAATTGGGGGTTTGGGTGGAAATTGGGGGTTTGGGTGGAAATTGAGGATTTTGGGTGGCAATTGGGGGATTTTGGGTGGAAATTGGGGATTTTGGGTGGAATTTGGGGGATTTTGGGTGGAAATTGGGGAATTTTGGGTGGAAATTGGGGTTTTTGGGTGGAAATTGGGGGATTTTGGGTGGAAATTGGGGATTTTGGGTGGAAATTGGGGGATTTTGGGTGGAAATTGGGGATTTTGGATGGAAATTGGGGATTTTGGGTGGAAATTGGGGGTTTTGGGTGGAAATTGGGGGATTTTGGGTTGAAATTGGGGTTTTTGGGTGGAAATTGGGGGATTTTGGGTGGAAATTGGGGATTTTTGGGTGGAAATTGGGGTGTTTTGGGTGGAAATTGGGGGATTTTCGGTGGAAATTGGGGATTTTGGTTGGAAATTGGGGATTTTGGGTGGAAATTGGGGATTTTGGGTGGAAATTGGGGGATTTTGAGTGGAAATTGGGGGATTTTGGGTGGAAATTGGGGATTTTGGGTGGAAATTGGGGGTTTTGGGTGGAAATTGGGGGGGTTTGGGTGGAAATTGGGGGGTTTGGGTGGAAATTGAGGATTTAGGGTGGAAATTCGGGATTTTGGGTGGAAATTGGGGGACTTTGGGTGGAAATTGGGGGATTTTGGGTGGAAATTGGGGATTTTGGGTGGAAATTGGGGGATTTTGAGTGGAAATTGGGGATTTTGGGTGCAAATTGGGCATATTGAGTGGAAATTGGGATTTTGGGTGGAAATTGGGGGATTTTGGGTGGAAATTGGGGATTTTGGGTGGAAATTGGGGGATTTTGGGTGGAAATTGGGGATTTTGGGTGGAAATTGGGGGATTTTGAGTGGAAATTGAGGGATTTTGGGTGGAAATTGGGGATTTTGGGTGGAAATTTGGGCGGTTTTGGGTGGAAATTGGGGGATTTTGGGTGGAAATTGGGGATTTTGGGTGGAAATTGGGGATTTTGGGTGGAAATTGGGGGATTTTGGGTGGAAATTCGGGTTTTTGGTGGAAATTGGGGGATTTTGGGTGGAAATTGGGGATTTTGGGTGGAAATTGGGGGATTTTGGGTGGAAATTGGGGAATTTTGGGTGGAAATTGGGGATTTTGGGTGGAAATTGGGGGGGTTTGGGTGGAAATTGGGGGATTTTGGGTGGAAATTAGGGGATTTTGGGTGGAAATTGGGGGATTTTGGGTGGAAATTTGGGCGGTTTTGGGTGGAAATTGGGGGGTTTTGGGTGGAAATTGGGGATTTTGGGTGGAAATTGGGGTTTTTGGGTGGAAATTGGGGATTTGGGGTTAAAATTGGGGATTTTGGGTGGAAATTGGGGGATTTTGGGTGGAAATTGGGGGGTTTTGGGTGGAAATTGGGGATTTTGGGTGGAAATTGGGGATTTTGGGTGGAAATTGGGGATTTTGGGTGGCAATTGGGGGATTTTGGGTGGAAATTTGGGGGTTTTGGGTGGAAATTGGGGATTTTGGGTGGAAATTGGGGGGGTTTGGGTGGAAATTGGGGATTTTGGGTGGAAATTGGGGGATTTTGGGTGGAAATTGGGGATTTTGGGTGGAAATTGGGGGATTTTGGGTGGAAATTGGCAGTTTTGGGTGGAAATTGGTGATTTTGTGTGGAAATTGGGGATTTTGGGTGGAAATTGGGGGGTTTTGGGTGGAAATTTGGGGGTTTTGGGTGGAAATTGGGGGATTTTGGGTGGAAATTGGGGGATTTTGGGTGGAAATTGGGGGGGTTTGGGTGGAAATTGGGGGATTTTGGGTGGAAATTGGGGATTTTTGGGTGGAATTTGGGGGATTTTGGGTGGAAATTGGGGGATTTTGGGTGGAAATTGGGGATTTTGGGTGGAAATTGGGGGGTTTTGGGTGGAAATTGAAGATTTTGGGTGGAAATTGGGGGATTTTGGGTGGAAATTGGGGATTTTGTTTGGAAATTGGGCGGTTTTGGGTGGAAATTGGGGGATTTTTGGTGGAAATTCGGGTTTTTGGTGGAAATTGGGGATTTTGGGTGGAAATTGGGGATTTTGGGTGGGAATTGGGGGATTTTGGGTGGAAATTGGGGATTTTGGGTTGCAATTGGGGGATTTCGGGTGGAAATTGGGGATTTTGGGTGGAAATTGGGGATTTTGTGTGGAAATTGGGGGATTTTGGGTGGAAATTGGGGGATTTTGGGTGGAAATTTGGGCGGTTTTGGGTGGAAATTGGGGATTTTGGGTGGAAATTGAGGGATTTGGGGTGGAAATTGGGGATTTTTGGGTTGAAATTGGGGTTTTTGGGTGGAAATTGGGGGATTTTGGGTGGAAATTGGGAGATTTTGGGTGGAAATTGGGGATTTTGGGTGGAAATTGGGGGGTTTTGGGTGGAAATTGGGGGATTTTGTGTGGACATTGGGGGATTTTGGGTGGAAACTGGGCATATTGAGTGGAAATTCGGGGATTTTGGGTGGAAATTGGGGATTTTGGGTGGAAATTGCGGATATTGGGTGGAAATTGGGGGGTTTTGGGTTGAAATTGGGGGGTTTTGGGTGGAAATTGGGGATTTTGGGTGGCAATTGGGGATTTTGGGTGGAAATTGGGGGTTTGGGTGGAAATTGGGTGTTTGGGTGGAAATTGAGGATTTTGGGTGGAAATTGGGGATTTTGGGTGAAAATTGGGGGATTTTGGGTGGAAATTGGGGATTTTGGGTGGAAATTGGGGATTTTTGGGTGGAATTTGGGGGATTTTGGGTGGAAATTGGGGAATTTTGGGTTGAAATTGGGGGATTTTGGGTGGAAATTGGGGATTTTGGGTGGAAATTGGGGGATTTTGAGTGGAAATTGGGGGATTTTGGGTGGAAATTGGGGTTTTTGGGTGGAAATTGGGGGATTTTGGGTTGAAATTGGGGTTTTTGGGTGGAAATTGGGGGATTTTGGGTGGAAATTGGGGATTTTTGGGTGGAAATTGGGGTGTTTTGGGTGGAAATTGGGGGATTTTCGGTGGAAATTGGGGATTTTGGTTGGAAATTGGGGATTTTGGGTGGAAATTGGGGATTTTGGGTGGAAATTGGGGGATTTTGAGTGGAAATTGGGGGATTTTGGGTGGAAATTGGGGATTTTGGGTGGAAATTGGGGGTTTTGGGTGGAAATTGGGGGATTTTGGGTGGAAATTGGGGATTTTGGGTGGAAATTGGGGGGTTTTGGGTGGAAATTGAAGATTTTGGGTGGAAATTGGGGGATTTTGGGTGGAAATTGGGGATTTTGTTTGGAAATTGGGCGGTTTTGGGTGGAAATTGGGGGATTTTTGGTGGAAATTCGGGTTTTTGGTGGAAATTGGGGATTTTGGGTGGAAATTGGGGATTTTGGGTGGGAATTGGGGGATTTTGGGTGGAAATTGGGGATTTTGGGTTGCAATTGGGGGATTTCGGGTGGAAATTGGGGATTTTGGGTGGAAATTGGGGATTTTGTGTGGAAATTGGGGGATTTTGGGTGGAAATTGGGGGATTTTGGGTGGAAATTTGGGCGGTTTTGGGTGGAAATTGGGGGGTTTTGGGTGGAAATTGGGGATTTTGGGTGGAAATTGAGGGATTTGGGGTGGAAATTGGGGATTTTTGGGTTGAAATTGGGGTTTTTGGGTGGAAATTGGGGGATTTTGGGTGGAAATTGGGAGATTTTGGGTGGAAATTGGGGATTTTGGGTGGAAATTGGGGGGTTTTGGGTGGAAATTGGGGGATTTTGTGTGGACATTGGGGGATTTTGGGTGGAAATTGGGGATTTTGGGTGGAAATTGCGGATATTGGGTGGAAATTGGGGGGTTTTGGGTTGAAATTGGGGGGTTTTGGGTGTAAATTGGGGATTTTGGGTGGCAATTGGGGATTTTGGGTGGAAATTGGGGGTTTGGGTGGAAATTGGGGGTTTGGGTGGAAATTGAGGATTTTGGGTGGCAATTGGGGGATTTTGGGTGGAAATTGGGGATTTTTGGGTGGAATTTGGGGGATTTTGGGTGGAAATTGGGGAATTTTGGGTTGAAATTGGGGGATTTTGGGTGGAAATTGGGGATTTTGGGTGGAAATTGGGGGATTTTGAGTGGAAATTGGGGGATTTTGGGTGGAAATTGGGGTTTTTGGGTGGAAATTGGGGGATTTTGGGTGGAAATTGGGGATTTTGGGTGGAAATTGGGGGATTTTGGGTGGAAATTGGGGATTTTGGATGGAAATTGGGGATTTTGGGTGGAAATTGGGGGTTTTGGGTGGAAATTGGGGGATTTTGGGTTGAAATTGGGGTTTTTGGGTGGAAATTGGGGGATTTTGGGTGGAAATTGGGGATTTTTGGGTGGAAATTGGGGATTTTGGGTGGAAATTTGGCAGTTTTGGGTGGAATTTGGGGGATTTTGGGTGGAAATTGGGGGGTTTTGGGTGGAAATTGAAGATTTTGGGTGGAAATTGGGGGATTTTGGGTGGAAATTGGGGATTTTGTTTGGAAATTGGGCGGTTTTGGGTGGAAATTGGGGGATTTTTGGTGGAAATTCGGGTTTTTGGTGGAAATTGGGGATTTTGGGTGGAAATTGGGGATTTTGGGTGGGAATTGGGGGATTTTGGGTGGAAATTGGGGATTTTGGGTTGCAATTGGGGGATTTCGGGTGGAAATTGGGGATTTTGGGTGGAAATTGGGGATTTTGTGTGGAAATTGGGGGATTTTGGGTGGAAATTGGGGGATTTTGGGTGGAAATTTGGGCGGTTTTGGGTGGAAATTGGGGGGTTTTGGGTGGAAATTGGGGATTTTGGGTGGAAATTGAGGGATTTGGGGTGGAAATTGGGGATTTTTGGGTTGAAATTGGGGTTTTTGGGTGGAAATTGGGGGATTTTGGGTGGAAATTGGGAGATTTTGGGTGGAAATTGGGGATTTTGGGTGGAAATTGGGGGATTTTGTGTGGACATTGGGGGATTTTGGGTGGAAATTGGGCATATTGAGTGGAAATTCGGGGATTTTGGGTGGAAATTCGGGGATTTTGGGTGGCAATTGGGGATTTTGGGTGGAAATTGGGGGTTTGGGTGGAAATTGGGGGTTTGGGTGGAAATTGAGGATTTTGGGTGGCAATTGGGGGATTTTGGGTGGAAATTGGGGATTTTTGGGTGGAATTTGGGGGATTTTGGGTGGAAATTGGGGAATTTTGGGTGGAAATTGGGGTTTTTGGGTGGAAATTGGGGGATTTTGGGTGGAAATTGGGGATTTTGGGTGGAAATTGGGGGATTTTGGGTGGAAATTGGGGATTTTGGATGGAAATTGGGGATTTTGGGTGGAAATTGGGGGTTTTGGGTGGAAATTGGGGGATTTTGGGTTGAAATTGGGGTTTTTGGGTGGAAATTGGGGGATTTTGGGTGGAAATTGGGGATTTTTGGGTGGAAATTGGGGTGTTTTGGGTGGAAATTGGGGGATTTTCGGTGGAAATTGGGGATTTTGGTTGGAAATTGGGGATTTTGGGTGGAAATTGGGGATTTTGGGTGGAAATTGGGGGATTTTGAGTGGAAATTGGGGGATTTTGGGTGGAAATTGGGGATTTTGGGTGGAAATTGGGGGTTTTGGGTGGAAATTGGGGGGGTTTGGGTGGAAATTGGGGGGTTTGGGTGGAAATTGAGGATTTAGGGTGGAAATTCGGGATTTTGGGTGGAAATTGGGGGATTTTGGGTGGAAATTTGGCATATTGAGTGGAAATTGGGGGACTTTGGGTGGAAATTGGGGGATTTTGGGTGGAAATTGGGGATTTTGGGTGGAAATTGGGGGATTTTGAGTGGAAATTGGGGATTTTGGGTGGAAATTGGGCATATTGAGTGGAAATTGGGATTTTGGGTGGAAATTGGGGGATTTTGGGTGGAAATTGGGGATTTTGGGTGGAAATTGGGGGATTTTGAGTGGAAATTGAGGGATTTTGGGTGGAAATTGGGGATTTTGGGTGGAAATTTGGGCGGTTTTGGGTGGAAATTGGGGGATTTTGGGTGGAAATTGGGGATTTTGGGTGGAAATTGGGGATTTTGGGTGGAAATTGGGGGATTTTGGGTGGAAATTCGGGTTTTTGGTGGAAATTGGGGGATTTTGGGTGGAAATTGGGGATTTTGGGTGGAAATTGAAGATTTTGGGTGGAAATTGGGGAATTTTGGGTGGAAATTGGGGATTTTGGGTGGAAATTGGGGGGGTTTGGGTGGAAATTGGGGGATTTTGGGTGGAAATTGGGGGATTTTGGGTGGAAATTGGGGGATTTTGGGTGGAAATTTGGGCGGTTTTGGGTGGAAATTGGGGATTTTGGGTGGAAATTGGGGTTTTTGGGTGGAAATTGGGGATTTGGGGTTAAAATTGGGGATTTTGGGTGGAAATTGGGGGATTTTGGGTGGAAATTGGGGGGTTTTGGGTGGAAATTGGGGATTTTGGGTGGAAATTGGGGATTTTGGGCGGAAATTGGGGATTTTGGGTGGAAATTTGGGGGTTTTGGGTGGAAATTGGGGATTTTGGGTGGAAATTGGGGGGGTTTTTGGGTGGAAATTGGGGATTTTGGGTGGAAATTGGGGATTTTGGGTGGAAATTGGGGATTTTGGGTGGAAATTGGGGGATTTTGGGTGGAAATTGGCAGTTTTGGGTGGAAATTGGTGATTTTGTGTGGAAATTGGGGATTTTGGGTGGAAATTGGGGGGTTTTGGGTGGAAATTTGGGGGTTTTGGGTGGAAATTGGGGGATTTTGGGTGGAAATTGGGGGATTTTGGGTGGAAATTGGGGGGGTTTGGGTGGAAATTGGGGGATTTTGGGTGGAAATTGGGGATTTTTGGGTGGAATTTGGGGGATTTTGGGTGGAAATTGGGGGATTTTGGGTGGAAATTGGGGATTTTGGGTGGAAATTGGGGGGTTTTGGGTGGAAATTGAAGATTTTGGGTGGAAATTGGGGGATTTTGGGTGGAAATTGGGGATTTTGTTTGGAAATTGGGCGGTTTTGGGTGGAAATTGGGGGATTTTTGGTGGAAATTCGGGTTTTTGGTGGAAATTGGGGATTTTGGGTGGAAATTGGGGATTTTGGGTGGGAATTGGGGGATTTTGGGTGGAAATTGGGGATTTTGGGTTGCAATTGGGGGATTTCGGGTGGAAATTGGGGATTTTGGGTGGAAATTGGGGGATTTTGGGTGGAAATTGGGGGATTTTGGGTGGAAATTTGGGCGGTTTTGGGTGGAAATTGGGGGGTTTTGGGTGGAAATTGGGGATTTTGGGTGGAAATTGAGGGATTTGGGGTGGAAATTGGGGATTTTTGGGTTGAAATTGGGGTTTTTGGGTGGAAATTGGGGGATTTTGGGTGGAAATTGGGAGATTTTGGGTGGAAATTGGGGATTTTGGGTGGAAATTGGGGGGTTTTGGGTGGAAATTGGGGGATTTTGTGTGGACATTGGGGGATTTTGGGTGGAGACTGGGCATATTGAGTGGAAATTCGGGGATTTTGGGTGGAAATTGGGGATTTTGGGTGGAAATTGCGGATATTGGGTGGAAATTGGGGGGTTTTGGGTTGAAATTGGGGGGTTTTGGGTGGAAATTGGGGATTTTGGGTGGCAATTGGGGATTTTGGGTGGAAATTGGGGATTTTGGGTGGAAATTGGGGGTTTGGGTGGAAATTGAGGATTTTGGGTGGAAATTGGGGGATTTTGGGTGAAAATTGGGGGATTTTGGGTGGAAATTGGGGATTTTGGGTGGAAATTGGGGATTTTTGGGTGGAATTTGGGGGATTTTGGGTGGAAATTGGGGAATTTTGGGTTGAAATTGGGGGATTTTGGGTGGAAATTGGGGATTTTGGGTGGAAATTGGGGGATTTTGAGTGGAAATTGGGGGATTTTGGGTGGAAATTGGGGATTTTGGATGGAAATTGGGGATTTTGGGTGGAAATTGGGGGTTTTGGGTGGAAATTGGGGGATTTTGGGTTGAAATTGGGGTTTTTGGGTGGAAATTGGGGTGTTTTGGGTGGAAATTGGGGGATTTTCGGTGGAAATTGGGGATTTTGGTTGGAAATTGGGGATTTTGGGTGGAAATTGGGGATTTTGGGTGGAAATTGGGGGATTTTGAGTGGAAATTGGGGGATTTTGGGTGGAAATTGGGGATTTTGGGTGGAAATTGGGGGTTTTGGGTGGAAATTGGGGGATTTTGGGTGGAAATTGGGGATTTTGGGTGGAAATTGGGGGGTTTTGGGTGGAAATTGAAGATTTTGGGTGGAAATTGGGGGATTTTGGGTGGAAATTGGGGATTTTGTTTGGAAATTGGGCGGTTTTGGGTGGAAATTGGGGGATTTTTGGTGGAAATTCGGGTTTTTGGTGGAAATTGGGGATTTTGGGTGGAAATTGGGGATTTTGGGTGGGAATTGGGGGATTTTGGGTGGAAATTGGGGATTTTGGGTTGCAATTGGGGGATTTCGGGTGGAAATTGGGGATTTTGGGTGGAAATTGGGGATTTTGTGTGGAAATTGGGGGATTTTGGGTGGAAATTGGGGGATTTTGGGTGGAAATTTGGGCGGTTTTGGGTGGAAATTGGGGGGTTTTTGGTGGAAATTGGGGATTTTGTGTGGAAATTGGGGGATTTTGGGTGGAAATTGGGGGATTTTGGGTGGAAATTTGGGCGGTTTTGGGTGGAAATTGGGGGATTTTGGGTGGAAATTGGGGGGTTTTGGGTGGAAATTGGGGATTTTGGGTGGAAATTGGGGATTTTTGGGTTGAAATTGGGGTTTTTGGGTGGAAATTGGGGGATTTTGGGTGGAAATTGGGAGATTTTGGGTGGAAATTGGGGATTTTGGGTGGAAATTGGGGGGTTTTGGGTGGAAATTGGGGGATTTTGTGTGGACATTGGGGGATTTTGGGTGGAAATTGGGCATATTGAGTGGAAATTCGGGGATTTTGGGTGGAAATTGGGGATTTTGGGTGGAAATTGCGGATATTGGGTGGAAATTGGGGGGTTTTGGGTTGAAATTGGGGGGTTTTGGGTGTAAATTGGGGATTTTGGGTGGCAATTGGGGATTTTGGGTGGAAATTGGGGGTTTGGGTGGAAATTGGGGGTTTGGGTGGAAATTGAGGATTTTGGGTGGCAATTGGGGGATTTTGGGTGGAAATTGGGGATTTTTGGGTGGAATTTGGGGGATTTTGGGTGGAAATTGGGGAATTTTGTGTTGAAATTGGGGGATTTTGGGTGGAAATTGGGGATTTTGGGTGGAAATTGGGGGATTTTGAGTGGAAATTGGGGGATTTTGGGTGGAAATTGGGGTTTTTGGGTGGAAATTGGGGATTTTGGGTGGAAATTGGGGATTTTGGGTGGAAATTGGGGGATTTTGGGTGGAAATTGGGGATTTTGGATGGAAATTGGGGATTTTGGGTGGAAATTGGGGGTTTTGGGTGGAAATTGGGGGATTTTGGGTTGAAATTGGGGTTTTTGGGTGGAAATTGGGGGATTTTGGGTGGAAATTGGGGATTTTTGGGTGGAAATTGGGGTGTTTTGGGTGGAAATTGGGGGATTTTCGGTGGAAATTGGGGATTTTGGTTGGAAATTGGGGATTTTGGGTGGAAATTGGGGATTTTGGGTGGAAATTGGGGATTTTGGGTGGCAATTGGGGATTTTGGGTGGAAATTGGGGATTTCGGGTGGTAATTGGGGATTTTGTGTGGAAATTGGGCGATTTTGGGTGGAAATTGGGGGATTTTGGGTGGAAATTGGGGGATTTTGGGTGGAAATTGGGGATTTTGGGTGGAAATTGGGGGGTTTTGGGTGGAAATTGAAGATTTTGGGTGGAAATTGGGGATTTTTGGGTTGAAATTGGGGTTTTTGGGTGGAAATTGGGGATTTGGGGTTAAAATTTGGGATTTTGGGTGGAAATTTGGGTTTTTGGGTGGAAATTGGGGGGTTTTGGGTGGAAATTGGGGGATTTTTGGTGGAAATTGGGGGATTTTGGGTGGAAATTTAGGGCATTTTTGGTGGAAATTGGGGATTTTGGGTGGAAATTGGGGATTTTGGGTGGAAATTTGGCAGTTTTGGGTGGAATTTGGGGGATTTTGGTTGGAAATTGGGGGATTTTGGGTGGAAATTTGGGATTTTGGGTGGAAATTGGGGGGTTTTGGGTGGAAATTGGGGATTTTGGGCGGAAATTGGGGATTTTGGGTGGAAATTGGGGATTTTGGGTGGAAATTGGGGGATTTTGGGTGGAAATTGGGGATTTTGGGTGGAAATTGGGGGATTTTGCGTGGAAATTGGGGATTTTGGGTGGAAATTGGGGGATTTTGCGTGGAAATTGGGGATTTTGGGTGGAAATTGGGGGATTTTGGGTGGAAATTTGGGTTTTTGGGTGGAAATTGGGGATTTGGGGTTAAAATTGGGGATTTTGGGTGGAAATTGGGGGATTTTGGGTGGAAATTGGAGGATTTTGGGTGGAAATTGGGGATTTTGGGTGGAAATTGGAGGATTTTGGGTGGAAATTGGGGATTTTGGGTGGAAATTGGGGGGTTTTGGGTGGAAATTGGGGGGTTTTGGGTGGAAATTCGGGATTTTGGGCGGAAATTGGGGGATTTTGGGTGGAAATTGGGGATTTTGGGTGGAAATTGGGGATTTTGGGTGGAAATTGGGGATTTTGGGTGGAAATTGGGGATTTTGGGTGGAAATTGGGAGGTTTTGGGTGGAAATTGGGGGATTTTGGGTAGAAATTGGGGGATTTTGGGTGGAAATTCGGGTTTTTGGTGGAAATTGGGAGGTTTTGGGTGGAAATTGGGGGATTTTGGGTGGAAATTGGGGATTTTGGGTGGAAATTGGGGAATTTTGGGTGGAAATTGGGGATTTTGGGTGGAAATTTGGCAGTTTTGGGTGGAATTTGGGGGATTTTGGGTGGAAATTGGGGGGTTTTGGGTGGAAATTGAAGATTTTGGGTGGAAATTGGGGGATTTTGGGTGGAAATTGGGGATTTTGTTTGGAAATTGGGCGGTTTTGGGTGGAATTTGGGGGATTTTTGGTGGAAATTCGGGTTTTTGGTGGAAATTGGGGATTTTGGGTGGAAATTGGGGATTTTGGGTGGGAATTGGGGGATTTTGGGTGGAAATTGGGGATTTTGGGTTGCAATTGGGGGATTTCGGGTGGAAATTGGGGATTTTGGGTGGAAATTGGGGATTTTGTGTGGAAATTGGGGGATTTTGGGTGGAAATTGGGGGATTTTGGGTGGAAATTTGGGCGGTTTTGGGTGGAAATTGGGGGGTTTTGGGTGGAAATTGGGGATTTTGGGTGGAAATTGAGGGATTTGGGGTGGAAATTGGGGATTTTTGGGTTGAAATTGGGGTTTTTGGGTGGAAATTGGGGGATTTTGGGTGGAAATTGGGAGATTTTGGGTGGAAATTGGGGATTTTGGGTGGAAATTGGGGGGTTTTGGGTGGAAATTGGGGGATTTTGTGTGGACATTGGGGGATTTTGGGTGGAAATTGGGCATATTGAGTGGAAATTCGGGGATTTTGGGTGGAAATTGGGGATTTTGGGTGGAAATTGCGGATATTGGGTGGAAATTGGGGGGTTTTGGGTTGAAATTGGGGGGTTTTGGGTGGAAATTGGGGATTTTGGGTGGCAATTGGGGATTTTGGGTGGAAATTGGGGGTTTGGGTGGAAATTGGGGGTTTGGGTGGAAATTGGGGATTTTGGGTGGCAATTGGGGGATTTTGGGTGGAAATTGGGGATTTTTGGGTGGAATTTGGGGGATTTTGGGTGGAAATTGGGGAATTTTGGGTTGAAATTGGGGGATTTTGGGTGGAAATTGGGGATTTTGGGTGGAAATTGGGGGATTTTGAGTGGAAATTGGGGGATTTTGGGTGGAAATTGGGGTTTTTGGGTGGAAATTGGGGGATTTTGGGTGGAAATTGGGGATTTTGGGTGGAAATTGGGGGATTTTGGGTGGAAATTGGGGATTTTGGATGGAAATTGGGGATTTTGGGTGGAAATTGGGGGTTTTGGGTGGAAATTGGGGGATTTTGGGTTGAAATTGGGGTTTTTGGGTGGAAATTGGGGGATTTTGGGTGGAAATTGGGGATTTTTGGGTGGAAATTGGGGTGTTTTGGGTGGAAATTGGGGGATTTTCGGTGGAAATTGGGGATTTTGGTTGGAAATTGGGGATTTTGGGTGGAAATTGGGGATTTTGGGTGGAAATTGGGGGATTTTGAGTGGAAATTGGGGGATTTTGGGTGGAAATTGGGGATTTTGGGTGGAAATTGGGGGTTTTGGGTGGAAATTGGGGGGGTTTGGGTGGAAATTGGGGGGTTTGGGTGGAAATTGAGGATTTAGGGTGGAAATTCGGGATTTTGGGTGGAAATTGGGGGATTTTGGGTGGAAATTTGGCATATTGAGTGGAAATTGGGATTTTGGGTGGAAATTGGGGGATTTTGGGTGGAAATTGGGGATTTTGGGTGGAAATTGGGGGATTTTGAGTGGAAATTGAGGGATTTTGGGTGGAAATTGGGGATTTTGGGTGGAAATTTGGGCGGTTTTGGGTGGAAATTGGGGGATTTTGGGTGGAAATTGGGGATTTTTGGGTGGAAATTGAGGGATTTTGGGTGGAAATTGGGGATTTTTGGGTTGAAATTGGGGTTTTTGGGTGGAAATTGGGGGATTTTGGGTGGAAATTGGGGATTTTTGGGTTGAAATTGGGGTGTTTTGGGTGGAAATTGGGGGATTTTCGGTGGAAATTGGGGATTTTGGGTGGAAATTGGGGATTTTGGGTGGAAATTGGGGGGTTTGGGTGGAAATTGGGGATTTTTTGTGGAAATTGGGGATTTTGGGTGGAAATTGGGGAATTTTGGGTGGAAATTGGGGATTTTGGGTGGAAATTGGGGGGGTTTGGGTGGAAATTGGGGGATTTTGGGTGGAAATTGGGGATTTTTGGTGGAAATTGGGGATTTTTGGGTGGAAATTGGGGATTTTGGGTGGAATTTGGGGATTTTGGGTGGAAATTGGGTCTTTTGGATGGAAATTTGGCAGTTTTGGGTGGAATTTGGGGGATTTTGGTTGGAAATTGGGGGGTTTTGGGTGGAAATTGAGGATTTTGGGTGGAAATTGGGGATTTTGGGTGGAAATTGGGGATTTTGGTTGGCAATTGGGGGATTTTGGGTGGAAATTGGGGATTTTGGGTGGAAATTTGGGCGGTTTTGGGTGGAAATTGGGGGATTTTGGGTGGAAATTGGGATTTTGGGTGGAAATTGAGGGATTTTGTGTGGAAATTGGGTATTTTTGGGTTGAAATTGGGGTTTTTGGGTGGAAATTGGGGGGTTTTGGGTGGAAATTGGGGATTTTGGGTGGAAATTGGGGATTTTGGTTGGAAATTGGGGGATTTTGGGTGGAAATTGGGTAATTTTGGGTGGAAATTGGGGATTTTGAGTGGAAATTGAGGGATTTTGGGTGGAAATTGGGGGATTTTTGGTGGAAATTGGGGATTTTTGGGTTGAAATTGGGGTGTTTTGGGTGGAAATTGGGGGATTTTGGGTGGAAATTGGGGATTTTGGTTGGAAATTGGGGATTTTGGGTGGAAATTGGGGATTTTGGGTGGAAATTGGGGATTTTGGGTGGAAATTGGGGATTTTTGGTGGAAATTGGGGATTTTGGGTGGGAATTGGGGATTTTGGGTGGAAATTGGGGGATTTTGGGTAGAAATTGGGGGATTTTGGGTGGAAATTTGGGGCAGTTTTGGGTGCACTCACCGGCTCAAGCAGCGCAGGGTTCCCCTTGGAGCCTTGGGGGCCCTGGGGCGGGCAGTCATGGAGACCTCCCGAAATTGGGGCCGTCAGCACGGGGGAGACCCCAAAATCCAGCCCGGAACCCTCCGAAGAAAAACAAAAAAAATCCAAAAGAAAAACCCTACAAAAAAGCCCCCAATATCCAGCCAAAGAAACCAACTGAAATTAAAACCAAAAAAAACCACAAAAAAACCCCCAATTCCCCCCAAAATAAACCCCCGAAATCCCCCTCAAAAAACCCATAGAACTGAAAATCCCTTTCAAAAAACCAAATAAAAAACACTCCCACCCCCAGAAAAACCTAAAACCGCAAAATCCTCCCCAAAAAATCCCAAAATCCCCCTGAAACCTCCCAGGGACCCCGAAATCTCCCCCCAAGAAAACCTCCAAAAAACCCAAAAATACGCAAAATTCCCCCAAAAAAACCCCAAACCCCAAGATCCCCCCCAAAACACCAGAAATCCCAACCCCCCCCCAAAAAACACCAAAAGTCCCCAAAAAAACCCTAAATATCCCAAAACCCCAAAAATCCCAATCCCCAAATACCCCAAATCCCTTAAAAACCCCAAAACCCCCTCAACCCGAAATCCCCCAAAAATCCCACAAATCCCAAAAACCCCAAAACCCAAAAAAACCCAAAATCCCCAAAACCGGAAAACCCCGAAATCCCCAAAATTCCCCAAAATCTCCTCAAAAAAAACCCTAAAAAACCCCAAAATTCCCCCCCAAAAAAACCCTAAAAACCCCAACAAATCCTAAAATCTCCCCAAAACCCCAAACCCCCAAAAATTCCAATTCCCAAATCCCTTAAAAACCCC